>NC_059336.1:113645165-113949831 GCF_018350155.1 Leopardus geoffroyi
GAACCAAGCACCAACACGTATAGTAACCCTTAGGGGGTTTGATCGTTAGGAAAAGCCACGTGAAATACTTTAGGGGTGGGTGGGTGTGTGTGTGTGTGTGTGTTCATGTTCTCTCTCCAAGTCAGGCTATCAAGTAGCATAGGCTTTCTCCCCACTCTCTCCTACCCGGTTTGCTTTTGTAATCTACCCCCGATCCCAAGCGACAACTTAACCAAGCAGATAAGTCAGATGGTTGTGCAGACAGTCTGCACCAATTATATGGAACGCAAGTCACAAAGGTTGTGTGTGGAATTTCCTGGCTTTTTTCTGGAGTTTAATGCCTTTGTGTCAAGTACGGAGCTGCCATCTGCCTAATTCCCCAGGAGCTGTGTTCTGCAAGGTTGAGGTTCTGGAAGCCTGAGCTCAGCAGGAGTAGCTTGTTACTATGTGATTTAATTTAAAATAGGTCGTCAACTGAGGCCAAACACACTCCTCCCAATGCCATCAATAACTGTGAAATCACTCATGGAATAGAACATAATTAAGTCGTAAGTCATGTAATGAAAAACCACCAGCAGTTTTTCTGGGTTCTGTTTCTGGTCTTATTACTGTCGTTTTATTAACATTTCTTAACTTTTTTTTTTAAGTCTGTGAGAAAAGAAAAGAAAACAAAGTTAAAGATCTACAGTTTAGACTATATAAACATTTAATTAAAAATAGCAAAAGGAAGAGAAAAACCAGAAAAATATTTTCAGAAAATGCTATTATATCGAAAGAATAAAAGTCTTTAACAAGTTAAAGCCAACAACTGAAGAAAAAAAAAAAGGACAAAAATAGACAATAAAACAGAAGAAAATGCAATTAATAAAAAAACTTGTGGGGTAATATCCAAATTAATCAAGTCATCAGAAGAAATGCAAACTAGGGGCGCTCGGGTGGCTCAGTTGGTCAAGCATCCGGCTCTGATTTTGGCTCAGGTCACTGTTCAGGGAGTTCGAGTCCCCCATCAGGCTCTGCGCTGACAACATGGAGCCTGCTTGGGATTCTCTCTCTCCCTCTCTGCCTCTGCCTCTCTCAAACGTAAATAAATGAACTTAAAAAAAAAATAAATGCCAACTAAAACAAGGAGATACAATATTTGGCTAGAAGTCACATAAAAGTATTAATACAAAGTACCACAAAGGTGGTAGTAAAATGGCACAAGCCTTTTAAAAAGCAGTTTAACACCATGTTCCAAATATTTCAGTAGCCTCATTTCTAGAAATTTATTCTAACAGTAGTCAAAGAAGGAAATCACTATGCACATACATATGTCAGCTGTCCACAGCCGTGTTATATATGCTAACGAAAAATTCAAAAGAAGCATCCAGGTTGAGTCAAGTACAGTATTACAACCATTCAAAATTAGAATTGTAATGTGACACTAAGTTTTTTTAAATGTTAATACTGTTCATGTGAATTAAAACAGGGTTTTGTTAGTTATCAATCACCTTCTCTAATAGTATAATTTTATTTTGTGCACTAATGCTAGCACGTATGTATGATAAATACAAGTTTGTGACAAATCTTTGGTTTTACAGACGAAACTATTATGCACATACAGAGTATGATTATAATTGACACCTTTAGGTTCACTGGAAGACCATCTATTTCTAAATAATAAATCTATAATGTGTTTTAATCCTATCATATTATCTTTTTCACTCATTCACACAGTAAGACCTCCCCCCTTCTATGCTAATATTATGCTAAAAACTGGATAAAAAGATGGAGGAAACAAACCTCCTGCTCTCAAGGAGATCAGAGTCCAGTAGGAAAGACATTAAAAAAAAAAAAAAGTCATTGTACCGTTATGTGCTAGAACAAAGGCATAGAAGGCATGAGAAATGAGGGGTCCTCAATGGGTAAATGACAAATATTTTGATTTATCATATCCAAGGGACTACAAAGGATACAAAGAATTCTTAGAATGGTTTGTTTCCTTGAGGACCAATGAAATCCGCCTGCCCAAGCTCACCTACTGATGGAAAGCAGATGAAGCTTGGCTCTGGAGTCACACTGATCGAGTCCGGACCACCCCAACCCCACGCCCTTGCTGTGTGCCCTTGGGCCCGTTGCCAAGTTTGACCTGCACTTTGGTCTTTCACTGAAACAAATACCGAGTAACAATTTCTGCATTATTTTGCACCAGGCACTGTCATATGCCCTGTGACTAGGACTGCACACAAGAAAATGCCATCTGTGCCCCATGAGACTCATTGCCCAGACAGAAGACTGACAGGAACAGTGATTATTATTATAAGCATTGTGGAAAGAGCATGGTGCACAGTGGGGGCCAGCCCATATGGGATTTAGGTTATTAGGAAAGACTTCCCTGAGATCATGAAGTTAGGATCAGACCTGAAAGCTGAGAGAAATAAGTAACACACAGGCCTGGACCTGGAGGGTGGGGCCAAATGTTAGCAATGAAACCTGGCCACAAAGCCATTAAGAAGCAAAACGCAGGATGCCTGGGTGGCTCAATGGGTTGAGCGTACAACTCGACTTCAACTCGGGTCAAGATGTCATAATTGTGAGACGGAGCCCTGAGTCATTCTCTGCACGGACAGCATGGAGCCTGCTTGGGATTCTCTGTCCCCCTCTTTTTATGCCCCTCCCCCACTTGTATGCGGGCTCTGCACACTCTCTCAAAACAAATAAACATTTTAAAAAAGCAAAATGCAAATGGACTCTACTAACTCAGGAAGGGCTTTTCGTCAGAGATGAGTTCAGCGGGGTGAGGAAGGAATTACAACATATTCTTAAATGTATGTGTCCTGTATGCCAATCAGTACAATTGAATGGGACCAGCAGAGACCTTATCCTGTAGATGAGGAACACAACACCGAGGCCCATCGTCACCAGTGTAACTTGATGCTGCTCTAGAGGTTCTCATCAATTCAGTAAGAGGCAGAAGAGAGGTGTGCAGTGAGACAGGCTAGCTCCTACACTGCCAGCAAGACTGTCCGCGGGTATAGACTTTCTTTACCACAGTCCGCCATGTTTTAGGATTAAGACTTAGAAACACTCATGTCTGTTTTATCATTCCTTTTTTTTTTTTTAATGTTTATTTACTTTTGAGAGAGACAGAGACAGAATGCGAGTGGGTTGGGACAGAGAGAGGAAGACACAGAATCTGAAACAGGCTCCAGGCTCTGAGCTGTCAGCACAGAGCCCGACGCGGGGCTCGAACTCACAAGCTGTGAGATCATGACCTGAGCTGAAGTCAGACGCTCAACCGACTGAGCCACCCAGGCGCCCCAGTTTTATCATTCCTAACCTAGGAAATGCGATACCCAAACAGATCCACGGCAGGATTACAAGCAATACAGTAGCAAAAAACAGAAACATCCTACCCATAAAACAACAAATGGATAAAAGTCACGGAATGTGGTAAGTCATTAAAAACAAGGTTTCCAAGACCTTTTTAATGATATGGAATAATGCTAATGATGCTAGGCCAAATGAAAAATAAATAAAAAGCTCCTCATCGCCCTAGAACTCGCTCCAATCAGCTTCGCCCCTCTATCTGTCCACTGAATTGGATCCTGTCAGAGTCACCTGTGACCTCTGGGCTACCAAGCTAGGGGCCTTCCCCTTTTCTTGGCCAACAGCAGTGGCCATAGTTAATCAGTCTCTTCTTCCTCATCACCATCTTCCTTAGCTAAGATGTCACATGCCGCCAGCCCCTCTATGTCTCCCTTTGGCTCTTCCTTCCTTTCTTGACCTCTGTTGAAAGTTTCCAAGGCTTGCCTGGTCCTTGGACCCTTCTCCTGGTGATCTCATCCAGTCCTAAGGCTTTGATTTCCACGGAGACTGTGCCCAAAGTCAGACCTAGGCTTCGTCCTCCTACGTGAACTCCAGATTTCCATGTTCAACTGCCTCAAGAATAGCTCCACATGGAGATCAAACAGACTTCTGAAATTTAGCATAGCTCGATTCCCCTCCCCCCACCTCAAACTCCACATCAGGATCTTCCTTAGCATTCATCTCCTTAGAACGCAGCGCCATTCACCAAGTGGCTCACCACGTGTATTAGTTTGCTGGGGCTGCCCTCACAAACTACCACAAATTGGATGCCTTGAACAACAGAAAGTCATCGTCTCACAGTTCTGGAGACAGGCAGTCTGAAATCAAGGTGGTGGAGGGGTTGGTTTCTTGAGTGATGTGAGAGAATCTGTCCCATTTCATTCCCCTAGCTCCTGGTGGTATCAGGCGTTCCCTGGCTTGTAGAAGCTGCTATCCCTCTCTGGGTCCTCATGCCTCCCCTGTATGTCTGTCTGTGTGTTTCCTAAGGACACCAGTTCCACTGGATTAGTCACCCCCCTCCACTCCAGTATGACCTCCAATGACAATTTTCTCAAAGAAGGTCACATTCTGAGAAACTGGGGGGTTAGCACTTCAACAAAGGAATTGGGGCAGGGTAGTATTTCAACCCCTAACACGCAATTGTCATATGTGACTCTTCTCTTTCTCATACCACACATCCAAATCCATCTCAAGTCCTGTTAGCCCTGCCTTGAAATACATACTGAGGGGCACCTGGGTGGCTCAGTCGGTTAAGCGGCCGACTTCGGCTCAGGTCATGATTTCTCAGTCCGTGAGTTCGAGCCCCGCGTCGGGCTCTGTGCTGACAGCTCAGAGCCTGGAGCCTGTTGCAGATTCTGTGTCTCCCTCTCTCTGACCCTCCCCTCTGTCTCAAAAATAAATAAATGTTAAAAAAAAAATTAAGAAAAAAAGAAATACATCCTGAATCTAACCATCTCTCACCACCTTCCCTCAAACCCTTCCTCGGGCCATCTTATCCCCTGCACTCTGTGCTCCCCAGGACAGCCACATGACTCCTCTGCTCCAAACCCTCCAAGACTTCCATCTCACTCATACTAAGCCCATATTTCTATGTCTGCATGTCTCTGCCACCTTTCCCACATCATTTCCTAGAGCTCCTCAAGCACCACACTCCCATCACACTGGCTTCCCTGTTAGTCCCCACACACGTTTCCACTTGCCCTGGGTGCACCCCACCTGTAACGTTCATTCTTCCCCAGATAGTCACGGATGCTCCACACCTGTGTTCGTTCTTCCCCAGACAGAGGCTGCCTTTCCACGTCACTCAGCCTCCCTTGTGATCAGATGCTCCAGCACAGCAGCCTCTGGGCCTCTATTCCCATGCTCTGTCTGTTTCGTCAGAGCATTCATCCTGACCTGACATTTAGCTATTCATTGTCTGCACTCCCACTAAAAGATCAGCTCTACAGGGAGCTGGGCCTAGAAAAAAAGTCTGGCTTACAGATGATAATCAATAAACAATTGCTGAATGAATGAACACATGAATGAAGGCTGGAAGAAAACTATACCTAAATGCAAACATGAATTATTTACCTATGAATGGTGAAATTATGTACGTCATTAATTTTTTGTTTATACCACATTACGCTTTCCAGATTTTCTAAAGTGGCCTGTTACTTTATTGTATGGCAAAAAGCAACAATACTTATTTGAAAAGAAATGTTAATTCACTTAAGGGCTTGTTTAAACATGCTTAAAATTTTAAGGGCTGTAATTTCTACAATCTAAACAATATGTGAGACAGAATACCATACACTAGACTTTATGATAACTGTACTATATTGCAACTTACGTTTTTACTTTGAAACTTATTCTTAGCATACTATGATTGGGCAATGTGTCTCGTACTATTATTAACACGTGTAATCTGTTTGAAAAGCTGACTTTTTATTTTCATCAACCAAAAATGTTAAACCAGAGATTTTTGCATATCAGAGCAATAAAAAATAAGATTTACAAGGCCAAAACAACTGCCAAATTGGGAACTGAGTATCTGCAACTTGGATCAACATAAAGGGGGAAAAGACTAAAACAGAAAACATTACTCTGATTAGGGAGTGTCACCCAGTGATAAAGAGGCCACTGAAGCCAGACAACCGAAACCAAGCCCCAGCTCAGACAGCAACTAGCTGTGTGTCTTTGGGTAGATTTCTATTACCTTTTTGCATCTCAGTTTTCCCATCTGTAAAATGGGAGTGATAACAAAGGGGGGAGGGGTTTCTCTAGGGATTAATGACTATATTCAAACCACTTAAAACAAGCCTGGTTCAGAGTAGCCCTAGACAGGTGTCAGCTATTGTTATTACCCCATGTACCAAATTCATCCCACATGTGCCCCCAAAATAACCTTTAAGAAAGCTTTTGAGAAGCAGATCTTATCTCTCTCTGGGATATAATCTTATTCCTACCCTTAGAATTTTACACTTACCGAAAACAGCCTTTCCCACTGAATTAAAAATAAGCAGCTACCTTTGTTTTCTTTCTTTCCCACACTTCATCATCCAGAGTAAACCTGCGGTGGCCACAGCGACAGCATCATTAAGCTAAAATATTAGATAACCGTTCTCCTATTTACAAACCAATTTTCTGAAGTGAATACAAAATAATAGCTACGTGAGTGACACCAAGCCTTTCAGCGTTACCATTTATTTTGACAGCATTCCTGAAGGTAAATTGAGAGGATTATGTGACCAGGATGGGAACACCCAGGAGGACACATACTCCAAGCCATGCCCAGAGCCTCTCCCTGCTAAAATAAAAACGCTCGCGAATGTCACTAATGCCTGAGCGTCACTGCAGAACACAGACATTTGACAGGCTGTGGACACAGTCCCTGCTACAGAGACCACAACCATTAGGCTCTCCCACCCTGAAGAGAACGACAGTTGAAGCCTCACCGTGAACACAAGGCCATTCCTCCCAATGGAAGGAAGCTGCACGGAAGATAATGCTCTTTGTAAACAATCAGTCCCCTGGCCACTAGCTCTCTTATGGTGAAATGGGATAGAGGTATTTTAGAATTGAAGCTGAAATAGAACCATGGACTCCAAAGGCTCAGCGAGCAGCTGAAAGGAATACCCAAAGCTCTCTTTTCAAAACCTTAATATATAAAATTAAAAACTGCTTAAAGAGCATGCTCATTTGCAACATCCTTCAAATGAAGAAATTAGTCTAGCAGCTCCTTTTACCCATAGAGTGGGCCTACCTTTCTAAATGCATTTAAATTGTCTTTTAATGTAATTGATCTCTAAAATCTCTTCTATAAACGGTAACCTCTGATCTCAAGTAAAAACTGCATCATCAGTAAACAAAGCGACATTTATATAATTATTAAAAGCAAGGAGTATTTTTCTGTTAGAAGTTGTCAGCTCTATTTCCTTCTAAAATACTACACAAACTTATTAACTGCATGATGATAATTGGGTGTTACTCTTCCCAAATTCTTAATGCTTTTGTTTTTCGGAAAGTAAATGGTCACAGAAGTTTTTAAAGATTTAATCCAAGTAATTCTTTTCATTGTTCAAAATACGCCGTGAATAACCAACTTATATCAATAATCATTTGTCTCTGTTTTCTTAAAAAGTAGAACTGCTAAACTTTGTAATCAATTCTGGAAAAATAGAATGAGAATAAGGCAATTTTCCACAATTCTGGAGTCAGATTTTAATAAAGCCGTGAAAAATACAATAATCATGAATTTCGCACAACTGCATGTTTAACAAATGGACCACGGAGTCATTTATTCTTAAACCACAATCTCCCTAGAAATAGTGCATTCCTAGTACCCATTTTTTGTCTTTTTCTTAGATTTCTTTCCATTGGTCGTCACCAGCTCATACTGCGATTAACAGCAGGCTTCTGTGGAGTGGGCGTGAGGAAAAGAAGAGAAAAAAAGACTATTGTGTTCTTGGTGGTAGCTAGTCTCTACAGAGGGTCCCCAATAATTCCATCCCGCCACAGCAGCAAACGCAGCTCCTCCCCTTAAATCTGAGCTGGGTCTATGACTGTTCCATCAAAGAAATGCAGAAGTACCATTCTAAGACCTCTGAGTCCAAGCATGAAAAACATCAGGAAGCAACATTTCTTCCATCTTGGAACCCAGCCACCATTTATGGGGAAACCCAAGCAACCACATGGAGAGACCCATATGGAAGAGAACTGAGGCCCCCAACCAACAGCCCCTGCTGAGCTCCCAACCACCACAGCCAGCATCCAACATCATCTTGCCAGCCACGTGAGTATTCTATCTTGGAAGCAAAGCCACTTGCAACCACCCAAGCTGATGTTACATGGTACAGAGACAAACTGTCCCTACTGAGCCCTACCAGATTGGAAAATCATGAGTCAATAAATGTTTGTTTTAAACCACATAGTATGAAATGTTTGTTCAAAAACCCTAGTTGGGTAATTGGTCTTGCAAAAATACACTGGAGAAACAGTCTTCCTTAAGAAGAGTCACCCTATCTCATTCCAGGGCTTCTGTTAATTCGACCATGCTCAATTACCCTGCATGAACGCTTAAAACTGTGCTTGTGTGATCAAGTCTTCTTAGTAAAAACTAGCACAGATGTGATTAATAATCCCATGAATCCTACAAAGGGAAAAAGTCCAGCATAGACCTCCATATCTACACAATCTCAAGCACTGCATAGGATCAAATAAATACAAAGCCAGCTTTTAATGTTTGCCTGACCAAGTTACCAGGTATAAAAAAAAAAAAAAAAAAATCGTCCTTGATAATAATTGCCACAACTGAGTACTATTTCACAAATTGTGTTATATTTTATCACCATTTTATAAATAATGTAATAAATAAAAAACAAAAAAACATTGAATTGTATGCTTCAAATGGGTGGACTATATGGTATATTACATCTCAATAAAGTTGTGTAAAACAAAATCTCCATCCCCATATAAGGCAATTCCCTTAAACAATTTATAAAGCTCAAGGAAATCTATGACAACAGATAAACTGGCCCAGCTGTAGCCAAAGCTTAAGTCATAGACTCTCAGAGTAAGGGGGAACTTCATCCAAGGATTAAAATTCCCTACGATCTCTCTGCCTAAGTCAAGCACCTCCAATAAAGATCTCCACCCTGCCAACATCCCAGGGCTTCTTTGTACATTCTATCTTACAAAAACTTTTCCTCATATTGATTTAAAACCTATCTTCCCGTAGCTTCCATTCATTGACTCCTCCTTCCCCAGTATTTGAAGAAAGCTCTACCATACTGCCTGTGAACTCCTTCCTCCTGACTCCATATACTCATTCCTGCCACTACTCCTCATGTGGGCACTGTTTGAAGTTTCTCCATCAGCTGGTTATAGCAGGTTATAGCAGGTCTCAGTATCGAAGAGCATGAGCTTTGGAGTCAGAATCCCTTGGTGTAAATCTGAGTTCCATCTCCTACAAGCCAGATGACCTTTAGCCAGTTACTTAACCCTTTTAAGCTTCAAGTTCAACATCTGTAAAATGGGGATAGTAGAAAGAAGTCTCATCTTTTGGGGATGAGCCAGGACGGGAGTGAGTACCTAAGATAAAAATCACATATAGTCAGAATCACCCTTGCATATCTATTTAAGATGGCCAACATACAGTCTCTCAAAATGTCTTTCTGCATTTGAACAGGTCTCCATTTCTTCATTTAAACACCATCTCTCGGGGCGCCTGGGTGGCGCAGTCGGTTAAGCGTCCGACTTCAGCCAGGTCACGATCTCGCGGTCCGTGAGTTCGAGCCCCGCGTCGGGCTCTGGGCTGATGGCTCAGAACCTGGAGCCTGTTTCTGATTCTGTGTCTCCCTCTCTCTCTGCCCCTCCCCCGTTCATGCTCTGTCTCACTCTGTCCCAAAAATAAATAAACGTTGAAAAAAAAAAAAAATTTTAAACACCATCTCTCTCCCTCTGCCAAGTGCATGCAACAAGTCAAGCTCATTAAGTACATGAATGGTGCAAGTCCACTATAAATATAGAAGCCACCTCAATGTTAAGCAGCCAGCACAGGGTCTGGAACCCAAGAAGCCAACAAAATTCTTAGCTTTTACTATTCTATCTATTGTGACTCTAGGAGGAAAGGACAAAATCTAATCTGGTGTTTCTGAAGTGGAGAACAGGGCAGACCTACAAGTGGGCCAGTGCTAAGGCTGTTTTGTGGTTGTTTGGGGTTTTTTTTTGTTTTTTTTTTTAATGTCATGCCCAGGATCTCTTTTTCTGTTTTCAATTATCTCTATTTCCTTCAGTGGGCAAGATGAAGAGGGAAAACCCACAAGAGCACCTGGAGAAGAGAGCCTGGTCCTACCCTTCCAGGTACCCCCACCTAGTACCTATCGGCAGCTGTGTTCGCCATTCAGCTGGAAGTACTCATCCTAATTCCCAGACAGCTCTGACTCATCCTCGGAGGGCAGAAAAGGAGAAGGTGGTTTTGCTTGACTCCACCCCGCTGAACGTTAAACACACACATTTTCTATTCACCACTCACAGATGCCTGCCCTATCACCTGCACAAATGTAATTACCTTATTAACTAAAGCTTTGCATTTGTTCAAGACTAGTTAGTGGAGTCACCCAGGTGCGCTGTTGAAAACTAAAATTAAACATATCCCACCACACAGCTGTATCACTACACGGTTAAAAAGCTGAAGGGCTATTTCTTTTTTTACGTAACAATTATAGTCATTTGCCTGGTCAAACCATTCAACGACCGAGGGGGATTTCCCACCTGTGACTGATGACAACCTCTGACCAGATGGCAGGGACCACAAGCCACTGGGAGGACACATCCCTCTGCCATACCGCCATACCCAGCTCTGCACAAACGTCTGAGACTGTAGGAGGAAACGCCTTAAAAAGACCATTAATACAAGACACTTTTTTCCTTTCACTACTTATTTCAGGGAGGGGAAAATATCTGCATTTCTGATAACCAGTGTTCGGTGGCATTCTGCCACACTCACCTGACCAAGCCCTGGGCAACACGAAGCTATCACCAGATCCGTGTCACTGCCTCAACCGCTTCTAGCAAAGTCTACATGACGAGTGGCAAGGGAACACACAGTGCAGTGCACTTTCGCAGAAACCATGAAGTAGACCGTTGGCAGCTTGGTGGCTGAGCCCAGTCAAACCTACTGAGTACATACGGGACTGAGCCAGATCCTAATTTACACTGAGTTCTTCATTCCACTTACTCGTTACTCTTCAGGCAAGACATTTCCTCTCCTCATATATTTTAACACCAAAGGAAGGACAACCCAATGAAAAAATACATGTAGGAGGAGAATTAGACCCCACCTGTATCAACATTATATAACCTTAGGCAAGGGCTATAAGTGTGGTCCATGGACTTCGTGGCATACATCACCTGGGATCTTACTAGAAACACAAGTTCTCATGCCCTGCCTCAGACATGTGGAACCCAACAATCTGCTCTACCAGGCACTCCAGGTGATTCTGATGCATGAAAACGTTTGAGAGCCACAGCCATATTTGAGAGTCACTTGTCTTAAGGTACCATGAGCTGTGCAAAAGGCATCTCTGGGGTGACCAGCATTCCATTAGCTGCCAAGTAGTATGGTACTTGGGGCAAAAGGCAGAATCTGGCAATCCCATAATATCACCAGGGTCATGGACATTCTGCACAGTAAGCATCACGGGCCAAGTACAAGGCAGCTCAGGGATTGAAGGTCAAGTGACAGGAAGGATGGGTGGTCATAAGCACAGATACTGTCCTGACCTGTGGCTTGAAAGATAATAACACTGCCAACTTCAGAATAGTCTGCATCAATGGGCAGCTATGACTTGTTCTCAAAATTGTATAGAAGGTTAAATCCTCCCTTCAAATGCAATTTTACAATGAAAGTATATGAAACAGAAAGCAGGGGTGAGTGTTTGAGCACCCCTCCTCCCTCACCTTGCTTCTCCTCTCACCTCTTCCCCTTGGCAGCCCCTGACATACTTCAGGAGAAACCTGAGGGCTTCTGAGAGCAGTCTGAAAGGCAGAGTCTACTTATTAAACACACTGATTCCTGAGCCCCACCGGACCCACTGAATTAGAAGAGCTGGGGATGAGCCCTGAGGACTTGTATTTTGCAGTTTCTCCAGGTAATCCTGATGACCAGCCCATTAGAACCTCTGAGCAGTATGTGTCTCAGATGAGGGCCCTGAGGTTTTATATCAGAATCATTTGGGGGAGCTTGTTAACCCTGCATATTTTTGGGCCCTTTCCAAGCCCTAGTGACACTGGCTCTCCAGAGCCCAGGCATCTGCAGAGTCAGGGTGGTTCGTATGTGCATCAGGCGTGAGAAGCCCTGTAGCCTGAAGCCAGAGAACAGACTCCATCCCTCTTATTTCCTCAGCCCGCACCAAAGGGTATGGTCTATCCATCTCCCCCACCCAATCTCTTTCAATCTCTCATGCTCTTACCTGAAAATATCAAGAGAACTTATCCTTCCTGATCTCTTCAGGCACGGAGTCCTCTTGGCCAGTCCCTGCGCCTTGACTTCCAGAGCCTGGATGTCCAGTCACATTCTGGGAGCAGGAAGGAGGCATGCTTGGGGCCCTCGCTCCTTTTCAGTCTTATCCCTTAAGTATGAGAACGGGACTACAGACAACTAGGCACCAGTGAAATGCCACCACCACAATGGTGGGCCTTGGCTGCTCCATTAGAATCACCTGAGAAATTTTATTAACTACATATCTAGGCCCCGCCCAACCTCACAGATTCTGCCTCAACTGCCTTGGGTGGGGATAGGGCATTGGTATGTTTTAAAGGCCTCTTGGATTATGATGCACAATCAGGGAAGAAAACCCCTATCCAGAGCAGGGCTTCTCAAATGTGACTATGTACAGATCTCATCAAAATGAAGATTTTGATTCGGTTGGTGAAGGTAGAGCCTGGGGCCCCAGATTTCCAGCAGACTCACCAATGATGCTGGGCCATGGATCACATCTTCAGGACAAGGATCACGTGGTTCTCAAACTTTAAAATCACCTGGAGGACTTGTTAAAACAGACTATCAGACCCACCACTCTCATTTCTAATTCCATTTGTCTGGAGTAGAGCCCCAAAGTTTGCATTTCTAACGAGTTCTCAGGTGATGCTTATGCTGATAGCCCAGAAACCCCATTTTGAGAACCATGAAGACCATGGTTTTAAATATCAGTGTACATCAAAACAGTCTGGGGAACTTTCAAAAACAGGTCACCAGGCCTAATCCATAGGAATCTGAGGAAGGAGCTCAAGAAATACAGTTCAACGAGCTTCCCAAGGGCCTAGTGTGGTTCACTAGGCCAAGGACCACACTCAGGTCTAGAATTTGCATCTTGCAAATGCAATAAGCATTTCTGGGACTGACGGCAAACTTTACTGGAAACAGAGTCTGAACGTCACTTCATAATAAAGTACCACCACTGCACACCTAAGATGCTTTCTCATAAGCCACTACCAGGCCCACCACAAGGAAAAAAAGAGCAAGGCGCGTGGAACCAGAAAAGTTCCCAGTAACTAGTCTCCTGGAAGCCTTTCCATGGGGTTAGAAAAGAAAATGCCATAGAAGCTCTTCTTGGGAACAGCATCTATACATATAAGGGAAAGCAACATAACATGGTAGTTAATCACACAGGTATTAGATTCAGAAGACTCAAATTAGGATTCTGGCTAAACTCAACAGGCCTCAATTTCCTCATCTCTGAAATGGGAAAAATGGGATCTCCTTTGGAGGCTGTGGAGAGGACAGGAGATAATGTGTACAAAATACTTAGCAGAGGGCTGACAGTAGGATTACAAACACATGACAGTTCTGACAGCAGAGCCATAAGATCCTAGAGTTGGAAGGGACCTCAGCCAATAAAGGAAACTCAAAGAGCAGTAAGAGAGGATCACCTAGGCACCTGTAAGAAAGTCTCAGGCCCACCTCAGACTTTCTGGATCACAGTCTGCATTATAACACGACCTCCAGGAGATTCCTACACATGTTAATTTGAAAAGCATTGCCCTACACTAACTTGACCAGCTATGGCATCCATCAGTGGTTCTCAACCTTGCCCAGTTGAAATCATCTGCAGAGCTTTAAAAGAAAAAAAAAAAAGTACTCATGGGGCAAGTGGGTGGCTTAGTCGGTTAAGCATCCGACTTTGCCTCAGATCATGATCTCACAGTTCAAGAGTTTGCACCCCACCTTGGGCTTTCTGTGGTCAGCATGGAGCCTGCTTCAGATTCTCTGTCCCCCTCTCTTTCTACCCTTCCCCCGCTCTTTCGTGCACTTTCTCTCAAAAAAATAAACATTAAAAAAAATACTAATGCGGGCCCCAGTTTTCTACATTACCTGCAAAATCCCCACTCCTGCCTGCCCACCTAGGCTGGCAGGCAGATTTTGTATGGTACGTTGATACTGAGACGGATGTAAAACATTGAACGTGAAAAAAAAAAAAATACTCATGCAAGGTGTTACCCCTCCGAGAATCTGATTCAACTAACATGGGAGGTAGCCAGAGAACTGGGATTTTTAAAATCTTCCCAAGATACTCTAATGTGCAACAAAGGTTGAGAACCACTAGCACAGAATAAGCGAGCAGGCTCTGGACCCAAATACATGGGGGTAATCCTGCTCTACCACTCACTGGCTGTGTCACCTTGGGCAGGTTACCTACACTCTCTCTGGCCTCACTTTTCTAATCTATAAAATCAGTATCGTGATTGTACCTGTCTCATAAAGACACGAAGAGCATAACATGAGATAAAATCCCTAGAATACAAGCAGACCTGTGCCAGGCACACAGTTCTCAGTGAATGTTGACTATTGTTAACTTGAGCAGGTGGATATTAGCTTCTACTGAAAGACTTCCAAAGACAAGTTCTCACTTCATGTTTAGCACTTCCCTCCATGGAATACTTGTTAGAAAGCTCTTCTAACAATTATGAGGGCATAGCCACAATCATTCGTGAAAGCCCACTGTCCTTTCCCACAATCCAGCTGTTAAGCACTGTAGTTGAACAGTCCCTGGATAACCCCATACACCACACACACACACACACACACACACGCGCGCGCGCGCGTGCGCGCTCCTCATTGAAGACCCCTGTGTCGGGGCCACCCACTTAGGAATGTGGCCCAAAGGTCCTAGCCTGGGAAGAATAGGTTACTTCAAGCAGCAGGATCGCTTAGCATCAGGCTGCAGGCTCTGCCTCGAATGAGCTGTGTGACCCTGGACCAGTCACAATGCTCTGGGCATCAGTTTCCTCCCCCCTTACACAAGGGGGCCCCTGTGGCCCCTGCCAGTGCCACCCTTCTTGGGTTCCATGGGGTCACAAAAGACTGAGTCATGTTTTCACTTCACAGTCTTCAATAGAACAAAAAAGGCAGCTTTCTTCCCACTGCCCACTCTGTATAGCCGTGTGATTTACATTTCTACAGTCTCTTAGTGATTAGCCAGTAAACGAAAATTTAACAATAGGCTTTCTCTAAAAGTCTTCTAAATATAGACACATTCTCTAGGAGAGCAGAGGATTTCCTGAAGGGTTTTTCTGAGGAAACTAACAGGCCTAAATAATAGATGGTGTTTGGATTGAACTGTGTGTGTGTGTGTGTGTGTGTGTGTGTGTAAAAACAATGTGACAATTGTGTTGGGTTTTCCCTGAGAACTTTTAAGACACCGGGAATCATCTATCAGACTGTCTCCGCCAATTTTCCTTTCACTGTGTCCCTTCAATTCATTCCTTTCTCTGCTTTCAAATTAGCCCCTTTTAGGTTCTGGATCCTCTTGTGCAGGACTGGACTGACTCTCCCCACTGCTCAGCTCACCCCTCAGGCCCAGACTCTCTCCACCTGGAGGGATCCTCCACTGCAGCACACCCAACGCAGCCTTCCTGCCTACCTCCTTCCCCCACAAAAACCTGAAAAGACTTCTCTCCCCGCCCAAAACATGAAATCTGACTCTTCCCCCTCAATCCATGCCTGTGCTCCCTCTGCTTCATTTACACCTTTCTTTCTAACCTGGAGCACTGCCCCTGAAGTGGCTTCCCCCACCCCAACTCTGTCCTGCACCCCACGGCGTCCACCCCCAGCTTCTCTAAGCCTGTCAAATTCAGAAACCCTAACGGCTGCTGTTTACCAAGACTCTGCTGTGTACCAGGCAAGGTGAAATCTTCACTTACATTTTGTGCAGTCCTTACAATGGGCAGAGACCCCCGTTTGGGGATCAGCAGCTGAGGCTGAACTCCCAGATTCAAACCCAGGTCTGTGCCTCACAGCGGAATCATGGGGCTGCAGGACGAACAAGTGAGGTGGCGAATCAAGTTTCTCCCGGCTCTTGGCTCAACCTACCATTTCACCCCTGCCTCCCTTAGGCATCCCGTAACCTGAGCAAATAGAAACCCTCCCCCACTTTGGGGCACAACCTATGGTTCCCACCCCTGGGCTTTTGTTCACACTGGTCTCTGCCTGGAATGACCTACTCCCAGACTCAGCCTCCAAAACCAACTTACGCCTATCTTAATTCCCTCCAAATCCCACTCTGGAACTTTTCTAACACAGCTCAGTTTGAGATCAGTCACTCTCCTTTAGACCCCAGTGACACATGGTTCCTCTCTTGTATCCAACCACGTGCTTTTCTGATCCATTTCACACCGTAGCATATTCTTGAAAGGTAGGAACCAAGTTATCTTTGGGCCCCACAAAGGTCTTCCACCCCAGCACTGATGGAGCTTCACATAACGACTGACACTCGACCAGTACTTGCTAAATTGAGCAGATGTTCTACGATGTTATCAAGATTGATAGCAGCAACTGAGATATCATGAACTGAGAAAGCATTAAGAGTCAAACAAGACACAACCATCTTACCTCTTCCAAAATTTATACACGTGAGGACTCTGTCATCTACAAGGAAAAAAACTAACTCTAGCAAATGAATGGAAGTTATAAGGAAGCATGTTTCAGCTCCACAAAAATCAATTTTATTCTTCACATTTGAAGTGGTCTGTAAAATAAAAGGGGCGGTCAGGAAGGAGTGAGCTTCCTGTCTCTACGATTCAATTACAGGCTAAATGGCCCGTGCGAGAAGTGCCTGGAAGATTCCTGGGTTAGAACAGGGATGGGGTAGCTGAATTAGATGTCTGACTTCCTAGATCATTTCCAAATATGAGTCTTAGCCACCCCATTCCTGTTGTCAGGACGCCCACTGGAGAGGACGAGCACACACGGTCATGTTGTAACAACTGAAAACAGTTCCCTGAAACCTTACCCCATGTCACTCAGCCAAGCATCAATGTCACTTAACCCTGAAGTTGTGCAACAATAAAAAGTCAAAGAAGCCAATGAGTTCATCCTCTGATCCCAAGCCCTTATTTTTCTCATTTTCCTTTTACGTGTGATTTTAAAACATTTTCGAGATCCACCAAAAGCCAGCCTAATATTTACACAGTTCAGGTGGCGACTGCTTTGCGCACTTTAATGAAAAGTTAAATTATACAGCTACAAGTCAAGAAAGAATAGTTAAGCCATTAGAGTCATAAAGGTTTGTCTGCAAGTAATGATAATGTGTGATGGACCAAAGGGTATGTGGTTCATGCAATTCCTGACACCTGAAGTCCATTTAGAAAACGTACTGGCTTGAATCCTCTGTGGTTGCAGGTACTGATGTGGGCAAGTATTTATAAACAAAGATAAACTAATATGAGGTCACCTTTGTTTTGTAACTTTCAGCCACAAGTTCTGTGACAGGAGATAAAAAGCAGAATGAATAACAAATTCAAGCAAAAGAAAATAAACACTTTCTTCTTCTCAAGTCAAAAGCTTGTCATCACACTTTCAAAAATCTGCTACAGCTATCTTTCTTAACTGTGTAATCCCACTTTGAGCCAGGGGGAGTATCTATTATAATCTCCGAAAATAACCTGTTTATCTGTGAGGGATGAGCCGTCCACTGAGAAGAATGAACAAAGGCCCATGCTTCCTGACAGAAAGGACAGTGCCTGAAAGCCTTCCATAGTTCCAGGGGTGACTGAGCTCTCTGTGGAAAACTCTTACATGCACCTGGATGTGTCACCCAAAAGCTTACTTTAAACTGTCTCCCACCCAGATGAAAATACTGCACAGACAGGTAGAATCATAATAGCAAACTGAGTCATAAAATTTACTAATGAAACAGAACTTGACCCACACAGCCATTCTGCAGTGCTGTGCTATGAATCAGAGCAGGTAACCTGTGGATCCCTCCCACACACACCTCCAGTTATGTAACAGTTTCTACAACAGTCCTCAGAAAGGGTATTCAAGCATCCAGATCTATGAAAATGTGGTTAATGACCCAGATACCAGTCTTTGTGTAAACATGTAAGTAAATAGTAAAGGATAATACGACTCCAACCCAAAAGAGTTAAGCTTTGGGAAACTCACTTGATCTGTTTCTAAGTGACATTTTTAAATGGAACTCCGTGAGAACTTTATAGAAAGGTTAATGAAACTAAAATCACACTACAAAAAATGTATTTTTTGTCTCCATATGATCTGATACAAATAGTCATCAGTGGGTTGAAATTTGAAAATTGAAGGTGAGCTCTAGAAGCACTCTGGTCCCATAGAATACCATGAGATCATACAACCCAATAGACAGAAGAGACGGTGAGTTAACTGGCCAGACCTCTGTCAATTGCATGTGAATAGAATATTGGTGGGCATAATAACTATTGGATCAACACAGCAGTTCCCAAAATGGTCAAATGTAGGACTTACACTTCGTTATTATTATTCTTGCTTGGAAACAATAGGTAATACTTAATAGGTAATACTTAACCTAATACTATTTTTTTTTAATTTTTTTTTAACATTTATTTATCCTTGAGACAGAGAGAGACAGAGCATGAACGGGGGAGGGGCAGAGAGAGAGGGAGACACAGAATCGGAAGCAGGCTCCAGGCTCCGAGCCATCAGCCCAGAGCCTGACGCGGGGCTCGAACTCATGGACCGCGAGATCGTGACCTGAGCCGAAGTCGGACGCTCAACCGACTGAGCCACCCAGGCGCCCCAACCTAATGCTATTTTTTAACAATAGTTCCCACATTTTAATTTTGCACCTGCAAATGATGTACCGGTACCACTGGTTTGGTCCTGATTTAATGATTCAAACCCCTGAGTCCAATGAGGACTGAAGCCAGCATAAACCTTAGGACCCCCGGTTATCTGGCAGTAAACAGCTTTTCCTGTAGCTGGTCTGTGTATCTTTCACTTACAGCCAAAGGGTCCTGCCTAAAATGACTTCTGGTCCACCTTCTCTCCTACCACATCCTACAGACACCCACTCTATTTGACCTTAGCCACCTCTGCACTATCCTCCAGTCAATCCATCACCTCCCCAACATCATCCTAAAAGCCCTAGCTAATCCTCTGCCCCAGCTGCTGAGAGTCTGGAATCCCCTCAAAGGTATGGATGAATGATTCAATCTTCCACGTTTACAAGACTCACCTAACTGACCCAGCAAGGTAAGATGGGCAAGATTCACTCATTAATTAATTCAAAAAATATTTGAGTGCCTACCATGTACTAGTCAGAGGAAATAAGAAGGCATCTTTCTGCACCTGCAACTGATAGTGGAAAATGCCCTTAGAAAGTCTCAAATTAGCTATTTCTTTCAGAAACAGACGGGTAGAGAAGCTTAGAGGTGTGGGAAGGAGAAAAGAATCCAGTCAGAAGCAGGCATCGAAGGGCTGGAAAAGAGAATACCTAGATCTTCCCTGAGATTTCCAGAAAAGAAACAAGAAATGTCCCTGGAGGGTTACACAGGGTGTCCCCCAAACATCTCCACACCCGTGTACAGGGCCCCAGCCACCCCACTGAGGCCTGGAACCTAGAGAGAAAGAAGGCCTCCCCCCAGGGCATTTAACCATGAACAAGAAGGCCAGCTCTTAAGGAAGTTCTTCATGTTTCTGGGGACAACTATATACATGTTTGCTTAAAGGAAGGAAGCCTCGCTCAACTCCATGAGAAAGGAAGAACGTGTAACCCTGTAATCCCAGTGAGAACCCTAGAGAAATGTCTCTAGGCATGGCAGGGTCTCTAAACTAGGTCAAGCGCCATCCATGGCCTTTAGACTGAAGGCCTCTCTGAGGCAGAGATGAAGAGGGGCTCCATCTAGGTCTGAGACCTGCCGCAAGAACCTAACCCTTCCAAACCTGTTTTCTCATCTGCAAAAATGGAGGTTAAATGGTAGCTCATCACTGGCTTGTTGTGGGGGTTACCCAAAGTAATCTGTAATCTGTGCAGCCATCATGTGTCAGCCTTGTGAAGCACCTCAAGGCCTCAGTGCATGGCCCTGTGTCCCCTGGGACTGGAAGACCCAAAGATCCGCAGGGGACACCACTTGTACAAAAAGAGGGGCACTCTGAGATCCAGCTGAAAACAGCTTTGTGTTTAACACCAAAACTTAAATCAGCGCTATTTTCACAACATTCAAGTGACTTCTCCTCTCCAAAATACAGGACTAATTGTCAATATTTGCATAGCACTGTTCTTTCAAGTAGGTATAAAATGTGCCTTACACGTTATTATCAAACCCTAAGGAATACTAGGCAGAATTTTTTAAAGCCCTTTTTGTAAAGGCAGGCCATCAACGTCCACAGAGCCTGGGAAAGTCGGTTCCTCACTTGGCCCTTACCACCCTCCTACAAAATGAAAGGCTCAGAAAACTTGACGTGACCGAGGAATTCCCTTCCATTCCTTCTCCCTGGCCCCACAAGTGAGGACCACTGCTACAGGTGAAGCTGAGCCATGTGCCAGTCTCCTCTCCTTCTAAAACCCACGAGGAGGGAAGATTCCACAAGATCACAAAATCAGAAGGCCCTTCAAAGCCATGCTTTCTACTACCAAGCTGAGTGATGAGAAATGTCAAGAGAGATCGAAGGAAGTGAAATGTATTCCAATCTCCAAAAAAAAGACTCGACAAAACCACTTGTGATATCAGCACAATGAGATGATCAACAGTAATAGCACTGAAGCAGACAGTTCTGTGCCTGTCCGGGTACACAGGACACAAGGTACACCAGCCCTCTTTGGACTGACATCTTTAGGAACTCACGGCTGTGTATGGAGCCACCTATCACTGACACTGTCCTGAAACATGGTAAGTACTTGCTGTAAATGGCATCCTTGGGGAGGGTCTTTGATGGACCTCCCTTGAGTGCCCTCAGCTAAAAGCTAAAAACAGAACATCCGTTACCCTCAAATCCTCCTCGAAAGGAAAAATCACCAGAGAACAAATGCCTTAGAAGAAAATTATTCAGGACTACTTTGACAATCTGGTTTTACGATCCAATGATACAACTGAATTATCAGAAGACGCTCTTATCAGGGAACGTTCTTTCTTATCAGGGAAAGAATTATCAGAGACGTTATGATCAGTAATTTTATTGTTCTTAAAATTTGATGTTGTCTACTTTGGCCACAGAGCTTACCACTTTAATCCATGATTGTACCTTATCATTCTTTTATCTTCAGTAAAGCTTTGTGGTTAAAGCAAATCCAAGCCCTCCAAACTGGAGAACACCTTTTCTAACCACACTATGAAGTCAGCACCATCCATTACCTGAATGGCCTTGCCACCAGATTCCCAAGTCCAAATTGTATCTGTACTCAAAATCCATTTCAAACAATTCCTACTCTAATTTCTCCCCAAGGGAGAGCCGTGTCCCTCCTTTGAACCCCAACTGCTCCAGACAGGGAGCTACCAGAAGATACAACTGTGTTTTATTCCTATCTCCTACTTCCGGGGCTCGGAAAGCATCCAACACACAGAATGGTTTCACTAGGTGCTTGTTAGAATGGATGGATAAGGCTTGGGTCTGAGCCACCCTTCTAGGATCTACACATTCTTCCTTGTATTGATTTCCTTTTCATGTCTAAGAAGTCATCACCATCTCAAGAGATTAGAACAACACACATTTGGGGTGCCTGGGTGGCTTAATCGGTTGAGCATCCGATTCTTGTTTTGGCTCACAGTTCATGGGATCAAGCCCTGCATCGGGCTGTGTACTGACAGCATGGAGCCTGCTTGGGATTCTCTCTCTCTCTCTCTCTCTCTCGTTCTCTCTCTCTCCCCCTTTGCCCCTCTCCCCTGCTCACATGCACCTTCTCTCTCTCTAAAAAAAAAAAAAAAAAAAAATTAAGAAGAACAACATACATTTATTACCTCACAGATTCTTTGAGTCAACAGTCTGAGCACAGAATAGGTGAGTCCTCTGCTTCAGGGTCTCAAGCAGCTACAATCAAGGATCCACCGAGCTGCAGTTTCATCTGGGGCTCAGCTCAGTAAGACTCTACTTCCAAAGTCATTCAGGATGTTGGTGGAATTCATTTCCTTGTGGCTGTAGGACTGAGGGCTCCAGCTTCATCCTGCCTACCAGTGACAGACTGCCCACAGTTTCCTGCCACGTGGCTCGGTCCACAGGCAAGCCACAAATACAATGGGCAGTTGCTTTTTCCAAGCCAGCAAGATGTCTCACTCCAGTCGGCTAAGAGGGAGTCTTATACAACGTAACATAACCAAGGAGGTGACATCCCAACACTTTCGCCATATTCTGTTCACTAGAAGTTACGGGTTCTGCCCTGACTCAATGGGAGAGAATTAAACAAAGGCATATCAGCCACAATCCTAGTGCTGTAGTCCTATTGGCCTTCCACTGGACCGTGAGCTCCACAGAGCAGCATCCAATAGTGGCTTTGTCTACAAGATAAACATTTGGGTGCTTTATCAAAAGTAGCACGCAAAAAATTTGCTCACATTGGGAAAAGATAAAACATCTACTTTTAAGCAGGTAGAACTATTACTACAAAAACAGATGATTTAACTAAGCCTTACTCCTCACCCCTCCCCAAAAAATCTTTCTACTTGGAAAGGAAATAGGTATTTTTTAAACACCTACTTTTTCTTCAATATTCAGGTAAAGTATCTTTGTGTTCATTTATTTTGCAGAAAGAAAAAAGATACGTAATGGGGAAAAAATTCCCTATTTCACAGGACAACCAAAGCAACTCCTTCTTCAGCTCTTTCTACAAAGGTTTCTAGTCTTGTAACAGGCAATTCCTTTCCTAAAAAACACATCTAATAAAGTGTGGGTCATTGCTGAAATTCTTAACTGGGCTGTTTCCAAACATCTGATGCATTCCTTCAGCAACGTGCAGGATTGAGTCAGCAGGACCCCAAGGAATGGCCAAGCAACACCACCTCATCCCTTCTCCATCTGAACTTCCTCATCCTCACACAAGAAAGCATTGTCCCTGCCAACGCTGAGGGCATGTTCTGGACAAGAGCTTCTCTTCGTTTCACTTTTGCACTACCTTGGAAACAAGTAATGGCACCTGCCTCCAAAACAAAATGTCACATTCACTCCTGTTACTTTTATTAATTGGGTAATACATTTCTCGTCATTCCTGGCCTGTCACATCTTTTGTCCCAGTATACCCACCTTAAACCCAGCATCCTCAAGCCTCCGTGTGGACCAGTTGCTAGGTGCTTGTGAAAACCAGGGCCACGGGGTCACCCCTGGGAGTTCCAGCTCGTGAAGGCTTCCACATTAGAACAGGACAGAACTAGAAAGTCCCAAGGGTACAAAACTCACATTCACTGAATGGCAAAATGGCTTCCCTGGGTCTCCTCAGCACTCGTGCACACAGAATGTGCGGTAACGTGCACGGCTCAGATTACAACGTTCCCATCTGAGCCTAGGGGACTGCTCCGTGCCCTCAGGAAGGAGGAGAAAACAAGCTTCTAGCCCCTAATGCCTGGAACTGAAGGGAACCAATTTCCCTCCACCCCTCCTCTCTCTACATGTGATGTGTGGCAGCATACTGAAAAGGAGGAGGGGTGGGTTTAGCTAGAACAATGGTTCCCAAACCATACCTGCATCAGCACTGCCTAGAAGGCTCATTAAAACGCAGAATGCTGGGGGGGAGGGGGGGGCACCCGGGTGGCTCAGTCGGTTAAGCGTTGGGCTTTGGCTCAGGTCATGATCTCATAATTCATGACTTCATCAGGGTCTTCAGTGACAGTGCGGAGCCTGCTTGAGACTGTCTCATCCTCTCTCTCTCTCTGCTCCTCCCCTACTTGCGCACTCTGTCTCTAAATAAATAAATATACCTAAAAAAAAAAAAAAAAGAGTGCTGGACCCCATGCCTAGTTTCTGATTCAGCAGGTCTAGGATAGGGCCTGAGAATCTGCATTTCTAATAAGTTCCCAGGTGATGCTGCAATCCCTGATTTAGGGACCACACTTTGAGAGCCTCTAGGTTTATGAAGTGCCATTCAAGCAGTCTATACTGTTGGGACAGAATGGGGCAACTGTACCAAAGAAAGAGCCTCTAACGCTCAAACTAAGCATTAAAAATGGTTCCACCAGAAGATGTGCTGCAATATACATTCTCTCATACAAAAGGAAGTGCTTAATAACATCATCCCAGTAGCCACTGATTTGAATGAATTTCAGCTGGTCTTTCCCTCAGAAACAAATGTGACTTGTAATGCTTATTAATCAGGAAACCTTACTACGGGGTCTACTGTATACAGAGAACTGATGTGTATGCCAACTTCCTAATGGATAAAAAGTAAAACAAAACCAGGGTCCCTGCCTTTAATGTACTTACTGTCTGTATTATTTCACCTCTAATTACCAGGAAATTTTAGACTAACTTAACATAACCTTTTCACTATCACAGTTAAGAAAGAAACATAGCCCTCTTGGAAGGATTCTGGTCTTTGCCTACCCTCTACTTTTAGGAGGATAAACCAAGTCACCTGTGGGGGGGAGGGGACAGGGATTAAAGTGAGGATTTAGGTATTTTTGTTTACTTTCAAACCAACTTGCAGCCCATTCCCCCAGAGACCATAAACCATCGGCATAATGGCACCAGCCATATAAAGACCTGAGACACAGACCTGTAATCATCAAAACCCACTGGAATACATTAAGCATTCTACTTTTCAAGACAAGAAATATACCAACACATTATAGAAGGAAATTCGCCCGCTGAAAACATTTCACAAAACCTTATTAATAAATCAACACGTGTTTTTATAGCTCTTTTGAGAAGCATCGTCATGAACCTCATTTTATTGGATATTTACCACAAAATGGGAGGTGTAGCCAATGAGTGCTATTAACCTTGTTTACAAACGGGAACAAAATCGCACAGAGTCACTGAGTGACTGCCCAAATGGCCCAGAAGATGTGGCCTTTGTGCCTACCTCAGGCTCACCCCACAATCTGTGAAATTAGATGGGGCGGCAGGGGGCAGAGTTGAACAAAACCTCAGAACAGCATTCAGGTGTATTCCAAAAGTTTCATGCTCTGAATTTAACATTTCCTAACTGCTCTCTGGAATTTTCCATGGTGACCAGAGAGGGATTCTTAGCTTTCATTTTTAAAGGATTTAACATTTTATTTTTTATTTAGAACCATATGAGGGTCCCCGCTAATCTGCCTCTTAACACAGCAGCAACCAGAGGCTTTTCTTTTTTTAACCCTCAAGCTTTCATCCTAAGTCTTGGCCTGTGGCTCTGGGGAAAGCGTCTGTCACCTTTGTCTACCAGAACACAGGGCTGGTCTGGCAATCTGGGCACAGTGCAGGCGGACAGGCTACAATGATCATTTGTGTACCTGGCCTTGGATACTTCATTGTTGTATGTGCAGTTTTTCTCATCAATAAAAAAAAAAAAAAAAAAAACAGCAATAAAGGTGACTGAATTTTCAATCGAAACCATTCTTTGTCCATGCCTTCAAAGAAGACCTGCAAAAAACAAATCTGTCTTGTGTTTCATTCCTTAACAATAAAATCCACTTGCATTTATAAGTCCCCTGTGTTATCTGTGGCCTTACACAGCCTATGATACCTGACTGGGATAGAGCTGTAGCCCCCTGATGGCCTATCATTCTGGCCCTCACTCACTCCTAGGTCCCTGTACCAGGCCAGATCTGTCCCCTAGGGTCTCTGTGCTAGCTGTTCTCATCTCTGAGGAACTATCTCCTCTGTGAGGAATTTCTCTTCATTCATCACCAAAATACATCCTTCCAGGTAGTTCTCACCTGTGAATAACTGATTCTATCAGCTCAGCAAAGTGGACCACGTCAGCTCTGGATCAGCAACACTTTCTGCAAATTCATCTTCCCATCCATCCACCACACTCATCTCTCTTCTGGTCCAGCAGAACCAACAGCATGTATTCCAAACCCAGCTCATCCATCTCCTAATTTACAAAACACGACATTTCGCAAACTGTTTACTTACACCCGTGCCAACAATATTACTCAAATGTGGTGCAGTGAAAAAGCCACAGGGAATAGAGTAGCTGGCCAAGAGCAGTATTCAGGGATCTAAAATTACAGGGAAAATCATACAACATTCATTTTACTTGGGCCCAAATCTCTATCAGATGATGTTGAGCAGAAAGATTCTAAAATTGGCAGGGAGAAAGGAAAAGTTGTCTTAAAGTTTGGGCCATGCCAGGGCGGCCTTCAGAAAGAGAGCTGGCAGAAACAGAATAAGGTGGTGTGCCCTTGAAAGGCTGTCATAATAAGCAGTGTCTGTTGGGCAAGGATAAGCACAAGGGGAAAGAGAACCAAATGGAAATTAGTGGCAAAAAGTACGAGTAAACAAAGAAGACAATTCTCTATATAGTATTTAGAGGACAGTATTTGCAACACAACAACATCAGAGATGCTAGTGCAATTCAACTCTATTCAATTCAGGCAGCGTTTGCACTGTGGCTGTATTGGGCTCCTCCCGGGTGGCTCCGTCAGTTGAGCGTCCAATTCTTGGTTTTGGCTCAGGCCATGATCTCAATTTTCTGAGTTCGAGCCCCACGTTGGGCTCTGTGCTGCCAATGTGGAACCTGCTTGGAATCCTCTCTCTCTCTCTCTCTCTCTCTCTCTCTCTGCCCCTCCCCCATTGGTGCTGTCACTGTCTCTTTCAAAATAAATGAATAAACTTTAAAAAAAAAAAAAGAGAGAGAGAGAGAGAGAGAGGGAGAGAGGACACAAAGAAAATCCTGCTCCATGCTGACAGGGAGACAGACACCTCTCCCATCGGGTCCACTCATACCCAGAGCCAAGAAAGAGTGAAATGACAGTGCTCTGGGAGAAGGGAAGAGGGAGCCATGGTTTTCACCAGGGGACCTGAGAAGCACACACAGAAGTGTATGAAAGGCTGGAACACCCAGAAGGGGGTGGGCAGAAGCAGAATGAGAGCCCCTGAGAACGTGAATATGGCTGGGCAGGAGTCCTGCTCTGCATGCGCTATTCACATATTACTTCATGCGGCCCCCAACAAGCCTCTGAATGATGGTTCCATTATCATACCTGTGCCATGAATGCTGTGAACACCCAGCCTTCTCCCCACCCCACCCTCCCCTGGTGTCACCATGAGGAGGTGTTACCATCCAGACAAGAGCCCTGTATCCTAACTCCAAAGACTGAACTTCTAACTACTGACCTACACTGCCTTCTTGTTCAGAACAAGCAAAATATAGACCCAGTAAGGGGAGAAAAAGGAGGAAGGCAAAAAAGGCAGGTAGGCTGGGGAGGGGAGTAGGGCGAAGGGTAACAGGTAGCATTTCCTTCTTGAAACCGCATTGTCTTAGGTACACAGATTCTGCATATCCAATGCACTTTGCCTATACGAAACACTCAATATCCTTGATAAGCAAGGCAAATTAATAGGTAGACATGAGCATATACAAATACATTCACCTCTGATGTGTTTTTCCGCAAGTACCAAAGCAACTAATTTGTGCCACACTAGCAAATTATGGATTATTTTCTCTCCACTAACAAGACAAGAAACATCATTAGTAAAACACACATTTAGCACAAGATAAGACCACAGTCCCTCCCTTATCTGTAATCATTGCACTCAATGGCCACATCAGGGAGTTTTTAAAAACATGACCCTGATGAGTAGCTGTTGGATATATTATTATTCTAGGTTTTTGTGTATTTAAAATATTTTATCATTAAAAATAGAATATTTAGTGGGAAAAAACATCCAGTGTGTTTGAAAGTTTTTAAGCCTTTTTTAAAAACACTTCATTTAAGCACACCTACATATCATTCATAATTTTACATATTTCTGACTCTTATAACAATGTATATTTATCAAACATTCAACCAACTGAAGAAAAACTGGATGGAATAACCCTATAGGCAGCAATTTTTGTATGTACTGTTCAAAATTGAGCTAAACCGGGGCACCTGTGTGGCTCAGTCATTTAAGCCTCCAACTTCAGCTCAGGTCACGATCTCACAGGTTGTGAGTTCGAGCCCCGCGTCGGGCCCTGTGCTGACACCTCAGAGCCTGGAGCCTGCTTCTGTGTCTCCCTCTCTCTCTGCCCCTCCCCCCCACCACTCATGCTCGCTCTCTCTCTCTCAAAAATAAAACATTAAAAAAAAATTGAGCTAAACCAATATCCAGAGAGCTCTTGTCTTGATAAGTTTCTAAATTGTTCAGTGTTGGGCTTGGTCTTTAAGGTCCCACACAAACAGTCATAAATCATGCCCAGGAGAGGGTTCTTTCTGGGTCACCGTTTCTCAAAATGTGGCCCACCTTCATCAGCATCACCTGGGGCGCTTGTTAAGAACCCAAGAGATACTGATTCAATAAAAAAAGTTTCACAAATTCCTCCTGGGATCAGCTGCACATTCACACTTGGGAACCACCACTCTATAATCTTTTTAAACAGACCAAGTAAAAATGGCCACAGCCATAACCAAAATCACAAGGGGCCAATTCCCTAGCTCTCCCACTCCCTGGAGCAGCCAGGGCGCCTGCATTAAGGAAGAAGCCAAAATAGACCCACAGTCCCAGACTGTACGGGAGGGACCCAAGTCAGCTTCCGCCTACCCATGCTTCCATCTGTGCGTCCTTACGAGGGATGCCCAGAGTCCCCAGGGGTGACCCAACCCTTGAGTAGCCCACCTCTCAAGCCCATGTACACAGCATCTTTAGGCTTACTTTATGAGTTGACTGTAGCCTCCCACCCCCTAAAAAAAATGTGGAGTCCAGAACCCCAGTATCTTAGCATGTGACCTTACTTGCACCCTATTTGGACTCAGAGTCATCACAGAGGGAATCCGGTTAAAATGAGGTCATTAGGGGATCCTGGTGTCCTAATAAAAAGAGGACACTTGACACAAAGACAGACACAGAAGGAAGATGATGTGAAGGGGCAAAGGGAGAAGGAGGCCTTCAAGCCAAGGAGAGAAACTTGGAACAGACCCTTCCCACACAGCCCCTGAAGAACGAACCAATGCCGTCCACGCCTTGATTTTGGACTTCCGGTCTCCAGAACTCTGACACCATAATGTTCTGTTGTTCTAAGCCACCAGTCTGTGGTACTTTGTTACGGCCTGCCCTAGCAAACTAACACAGCTGGAGAACTCACAAAGTGAATTCAGGCTGTAAGAGGCAATCGCTAACCCAGCTGTCAGGAGGGGCTGCAGCACGGGATGTCCAGGCAGCCTAGGGCGGTAGAAAGAACAAGGAATCCAGAGCCCACAAGGGGCGTCCGGGTGGCTCAGTCAGTTAAGCATCCGACTTCAGCTCAGGTCATGAGCCTGCGGTTCATGAGTTCGAGCCCTGGGTCAGGCTCCATGCTGACAGCTCAGACAGAGCCTGGAGTCTGCTTCAGATTCTGTGTCTCCCTCTCTCTCTGTCTGCTCCTCCCCTGATCACAAACGCTCACTTGCTCTCTCAGATATAAAATAACACTTTAAGGAAAAAAAAAAAAAGCAGGGGCAGTGCCCCCTGCCTGTAAAGGTGGTAATAAACCATGCCTGTCTCCTCAGCCCACATGGTGCGAAGATCAGGAATAAGCTCCCGGCCCACTAGAAAGCACCGTGCTGTGGCCTTCACCCCCTCAGTGGCTCCTCAGCGTGCGCTCCAATCCTGGTCAGTATTAAGAGTGAGGACACAGCCCCAGCACTCCAAGTCATTCTGTTCATTGCTAGGAAGGCCTTGGAAACAAAATCTGCATTTCAGGAAAATTCAATTCGAGCTCCCCAAACATGTTTGAGTATGTTTGGAATATCCAAGACAACAAATAACAGGGTCAGCAACAGCAAACTCCCGACACTGCCAAAGGTCCTTTCAACAAGTCAGGCTTCCTAAGGGCCAAGGGTTCACTGGGCAGAGAAACACTCCACTAAAGCAGGCCAGGCAGGAGCAGGCGGTGTGTTCGGGCCAGCCCACGGGCTGGAGGAGGGCTTCATGATGAAGGTTTAAGTACTATCGCAACACAGAATTTATGGTTCCTAAATGTTTGTTTTAACTAGTGTTGAGAACACATATTTGACCCAGTGTGAACTTGACCTCTGGGTCCCTCTCCCTTTTCGCGGGGCTGTCTGTGCCACATGACGAGATTTTCCAGCCGGCACTCCCACCCGTGCTCCCAGCAGCTGCCATGGTAAACCTCACTGCGGATCTATTGGCAAAGCAGCTGTCAATGGCCATAGCAGGCATACGAAAAATGTGTAATCATTCTGGGCCCGACTCCCAAGCTTGGCTAGGGCCACACGGAGCCAAAAGGGACGAGAGACAGCCTGAAAAGCCCTCTTGGCCATCTGAACTCCGGCCACATTATTCCCTCCTGGACGATGCCATCTACTGCATCTCTGAACACCAAGGGTACACAGAGCTGTCTCCTCTGCCTATCATTAAGGAACACTTCTAGGTTTGGTTTTGTCGGGGTTTTTTTTCCAAAGCAGTGTGGGCTGAATGCCAATGGAAAAGCAATGGAATATCGATTTTTCTGTTTCTTGCTAAGGAGAGAACAAGTCATTTGATGTGCCATGAGTTAAGTGAGTAAAAACAGACCCTGTACTCCCTACAGCTGGCTGTGTCTCTCCTCTATTCATAGAACCTGGCACATGTTAAAGCTAAACAGATATCCGTTAAAGAAATGAAAGAACCATCCATGCATTTACGGAGGGGCTTCAGTGTGCCAGGCACCAGCACCCGACTCCAACCTGCCCTCTTTCCTCTTCCGTCCTCCTCATTCTGCCAACCTGGCCTTGCCCGCATCTCGCCCAGACTCCTTTAGGTCCTCTGCTCCCAGTCCAGTCTCCTCTTTAAAGCGGAGCCCACGGACTGGGTCTTTCTGTAGCCCGCACTTCCCCTGAGCAGGGGACAAAAAGACTGCAAGAACCAAGAAGAGGTAGGTTCTGTTTGGACAGAGGAAGAAAATGTGAAAGTGAAAAGAGGCAAAAACAGAACACAGGAGGCACTGAATGCCCGAAGCACAAGACAAGGTTTCTAGGCTGCACAGCTCTCCTATAAATGCAAACTCGTTGGAAAGAGAACAAATGTGGTGCCATCTCCTTTGCACAAAACAGACACTCGCTATCAATGGTCACTCAGTGTTAAGAACTAAAGTGACCTATCCCGTGCTACGCTTTCAACTTCTAGAGATGCACACACACAGGCTGTCTAGCAAAGCAGCATTAACACACAACGGGGCATCTCCAGACTAGAGTCCCCCAAGGCCACCTTTGCGGGTGCACATACGTGTTCCTTGCCCCAACAAAGGCATGCCTGTTGCATATATGATATGCAACAGAAGGCTCACAAAATCTCCAGTCTTCAGAAGCATTTGCCTGTGCCCCATTTAAATTAAATGTCAATCAACTAAAAACAACGGAGTCTGGCTGGAGGGGCATCTTATTTTCTTCACTGGATTAAGCAAATGGAACACGATAAACACAACCGATCTCTTATGCAGAAATATTTTTGGTAACAACTGGACATGATCTATATAAATTGAAATTCTTCAGCTAAACCCTATCGATTATCCTCAAAATATAATGACAATAAGGAGACAATCTGGGTGGTACATTTAAATGTGCATTTGCATTTTATGACTACTACCTTAAGGGAGAACTTCATACAGATATACCATTGGTATTTGTGTTCATAAGTAAAATAAAGCATACTCAAGAGCAATTGTTCAATCTCAGCAAATAAGTAGAGAGGAAAAAGACTACAAATCAATTTTTTTGCAATCCAGAGTTCACTAGTATTTATTGAAGTAGTTACAGTCACAAAATGGGTGTCAGCAATTTTTCCATTTATATATACCTTGAAGGAGTATTTTCACTTCTACATAGCACGTTTTATCCTAACAGAACTAGAGGCATGCAAATAATCTAATACTTAGTATATTTCAAAGTTCTATTAAAATAAATCATTCAGGGGGCACCTGGGTGGCTCATTCAGTTAAGCACCTGATTGACTCCTGATTTCAGCTCAGGTCATGATCTCATAGTTTGTGGGTTCAAGCCCCACATCTGGCTCTATGCTGACAATGCAGAGCCTGCTTGGGATTCTCTCTCTCTCTGCCTCTCCTCTGTGCACTCTCTCTCTCTCTCAAAACAAGTAAATAAACTTTTTTAAAATAATAAATAAATAAATAAATAAATAAATAAATAAATAATTAAGAACAACGCAAACTACTTTCTTTTTTCTTGGTAATCAAAGGCAGGACAGCATGGGAGTGACTGGCTTTTTCATGCATTCTCTGTCCACTCTCATCTTTATTGAGGAACTGACAAAAATTGTACATACTTATGATATATGAGGATGTTTTTTGTTTTTTGTTTTTTTTTTTTAATTTTTTTTTTTTCAACGTTTATTTATTTTTGGGACAGAGAGAGACAGAGCATGAACGGGGGAGGTGCAGAGAGACAGGGAGACACAGAATCGGAAACAGGCTCCAGGCTCTGAGCCATCAGCCCAGAGCCCGACACGGGGCTCGAACTCACGGACCGTGAGATCGTGACCTGGCTGAAGTCGGACGCTCAACCGACTGCGCCACCCAGGCGCCCCAAGGATGTTTTGATATACACATACATTGTGAAATAATCACCACAATCAAGCTAATTAACATAGCTATCACTTCACATAGTTGACACCGTATAGGGAGTAAGAACACTTTAAGATCTACTCTTGGAGCAAATTTCAAGTAGACAACACAGTACTCTTAACTACAGTCACCTTGCTGTACATTAGATCCCCAGAACTTACTAATCTTGTGTGACTGACACTTTGTACCCCTTGATCAACATCTCCCCATTCTCCCTCTCCCCAACCCTAAACTACTTTAAAGCTATAATATAAAAAGGGATCCAGGGGCACCTGGGTGGCTCAGTCAGTTAAGCGTCCAACTTTGGCTCAGGTCATGACCTCGCGGCTCATGAGTTAGAGCCCCGAGTCGAGCTCTGTGCTGACACCTCAGAGGCTGGAGCCTGCTTCAGATTCTGTGTCTCCCTCTCTCTCTGTCCCTCCCCCACTTGTGCTCTGTCTCTCTGCCTCTCAAAAATGAATAAATGTCAAAAAAAAATTTTTTTTAAAGGGGATCCAAATTACGTTATTTAAAAAGGAGACTGACAACAGCAGCTGGGGAAACACATACGAAAAAAAGAAAACCAAGTAACAGATAAATGAGACAAAATTTACTTGACTTAATCCAATAATAAACTAAGAATCTCTCTGGTTTTATCAAGGCTTTTACACCCATTCTTTTTCACCTTGACACCTGAAATAATCTGACAAAGTGGGCAAGGGTTTAGCACATTCATTTCTGGATCAGAAAATATAAGGTCAGAGAGGTCAAGTGAATCCCTCAAGGCCCCACATCTAGTCAAGGCTTCAGGATTTGAACTCAGGGCCAGGGGCTTTTCCAGTAGCCCACTGCTCAGCCATGGACACAAATTTCACAGCACAATGGTAACTCTAGTCATCCTATCTGAATGAGGAAGGCTCCTTCATCTCTCTGGCTCTCCCACATACACAAAACAAGTCTCCCATTGGAACATATCCACCTAATGCATACATGACTTTGGGCTGGACACTGGCCCACCCCAGCATCACTTTTAAAATTATTCCTGAAAGGAGTCATTAAGTTTCCAGCACTTGGGCCTGAATTCATTTGTCAGATCAGGCAGTTTAGGAAGGCCAGTTTTTCGAATGCTGAACCATCATCAAAAAAGAAAGTGATGCTGCCTTGCTTAGACTCCCGGTGCTGTTCCTCTAGGAACTGGAAAGAGAACTGGAACCAAAAGCCAGAGGTATTTGTTATGCGTATTGTGAGACTAAATCAATGTAGCAACCTCCTCTGGGACCCTGCAGTCACTGCTCTGACCCAGAGCCTTCTGTAACTTCTCTCTTTCTGGGTGACCAAAGGGCAAACCCGGTCAAACCTAGGCACAAACATATTCTTGCCTTGCTTGCCTGGACAAGCAGGAAGTTCATGAAGTGGTTCCTCAAGATTTCCTGCTTGAGCATCTTTGCACATTCCAGAACATCTCTGGATCCCCAAATCCTCAGACAACCTTTCCAGAAAAGGCACCATATTGCATCATTTGCCAACTAAACATCTTCCAATCTTGGTGCATGCTCTTTAACAGGCATCAAGGCGGAGCACCCGCCCACTGTCTATAAAATCCTGCCCTGTATTTTTAATCTTTACACAGCAACATCCCACTATAACAGTGCTGTCGTGGATGGGTTATCTCCATGTTATAGGCAAACCGTATCATACCAGGTTTTGAGCGGAAGGAGGTACCAAAGGGAGGAAAGGGTGTATAATCTGACCTGAGTCATCATAAATTCAGGAAAACGCTGACACACTATTGTCAAGTGTAATCCAAGAAGTGAAAAATTATGACAGTCTGAATGCCTACAACCCTGAGCATTTCTGAGCCAGTAGTTGGCGTTCAGTAATCAAGAGGCGGACAGTCAGTTCCTACCTGCCATTATTCCTTGATCACAGTCGAATCATAACCTATCCGGACATTCCTTTCTAGAAAATCCAAGCCACCATGCCAGAGTCCTCCTCTTTCTTTCAAGGAGTAAAGGTATTTTTTAATAAGCAAGGTCACTGGAATGACCATACTAGAAATTTTTTCCAATATTTTAAAATCTAAACTGACTTTATTTTTAATATAAATTATTTACAAGAGTAAATCAGGGTTTTAATATCCAAACTGTACACAAAACAAATTGCTAAACTTGACTTATGATGCCGAATACCAAGAAGCAGCTAAAATTGGGGATGATTCCAATCCACAATGTTTATGGCTCAAGCTCCATGCAGAGAAACCTAAGAAGGATATACTCTTTCTGAGTGGAAGATTTTTTTTTTTTTTAATTTCCAGTTAGCAACAGAATGAGGCAACTCGTCCAGAGGACCCTCAAAATACATTTTAACTGAGTCCTCAACTTTACAGCACATCGGGGAAATGTGTTCTGGTGTTCTCAAACCTGCATGTACCAATAATGGGCGTTTCTAAAACATTGTTAAGATGTGTACTAATTGGTGGGGGCGCCTGGGTGTCTCAGTCAGTTAAATGTCCCTCCCACTTCAGCTCAGGTCTGATCTCATGGTTCGTGAGTTCAAGCCCTGAGCCCTGCATCCGGCTGGTTCTGTGTTGACAGCTCGAATTCTGGAACCTGCTTCCAATTCTGTGTCTCCCTCCCTCTCTGCCCCCTCCCGCACTCGCACTCTCTCTCTCAAAAATAAACAAACATTTAAAAAATTAAAAAAAAAAAAAGATGTGTATTAATTGAAGGGGCACTGAAGGAGACCACACCTGTCAGTTCTGAAGAACTGTGAAGACACTGCCTCCTGGAAAACAATCAGGCCTCAAAGATGGGAGGATTCTTGTTGCTGCTTTCAGAAAGCTTTAGAAACTGCTAATGTTTTATTTCAGAACAAGGCCACCTATCTCCCATCCCCCTCTGGCCATCAACCAAAAAATGTTTTTCATCTGTCAATATCCAAGCTTGAGTTCACTATACTGGTTTGGCAAATAGCACATTCTCCAATGGAAATTTTTTCCTAGCTCCTGATCCATAGGTGTGACAGTGATTAATACTGAGGCGGGTGGGTGCAGGGGAACCTTGGATGCACGGCAGAGTTCTCTACAATACATTGCCGCTGGCACTGATACACTATCATTACTGTGACTCATGAGTGGTAATGAAGGCTGCAGATAATGTCTAGCATACATAACGTCTCGAGGGCAGCATGAGCCCCTTCGTGTGACCCCTGGGGGAGCCTCCCTCCCCATGTGGACAGCCCCCCCTTTGCCCACTGTGCCAGCCACAGCCAGCATGGAAACTTACGTTTGGTGCACCTCTGGGAGCCAGGGGCCTTACTCCAGCCATGGCAGCACTGCCCTCCACAGACATTGACCCTGAAACAAAGCAAGACCCCTGAGTCCACAGTAGCAGTGTACTCTTCCAGAAAACCCAAGCTCATATGGGTCCCTGCAAGCTCAGCCTCCTGTGTCCACACTCCCCTGGCTTGCAGAGTCCTAAGCCATTCGCAGCATGCCCAAGCCAAAGCTGCCCGGATAGAAGAGTTAAGACCGTGTATCAGGGTAAGGTGGGAGAACCAAAAAGCCTGCATAACATAGAATTACACAGGAAGGGAGAACAGAGTCCACGTAAATGAATTTCTTAACCCCCAAAGTAGAGCCAAGTGTATTTTGTGTATTATCTGACCCACAACTTAAACCGAATCTGACTTTTAGGGAGAAGTGTCCAAACACAGGGGAGATGACAATGCCTGGAAAGTACCCCTGAAGAAAAGAACCAGATAGGCAAAACAAGTTATCCCCCACACCCCCAACCTGTCATTAAATGGGGAGAGGGGCAGGAAGGATGTTTATGAGCGCCCAGTAACAGAAACTTTCCAACCGAAAATTCTGTCAATGCACAGACACCCTGCCCTGGGGAAAGGCGACCCCACAGGTGCACGGAAGCCCAAGCCCACAATCTAGGATGCTGAAAAGTTTTGGGCCGCAGAACAGGAGCTGTATCTTCACAGCCGGCCCTTCCACCACTTTTTTTTTTTCTTCTCTAGCTAGAAAAAAAAGTTAAAACTGAGTTGCAAAGAGCAGTTTAATTGATGCTAAGGGAGTGAGCAGTAGTGACTTCATGTATACGCCCGTCTTCTAGGAGTAGTTGGGTTCGCGCACAGGAGGTTACGCCCCAGGCAGAAATGCCTTTTGTGTTTACCCGCAGCTGAGAAACAATGCACTCGGAGTTTCTCCTCAAAGTCTCCGGGCTCCCCGCATTCGCCTCTGCCTGCGGCGCGAGCGGGCGGGGGGAGGAGAAGGCAGCCCCACCGCGCACGACGCCCGCGGCCGGGCTCCGAGGGACCCTGACCCCGCGGGTCCCGGCGCGGGCTGCGCGCGCGCGCGCGCGCGCGGAGGGAGGGTGTGGGCTTACCCCTGCAGCTGCTTCTTCTGCTGAACCTGCAGCCTCGAGCCCCCGCCGCTCTGGCTCTCCGGCGGCACTTTGGAGCGCACGACTTGCCTGCCTTGTTTGGCGAACGGGGCGGCCGCCGGGTGAGCGCCGGGCTTGGGGTGGAGCTGCCCGCCGGGGGCCCCGGGCCGCGCCGGCTCGGGCGGCGGGGGCGGCCGGAGCCCCTGCAGGGCCGCGCCGCCTGGCTGGCTCGTGCGGCGCGTCCGCTCCGAGGGGGCCCCCGGAGAGGCGCGGCTGGGAGCCCCGGCGCCCGCCGAGCCGCGGCTGTACCTGGCGTCGAGCGCGACGTTGAAGGTCCGCGGGCGCGGAGGCCCGCCCAGGGGCAAGGCGCCCGCCGCCAGGCCGGGGCCCGGGCGCACCACATACGTGATCCTCCGCACCCGGCCGTGCGCCGACGACGCGAGCAGCCCTGCCCAGAGCAGCAGCCCCCACCTGAGCCAGGGCCCCGCCATCGCGGGCCCGAGCCGGCGCCCCCGGCGCCTGCCCCCGGCCGTGCGGCTCGCCCGGTGCGGCCGCCCGCGCGCGCTCCGGCTGCCCGAGAGCCCGGGAGGCGGGACGAGGAGAACTCGGCTGCAGGAGAGGAAGTTCTGCGGGCGGCCGAGCGGCCCCAGACCCCAGCCGAAAGCAGCGGGGAGGAGGGGGCGGGCGTGGGGGTGGGGTGGGGAGCCGAGCCCGGGAAGGGAGGGGAGGGGCGAGGGGAGCGGACTCCGCAAGGTGAGGGTCCGCTCGCGCAGCCGCGGGTGCAGGGGGCGCCGCGCCCGGGCCCGGGGCAGAGCGGGCGAGCGCGGGCGTGAGCGCGCGGGACGCTCGGAGGCAACCCGGGCTGCAAAGTCTTTAAAAAGTTGCTCTCGCCGTGGAACCGAGTGTCAGATCTGAACAGCCAATCTCCGGCAGACGTGACGTCAGGCAGTAAATCCTAATTGGGGAAAGCGTGAGATGAGCCCGAGAACGCGCCGCCACCCTCCACATCCACATAGATTGTTACTGTAGGGCGGCAAGGCAGAGGTCTCCGCTCCCCGGTCCCGGGTCCCGGGGAGGGACAAAGGATTCTGCAGAATCACTGACTGGTCCTCTCCTTCCAGAAACCTCACGGGATTCGTTTGATATCGTTTGGAAGGCATATTCTTATCGGTGTTTGCTGGGATACATGCCGGGGGTTGGATGAAAATACCAGATCGGGCCCCAGAAAGGACTGCTCGGGATTTGCCTAGCTGTCCATCCGAAAGCGTTTAGATGGTTCTCTTTGAGATTGTAAACCCCGCGTGGCTGTGCCTCGGTCTGCAGCCTCTGGTACCCTACTCCTAGTTACGCGAGTTTGAGAGTGCAGGGCGGGCAGCAGGGGGCGCCCGCGTGGACTGGGAAAGGGGCAGCAGGCACCAACCCCAGAAGCAGCCCGCTCTTGGTAAAAAGGCCTTTAAGATGGGAATACAAAGTTTAGGATCCATGACAACCCCAGGCCATTTATAATTAAAAAAAAAAAAAAAAAAAAAAAACTCAGTTCCTTGGACCCCTATCTGAACAGAAAGGATCACTCACTGGAGATGACCCAAAATCACATCACGGGAAATGCAGGATGTTCCCAGGACAGTCCCTGGAGCTCATAATGCTCTTTGGGAAAAACCATGAAATAATGTTATAGTCTAGCATTTGAATTTAAAACAGTGTCTCCAGAATGCACGATTTTATTGTATGAATGCAATAGAAAACTCATAGTCTTAACAGTGTTTTTTAAAAAGCCATTTAACAAAAAATGATACTTGGTTTCCAAGGCTTTGGTTGTTCTTGTTCATATTTATTTGTGGCTAATCTTTGTTCCGTTGTCTGCCAGCATTGGCTAGTAGACAGTTGGTAGCAGGTGATGGTGGCTTAAGAATTAATGGAAAGTAATTTAAGGTTGAAGAGAATTCATTAATCTCTTTTTTCTGTACATTGGAGAAAGACCTCCAATATTGGATTTTGGCAGGAGGGGACCTCAGTCCATCTGCCTGACCACCAGCTTCATGTGAGAACACACATGAGAGCCACTGTTGAAGACTAAATAGCACTGGGCTGGAGGGAGAGACCACAGTTCAATCAGAACACTGTAGCTAATTAGCCAAAAGACCACAGGCAATTCACCCCTTATCCCTGAACCTCCACTTCCTCCTCCATAACAGAAAAGTTGGATTAAATGTACCTTCCAGCACTAACAGTCTGTGACTCTAAGAACATCCGGGGTCCCTGTGGACAGGATCAGTGAGGTCATTCAAGGTCAGTCTCTGAGCCAAGCCAAAGAGAACCAGCTGAGATGATTGAGGAAGGAGGGTGGGTCAAGAAACTGCCTCCCAGCACTGGGTTCTGTAAAAAGGACACAATAGGAGCTAGTAAATATCCACCCAGTGCCTACCCAGGCCAGCACAGAGGCGGACCCTCTGCACACACACAGTGTCCCAAGATACAACCCCTTTGTCTTAGAGGAATTTCCTATCTGGTTAGGGAGACAAGATATAAATAAATGAAAGCTTAAAAAAAAAAAAAGATAAGTAACAACTGAATTAAGCAACACTTGGAGATAGTAATAAAACCCTCACAGGGCAGGATCTGATTTGTATGAGGCCAGTGTCACAGTGCAATCCATAATTCCTTGTCAACTCATGGAAAATTCACAATGTGTAGGGGAAATCGTGCCTACCTTCAATTCAAATCAGCCAGGAGAGATTTTACCTCTCCAGTAGGGATTATGTAGCGGCAGTGGAAATGGATGGAGGGGGAAAGAGGCATCTAAAAGCACTAACTCTGTTCTGAAGAAGCGGGTCAGAAGAGGAGAGATGTCAGGCAGTGAAAGCTCAGGAAATAGTGAAGGATAGTGTCCCCAAAGGACTAGAGTTTAGTATGCTGGTTTTGTTGGGGCACTCACAGGACCCAGATGGATGAGCCTGCTTCAGTTAGTAAGAGGCAGCTGCCTGCAGAGGGCAGAGCCTAGACAGGGAGCCAGAGCCCTGGGCTCTATCACTGCCCTGCTTCTCTTCCCGTGGGAGCCTGAGCAAGTCATTTCACCCCTCTGAGCTGTTTCCTGAGGGCCTAGGGTCAACCGGAAGTCCTTGCATTTGGGGAGAGCAATGACTTTGACCACTCTCTATGGCTCTGCAGAAAAATGGTCCCTACCATCAAGAAGATACAATGCAGGGGCGCCTGCTAAGCGTTTGCTAAGCATCCAACTCTTGATTTCGGCTCAGGTCAGGGTGTCATGGTTCATGAGTTCAAGTCCCAGATCAGGCTCCATGCTGACAATGCAGAGCCTGCTTGGGATTTTCTCTCCCTCTTTTTCTGCCTCTCTCTCTCTCTCTCTCTCTCAGTAAATAAATAAACTTTTTTAAAAAAAGATACAATGCAGTCTTCCTTTCTCTTTACCCAAAGCAATGAAAAGTGGGTATTTCAACCACTCTTCAGCTGGATTACAAATGGCTTTATGACAGATTTGGATATCTCATAGTGAGATCAACTCTGAAATGCAACCAAAGAAAGAATCTCACATGATTGTCTATCTCATCCCTAAAGGACCCACACACGTGTGAGTATACATGTCTGCATTCACAACCATTAATGAAGTGATATACACATAAGTAAGTGGCCTCACCGTAATCAGGAAATACTAGCAAAGTCTCAGTTTTGCACATCAGTCTCTTGCGATCTGCAGAACTAGCAAGATGATCATTGAGAAAAGTGCTGTGCACCCTGACATGGTTACTCACCTTAACATTCAAGTCAGTATTATTCTGAAAGTGAAAGCCCAGTTCCTGTCAGGCATGGGGACCAGCCTTTGCCAATTCTAGACCCAGTTTAATGCCATGGTTTCTGGACCCACACCCCCTACGTTTCAAGGTCCATTTATATTGGCAGTATGAAACTTCCTGGTTCAAAAAAAAAAAAAGTCTTTAAAGATCTCATAAAACTTCTTGGACTTTAGATGGGTTTTTACAAAACAATACTCAGATGAGCTAAGTGTAAATGAATCAGAAAAGAGGATTATGTTTCCCATAAAAGCTCATGGGTTTGAGGATTAGGGGAAGAAAGGAAGGCTGGCAAATGCCAAACTCTTTAAAGCACTTTGAAACCATTAGTCAAACTCCAAATGCAGCCAGGTTCCCTTATCCTCACACTTTATGAGTTGCATAATTGAAAATCATTTAAGATCAACTACAAATCAAATTTAGTGGCTGCCTGTGATCAGAGCTGCTTCCACCCATGTTTCCTTCTAGCCAAAGACTTCATGGAGCCCCTTTCCTCTTGTTTCATGGACAAATTCTTAGAGAAAAAGGAAGAGAGCAACAACAAGTCAGTGGGTAGCAGGTAAAAGGAAGAGAAATAAAGAGAGCTGGAGAGGGGCGCCTGGGTGGCGCAGTCGGTTAAGCGTCCGACTTCAGCCAGGTCACGATCTCGCTGTCCGTGAGTTCGAGCCCCGCGTCGGGCTCTGGGCTGATGGCTCAGAGCCTGGAGCCTGTTTCCGATTCTGTGTCTCCCTCTCTCTCTGCCCCTCCCCCGTTCATGCTCTGTCTCTCTCTGTTCCAAAAATAAATAAACGTTGAAAAAAAAAATTAAAAAAAAAAAAAAAAAAAAAAAAGAGAGCTGGAGAAAGAGACTGAGGACCAGAGAAGTAAGGGAGCTGAGAAAACAGGAGAGAAAGAGCATGAAGACAGAAAGTGGGGACACAGTGGAGGAGGGACAGCAAAGTTGGGCAGAGGAAAGGAAGGGTGCAGAAGGAATGGGGAACAGGCCACGGTGGAGGAATCAATGAGTAGAGAAGGAACACACAAGAGTAAGGGGAGTAGGGGAAAAGAAAAGCTTACAAATGAAGTGAAGGTGGCGAAGAATTCTACCCGGAACCTGTAAGCTAATTTTCTCAGGCTGCCCACTAGGATTCTGGCAGACAAACATCTGCCAGTTCTGACCGGAAAATCAGCTTGTCCAGGTTTGAGCTAGAATTAAACCTGAGACCTTAGAAGGTGCTAGCAGGTGTGACTGGTCGACTGCCCCACCCCTCACTTGAGGCGGGAGGGTCCCAGAAGCCCCATTTCCTCCCACCCAGCAGGTGGCCAAAGACCACAGCTCCAGCTAAGATCCCCGCAATTGCAGTCTCCCTTGTTCTTTCAACCATTTCATCAGAAAGCAGTGGTTGAGGGACATTACAAACGTGTGACCTCCTCCACATTTCACTCCGCTTCCAGGAAAAGGCCCATGAAGCTTTCCAAATGAAGAATTACAGCAAAGTTTCATCTGATGAAGATGTCAGTGTGTCTGCTAGCTGTGGGAGCAACATGGAGTTGGATTTGCCGAGAAAGATGAGCCGCCCCGGGAACTGAGCAACAAGTGGAACCAAGGTTTCTCCCTGCGTTTCGCTTTAAAGCTTCAGGTTTGAAATGTAAGCATCTTTAGCTGTCATTCAATAAACGCTCACTGAACAACCTTGGGGCCTTCAGCTAGCCGATGTGGACCCTTAAAACAAAATCAAAGCAGACTTCTGTTTCGAGGGGAGACATTAAAATGATGCCTGGTTGGATTACATACGGCCCAGAGATGCCCCTGGGCCAGTGAGTGCCTTTGTGCCTGGCCCTGGCAACCCAGACCCTGTCCACATGGAGCACGCAGTCTAATGGGGTCAACAGTCCTGAGACAGATAAGTACATGTATGGTGAGTATTGAAAAAGGACTGTCAGAGTGAGAAGTGAGACCCAGTAGAGGAAAAAAGGTCAAGGGTACGGGCCGCCTTCCTACAAATTGAGAAGAGCCAATCAACAAAAGCAAACTCACCGAAGACATAGTTTTGTGTGCATTAAAGTTCCCTAATTATTCTGGTCCCCTTCTCACTTGCCTTAGTATATAATTAAGGATGAGTATCATACGATAGCGGCTTCAGAAGACAACGAAATGCCTCCCTACAGCTAACTAAAACCTGCTTATAAATTTAGCTTTCACTGAAGTTTTTCATACCCATTTATTCAGAACTTTGGAATATAAAACATGCAACTACATGATAATTAAATAGTATCAATACAATTGTATTGACACTTGTCATTCACACTATCCAAACCTTACTGGCGGGTCAACATTCAGGGGAGCACAAAGGAATTACACCCTTGGTCTCAAGGAGTTTGCATGTTGGAAAACATTGGATGCGCGCTAAACTGAGGGGCACCCTCTACAAAGCAGTCTATGAAACACTTGCCTTTTGATCACAAATAGGTCCCCAATTACTTGCATTGCAACACTCCTTTGACCTTCCATTCAGTCAATGGAAACTTTCCTAGTTTCCCTGCTTAAATTTACATTCCAAGATGCCCAGACACCTGCAAGGTTGGTAGAGTGCCAGGTGAGCAAACAGAGTAATATTCTCTCCACTCAGATACAACTACTTCTAAATCGTGATCCAATTTTAAAGGGAACCTTCCTGCTTTACATCAGCTTCAAAGCTTCCCAGGTTGTTGAGTTGCTGGAATTTATTTTTTATTTTTTTTTTTAATTTTTTTTTTTTAACGTTTATTTATTTTTGAGACAGAGAGAGACAGAGCATGAACGGGGGAGGGGCAGAGAGAGAGGGAGACACAGAATCGGAAGCAGGCTCCAGGCTCTGAGCCATCAGCCCAGAGCCCGATGCGGGGCTCGAACTCATGGACCGTGAGATCATGACCTGAGCTGAAGTCGGAGGCCCAACCGACAGAGCCACCCAGGCGCCCCTGGAATTTAAATTTCGGGACATTCGTAATTGTTATTTCTCTTGTCTACTTAGAATTTTCACCCAGTGGCACTAGAACCTGATGCTGGATTTAACACTTGATCCTAACTTTTTTTTCATAATATTCTCTCTGCGTCCCATCAAATTGATGATCATATAGTGAATAAAGCAACCTAGGAAAAAGAAGAAAATGTACTAAACTACCTCTTCATACCAATTCCTAGCCAGCCTTTCTGTTTTCAAAGACCCAAGGTCCTTCATAGATTGCCTCCGTCTCACTTTTTCTTTTCTTTTTTTTTAACGTTTACTTATTTTTTGAAGGAGAGAAAGAGACAGAGCATGAGCTGGGGAGGGGCAGAAAGAGAGGAAGACACAGAACCTAAAGCAGGCTCTAGGCTCTGAGCTGTCAGCACAGAGCCCAACACGGGGCTCAAACTCACAGAACTCTGATATCATAACCTGAGCAGAAACCAAGAGGTGGATGCTTAACTGATGGAGCCACCCAGGCATCTCCCTCTTCACTTTTTCAACCTCATCTTGGGCTACTCCCCCAAATGAACTCTCTGTTCCAACTACATTTATCTACATAGTTTTCTTCTTTTCTTTGAAAAGAAAAAAGAAAAAAACCTCTGGTCAGCTGCTAGTCCGCAGAAACAGGACACTCCTGCCCCTGCTCCTGAAACACTCTCATGACCTCAACCAAGTCCTTCTCCTCCTTCAGAATAGAACTGAAGACCCTTTATTTTCATGAAGCTCTTGGAACCACCTTAATCCTCAGTTTTTTCTCTCTCCTAACCCTTGGAGCATCTAGTGTCCATTCCCAGGTATTAAACACCCCAGGTATTAAACACATAACACATGCTTTGTAATAGACATAGAACATTTCCTGCCGGGGAAGCTTGTTTCGATTCTTGGTCCTAGTAAAATAAACCAGAACTAAGGCAGGTCGTGGTTAATAATTGTCGAGGTTTGGTTCTGATGTAGGGACTCGCCTTTAGATGTTTGCAGGCAGGGTTCTGCTGAGCAGTGGGGTTTGCCCAAACTTTCCCCCAACGTAAATTAAGTTGCTCTAACTGAATCACGCACTGGCCCTCTATAGAAAGAGAAAGTTTCCTACCTCTGAATTAATGGTTTGGAAAGCTCTGTAGAAAGAATTTTGTCCTATTTGTGTCTGAAAACTGTTACGTTGCCAGGGTTATGTCTTTAAAACAGTCAGTGATTTTATAACATCTCTCTTTTGTTGCCCTCTCGACTTACCCTATTACTGGAGACCCGGACATACCCTGAGAATTGCAACTAGTAAAAAGCCACAGAACATGGATGCACTGAGCAACACCCAGGAGTAACTCACGCCACCAGAGAAACACCAGCTCTGCAAGGAAAGGCCTGGCTTTCTAAACAGTGAGGGGAGACCAGTAAAACCAGCCCAGTGTCTGTGATTCCTCCAGGTTTCCAGGTTTTAAAGCCCAGGCTACTGCTGAGAGGGATCAGGTTACATCTGCCAGCTGCGCCAGAACTTTCCTCTTAACCCTTTCCAACCCACTACCTGGATGTGAAACTTCATTTCACTGACTAGAAAGAGCATCTTCAGTCTTTACATCACTGCCCCGCCAACCCCACCCCTGTTTTCTTCCTGCATGCAAGTTACTGGCCAATGCCCACAGTGACTTTCATGCCTCCACCTTATCTCCAGAAGTCTGTGTTGAAGGCAGAGACCTTGTATGTCACATCTCCAACGCCCAACATGCTGTTCAAGTCATAGTAAATGCTTATAGAAGTGTTTGTTCAGTAAATGGCCATCTCTTGGGACACCTAATTGCAGGGGGTGGTCCATAATAACAAAACTATCTTTTTTTTTTCATCATGAGCACAGACCTTGTCCAAGATCCTTAAGTTGTCAAGGACCTGGAGATTGATTCATTCAGTCAGTCATTGACATTTACTCATTCATTCACTAGACATTTTTGATAATGAACTTTTTTTTTTTTTAGATAACAAAAATGGGAAATGGGTTTCAGAAATTTCTGCTTTGGGATCTAATATTCCTCACTAGATTCAGGACTCTCTCTCTCTAAAAGTTGGGGAAATTCTTTAGAGGGCATGGGATAAAGAGATGGATAGGTGGAATCTCTTCCTACAGTCCTTCCGCAGCTAAATGCTAGAAAATCGTTAGCAGAAAATCTATCCGAGCACACAGAACAGCAGCTGTAGAATGTAGATACATAATCCTGGATATTTGCATGCCAGGAGGGAATAGAATGTATGGTTAAGAGGACAAACTCTGGTGCCAAACAACCTAAGCTCAGTTTTTAGTTCTGCCTCTAAGTATGGGAACGAATTTGGAGGCTGAGCCCCTTGTTCTGGGTGAATGTGGGAAGCAGCTGACTGGGCATTAAGGAACTAAACCCTTGCATCCCCCTTGAACAATCACTTTTATGAGGGAATGTTTTTGAGTTTACCCAGTGCTGTCCTGGGAACGGCTTCTCAGCTGGAGGCAGTTGGAAATAGATAATTTCGGCCTTAGATTCTAAGGCCATCAAGGCTGCCGCTTTATTTTATCACTTTATGGTTCAGCACACATGATCATGAAGTGAGTCCTGGCAGTCCGCTCAGCCTCTACACATTTACTGCCCTCTTTCCAGTAGAAGGAAGGCATTCTGGAACAGTGGAGCTTTCTCCAGGGGTTGTAGAGTCACAGGTACCAAAACCTGATGAGTCCCTTGTGCTCTTCACCTGGTAGAGAGAGGTCACAGGGTTACTATTCACAGGGTTACTTGCCTGAAGAGGACACAATCAGTCCAGGAGAAGATCAAAAACAGAGATGGAAAAGGAGACCTCAATTTACAAAGGTGGGTGGTGGAAGGAAGTAAAGGGAAGAGAATCATTCATATTCATTCACTGAGCACTTACAAAGGCCCATAAATGGCATAAGAGGGTTCTGCACCTGCCATCACAGGAGGGGGTCTTTCTGTAGCTGGTTGCTTCTGTAACTAAAAAAAATGGCATTCCGTGATAAATAAATCATGTACATGCCTACGCTTCTGTTTTTTTTATCTATAAAATGGAAACAATTCCTATATAGAGTTCAGCAAGCTTTTTCTCAAAAGGGCCAGATATTAAATTTTTTCAACATTGCAGGCCATACAGTCTCCATTGCAACGACTCAACTTTGCTATTACAGCATGAAAGTAGCATAGACATTACATAAAGGAATGGGCAGGGGCCGATTTGGTCTGTGGGCCAAAGTTTGCCATCTCCTGATCTAATCCACCCAATGCATAGGGTGTTGTGAAGATTAATGAGCTAATCCAAGTAACATTTTTTAGTACATAATATGGCAGGTCAATGGTCAGTAAACATTAGCTATTATCAATGCTCAGATTTTAGACTCTCCCAGCTGCTCACTTTAGTGAGTGGTATAGTCCTCAGAGCTCCCCAGGAGATATTTCTAGCCCTCCCCTCTTGGGCATATGGTGGGTGTCATGGGTTGGATTCTCTAAGAACCCTGAGATGGATTTTCATGTACAGGGGATTTATTCAGGAGTGTCCTTGGGAGCAACACCTATGGAGAGGAGGCAAGGAAGCAAGATTGGGCAGAGACAGAAGTCAAGTTGCCCAGCAGGCTGAGCCAAATCCATAGGAATCTCTGGGGCTAAAATGGCCATTGGAATTGCCCTACATTAGGTTAAAGTAGCTGGGCCTTTGTAACCTTACCTGGAACAGTCTCTGCATGTGGGCTGCCCTAGCAAGGGGGTAAGCCTTGGGTAAGGCAGCTCTGCAGCTCAGGTTTCCTGGAGGGTTCAATAGGTGATACCTGTCTGTGACAGCATGCCCAGCAACCAGGGGGACACGGGAGGGAGGGGAAGATGTGACCAATTCTGACCATGAAATGTGGATAGAAATGACAGTCACTTGCAGACCAAGCATTTAATTATTGCTGCAAGACCCTCCAGAGCCCCTTGTCTCTATAGTGACCAGCAGTTTCAAGATGGTGGCAGCTCCATCAGTCTGGATCCCTGGCAGGACAACAGTGAACAAAATCCCCTATCAACCTGTAATGGAAACACAGTGTAAGTAAGACTCAAATCTGAGTTGAATGTTTTGAAGCGAAGATGCCCTTATAATCTTGAAAATTCAGGGAACTGGTTTGAAATCATCATTATCTTGCCAACATCATCATCTCAGCTAACACTAGCATTTACATGAATTCACTAACATAATGTTCACAATCTATGTACAACACAGTAGTATTATTATATTTATTTCTAGAGATGAGAAAACTGATGCTTATAGAGGTTCATTAGCTTCCAGCTCACTGCCCATCTTTCTAAATAAAGTATTATTGGAACACAGCCATGCCCATTCATTACATAGTATGTAATTATGGCTGCTTTCCTGATACTGTGGCAGGGTTGAGTAGTTGAATATAGCCTTCAAATAACTTTACAGAAAAAGTATTGTCCCCTCCCTCCTCCGCCACTCTACACAAAGCCTGGTTCCAGACCCACATTTTCTGACTCCAGAGACACCGTGCATAATTCAGATATAAGTAAACCCTAGGTAGGCTTGGAATCTGTACAGGTGTTATAAAACCTTCCCGTTTCCATTATCCTAACTGGACATTTTTTCATTTAAAACTTTCATGACATTTATTTCTAGCAACATGACAGACTCTGTATCCTAAAAATCCTTCCCTGAAAAACACCTATAAAATGTTGGATAAAGTGAATAGCTGACTTGGCAAGAAATTAAGGTATATCCTCAGAGGCAAAAGATGAAGTAGAAGCCAGAATCCACAGTGAGCTGGTAAATGCTCACTCAAGCAGGCCTTAAGGCCTCAAGACCCCTGAGATCCTTTGCCTTCTGGGGTGGGGGGTGGGGGGGGGGGACAGAGATACAACAAGGCAGTAGAGTGTCAGCATAAAGACTGTGGAATAAATCCCCCAAAAGCCCCCATTTCCAGTGAGAGAGCAGTCTAGAAAGTATTTGCCTTGCAAAGGTGTACAGCAAAGAAAAGCTTTGTGTCTCAGCTTTGATTTTAGTTGAAAGAAAAAAAGTCCTCTCCCCCCACCACCTCAGTCCTCCGGTTGAACCTCAACCTGTGGTTCAAATTCACACTACTTGCCTATTCCGAAACTATTTTGGGCCAAAGAAGCTAATTAAAATAGTCCTGGATTAGTAGTTCCCACGCACTTGGCAAACTAAACACAAATAGAAGAAATATTCTCTCAAGTTAAGTCTCATAAAATTCTCACAGATAATGCCCCAACAAAAATGAGCTCCCAGTAAAAAAATCACAAGACTACTCACAGAGCAAGACATCATGAGACAGAGTTAGCAGAAACATCAAGCAGCAGAATCAGATACCCAAGGCCTTTAGGGTGAATTATCATGTGTAGTGGGACCTGGCCGACGTTTTCTCCAAAGGGCCAGGTAGTATATATTTTAAGTTTTGCAAGCTATACCATCTGCATCAAAAAGACTCAACTTAAAAACAAAAACAAAAGCAAACACAAAATGAAAAATAAAAAAGGACCCAACTTTGCTTTTTAGAGTGAAAGCAGACACAGATGCTATATAAACTAATGGGCTTAGCTGTGTTCTAATAAACCTTTATTTACAAAGATAGTGAGTGTGACAGATTTGGCCAGCAGGTCATAGTTTATAAAATAAATATGTTTTCTAAAATTTTTTAATTTAATATACGAGCAAAAAATAAAACATTATCATGAGTGTCAAGGCAGATTCTTAACTTCTGGAAGTAGAAGGTGTGGTTGAACTTTTAAGATTCAATATATGAGTTAACCAACAGATTAGAACAACTGAAAAAACATAATTATTAAGCTGAAAGCTGGACATGACAAAATTACTTAAGATATAGCACAGAGAGACAAAGAGGAGGAAATTATTTAAAAAGATTAATAAATGTGGAAGTCTGAGTGAGTAGGGAAAAATGGGAGAGAAACAATATTCAAGAATTTTCATGGACCCCTAAAGTTAGGACATACAAAATATTCCAAAAAAAATTATAGCCAGAGTCATCCTGGTGCAACTGCAGAACATTAAAGACAAATTGACTAGTTTAAAAAGAGCCCAAACAACAAGAGAGCTTAACCTGCTTGATATCTGATTTCTCACCAACAACAAGAGACACCAAAATACTGTAAGATAATGTCTTCAAGGTGCTGAAAAATAACTGTCAATCTATGATTGTATATCCAGCAAAATTTATGTTTCAAGAAGGAGGACAAAACAGAGATGGGTTTAGATGAACAAAAGCTAATTTACTATCAACAGATCCTTAGTGCAGAAGGGGGATAGATAGATACTCGATGTAAGAAGGATGGCAACCAAGTGACCAAGAAAATGGGGATCAGGTGGATACATACAAATAAACATCAACACTAATGGTAACACCTGATTGTTGAAATTAAAAATATTGAGGGAGGGGGTGGCACATGGGCTTCTAAAATAGAAGTAATACTCTGTTTCTTAAAATAGTAGATACATAAGTGTTCAAGAGTGTGTGTGTGTGTGTGTGTGTGTGTGTGCACGCACGCGCGCGCACGTGTGCGCATACACTCTATGCATGATACATTTTGCAAAACATTTTTAACATAAATAAAATACTGGACAATGATAGCCTATAAACTGGAAAGGGTTAAAACACTAAGTTTTAGGACAAGGGTAAATATAACAACCCTAGCCATTAAAAATAAAAAACAGACTCTATAAGTTCCCAACTAGGAGAGGAGGAAAAAAAATGGAATGAGAACTTCCGAAGACAAGTAGAAAGCATGAAAAAGGTGGTAAAAATAAACTCAAATGCATGAATGATCATTAATGAATAAACTACTAATGAATTAAACTTCACAGTTAAAAGTTCATTTTTTAAAAATCCAGCTATATTCTTCTTACAAGAAACACTTAAAACATAAGTACAACCAACGTTTGAAAGTCAAATAATTGAAAAAGCCCTATATGGAAAATGAATTTTTCCAGCAAACAAAGATGACTTTCTATTTGCTTTCTGGAGTAACCTTTGAATCCTCATAGAAAGTGATGTTAAAATAAAACAAAGAAAAGAAATTAAAGGTGAAGAGAGAAATGAGAAAAAACTAGATTCAAAATTAATATTCTCTGACAAACCTAAAAATATGGAAAAATAGTTCAACCAGTACTATCCCTGTGGAATTCAAGCAAGTATTGGGGGAAACCTGGGGTAGTTTCACTACTGGTAGTAGTGAGTCAGAAAGAAATGCAATCTGTCAACTAGACTTCAATTAAAAAATAAATTGGGGCGCCTGGGTGGCACAGTCGGTTAAGCGTCCGACTTCAGCCAGGTCACGATCTCGCGGTCCGTGAGTTCGAGCCCCGCGTCGGGCTCTGGGCTGATGGCTCAGAGCCTGGAGCCTGTTTCCGATTCTGTGTCTCCCTCTCTCTCTGCCCCTCCCCCATTCATGCTCTGTCTCTCTCTGTCCCCCCAAAAATAAATAAACGTTGAAAAAAAAAAAATAAAAAAAATAAAAAAATAAAAAATAAAAAATAAATTGATTTTGGGGAGCCTGGGTGGCTCGGTCGGTTGTGTCCAACTTTCGCTCAGGTCGTGATCTCATGGTTCGTGAGTTCAAGCCCCACGTCAGGCTCTGTGCTGACAACTCAGAGCCTGGAGCCTGCTTCCAATTCTTTGTCTCCCTCTCTCTCTGCCCCTCCCCTGCTCACACTCTGTGTGTGTGTCTCTCTCTCTCTCAAAAATAAATAAACATTAAAAAAGATTTTTTTAATAAATTGATTCTAAAATAAATGCAATTTATCACTACTCCAGTTTGGGTCAGATTTCTTGACTTAAAAATGAAGTTTACAGAATAATCAGATAATGAGACAAAGGATGGTATATAGTCATTTTTCATTGTACTCACAACTCTGAAATTTGTGAGAGATTATTCATTTAAATATAAGGATGCTAGGAAAAATTACCTAATAAATCATTTAGAAGTGAGAATGGCTTTCAAAATCAGAGTCAAAAATCTATGTATGAAGGTAGAGGGTTGTGCCATCAAATTGAGAAAGATTAGGAGGATCTCAATGAATAACATAGGAATGGTTAAAGAATGAAGCACATGTAGAATAAAATGTTTTTATAACTATTTTAGTGGCATTTGGAAATACCCATGCTATAGTTAGTGAATGAAATAATATTCAAAACTCTAAATACAAAATGACCACAAACACATGTGTTCGAATTTGTAAAATGCATCTAGAAACAGGACTGGGGGGAAAACCAGAATATTAAGAGTGATGGGATATGAATAATTTGGACCTTCTACCTTATACTGTATTTCTGAAGATTTTTACAATGAGCACTTTTATAATCAGAGAACAGAATAATTTTATTTTACATCTTTAACACTTTGTTAGCTTATATACATAATGGTTCAGAATCCTTGTGAATGAAAAAGTATGGGAAAAATGAGTCCTGCAAAGAGAAAACACCCCAAGCCTTTAAGAGGACATTTTAAGAGACAGGGAAATTGCTGTATTTCTAATTTGTACGTAACTTGATATAAAGTCACTTCCTCACTTCAAGTTTCAAGAATGTGCAACAAAACCACACCCAGAGGTTGCTATGGCTACGGAGGTAAACCTGATTAGGCCAGCATTCACTGTGCTTCAGAGGTGAGGCCAGAGAAAGAATGCAGGGTTGGCCTTTGTGCGTCCCTCTCTCCTCCGCCAACTGTCCCCTTTCCGTCTCTTCCACGCCACCTCTTAGCCACCAGTGTCATCAACACTGTCAGACCCTGCCCTTCCCACTTCTCTCCTTTCTGAGCCTCTACAGAGTGCTGAGCTTTTCTGAGCACCTCCCTTACCATAAGCTCTGGAAGGCAGGATTTGTTTCCTGCCCAGGACCTGCCCATGGTAGGTGCCCATAAATATTTGCTGACCAAAGGAATGAATGAAAGAAATGAAATGAATGGAGGTACATCCTTTGCCTCCTTTGTGGGCTCATCACCTCTTCATCCTTCAATAGGGCCATTCTCCAAGATTCCAGGCTCCATTACTTTTTCTTTTCTTCTATACCTTTCTCCTAGATGATCTGTCTTTGCTTTCCCTAACACTCAGGAAAACGAGCCCGACTGTTCAACTCTACCTCACCTTTTGGTCCATCTGCTTTCACTTGGACCTACAGACATTCCTTATTCTCTTCCCCAACTCATCATTTTTTCTCCATTCTTCTTCCTAAGAGCTGCAGCTCAGTTAACATCACCACCATCCCCACAACAGTCTAGATTGAAACTTTTACTCTCCTGTAACCCTCCCTGATGAGTGCTGCTGTCTCTCTGGGATCCTATCCCTCCCATCTAGTCCATTCCCACTGCCCCTGTTCTGCTTCTCACCAAGGTCTTCACCAAACCCCAAGGAATTTCCTGACTTTGACTCTGCATTTCCCGTGCCTGCTGGGTTCTTTTTCCAAACCACAGAACTCATCAAGTTCCCAACTTGCCCCACCACCTTCAGAATAAAACCCAAGCACACAAGGCCCCTCCCAGTCTGATTTGGTCTCTTTCCTGTTCCATCTCCTGTCATTCGTCCCCATAGCCACCACTCTGCCATCCTCAGTGTCCTTCGGTCTCCTTCTGCCTCCCCACACTTCTGGACAGTCAGCGCTGCCTTCAAGCCCCCACCGGGACTGCTCACATTTCCCGGACTGCCTGGATGCCATTCTCCCCACCACTCGGCCTCTCAAATTGCCCTGCCTCCTCTGAAGCCCAGATCAAGTGTCACCTCTGCTGAGAAGCCCTTTTCCAAACCTTCAGTCAGGATTAAGGGCACTCTCTTCCGTGGTCAGATAGCATCTCAATTATGCCTCCATTAGAGCACGGCTCAAGGTTGCCGGCTACAGGTGGCTGGACAGAGGCGGGACAGTGAAGTGCCCTCCAGAACCTGAGTGTGGAGATGTGTGGTTTCCCTCCTAGAGTGAGCCCATGAAGACAACACATTACAGAAAGGACCAAAGAGCCGGCTAGGCTTACAGGAACTGCTCGTTTTACTAGAACAGCTGTAGCTTTTAGCCAGTGATGTTAATGTAGTTGCAGAAAGGCTGTATTAACAGTAGCAGGGGCTGTCAGAGAAGGTGGGCTCCATAGCAGCACATCCTGGTGTTTTCCCAACCTTCTCCAGGAGGGATGATGCTAATGGATGATGGTGGGGTGGATGCAGTGGGCAGGGATGAGCATTAGATTCCAGACACTGGAATGATGTTGTGTGGTGAGGGACAGGGCTAGTTTCTTCTTCTGGTCTCACCTTGACCTGAACTAGCTATCCTGGACGTCTACACCCAATTTGGTCATGCTTATCAGGAAAGCTCGAGAAAGCTAGTGTCACAGTTGGGTAAGTGCCACAGTAGGCAGAAAGGGCAGCCCCCTAGAAATCAATCCAGTCCCTGAGTGGCTTTTGCTTGTTTTTAGCCTGTACGTCCCACACATTTTGTTTTTAGCCTGTACATTAGTCTTTGCTTTTGGTGCCTTGTCAAGTTCATCACGAACTCCGTTGTCATATTCAGGTGAACTTACAGAGTCCAGTTTCTGGACCTGTAAGGTTGAGGACAGGTCCACCAATCATGGCAATGACCCTGGGCAGCAGCCAGCCAACCAGCCATCTCTGCCCCTCACCACCATCACTCAAAGCTAAGAATTAGAGTTAACTGGGCGTGGCTGTGTTTCTCCAACAAGAACAGGGATTGACAAATATTTCTGTAGAGTTAGAGGCTCATACAGTCAATATTTTAGGTTATGTGGACCATAAGGCCTCCGTGGCAACTACTCAATTTTGCTGTTATTATATAATGAGTGCTAAGACAGATGTAGACAATATAAAAGTGAATGGGTGTGTCTGATTCCAATAAAATATTACTTACAAAAATAGTCAGCAAACCAGATTCAGCCCACAGGCCATAGTTTGCTAAACCCCTCAGCAGACTGTGAGTTCTTTTTTTTAAATTGAGATGCAATTGACATACGACATTATATTAGTTTCAGGTGTACAACATAATGATTTGATATTTGTACATACTGTGAAATGATCACCACAGTAAGGCTAATTAACATCCATGACCACACAGTTACAAACTTTCTTCTTTTGACCAGAACTCTTCAGATCTATCCTCTAAGCAACTTTCAAATATACAATGCAGTATTATTAACCACAGTCACTATGCTGTTCATTATATCCTCATGACTTACTGATTTTATAACTGAAAGTTTGTACCTTTTGACACCCTTCACCCATTTTGCTCACCCAGATTGTGAGTTTTTGATGGCAGCAATGGTGTGGTTCCTCTGTGGGGCTGCCTGTGTATGCATACATATGACATACTGGGTCTGTAGAGTGGGACTACCGATCTTCCCCTTCGTCCTGGACCTTTGAATAGTAGTGTTCATGGTCAACACAGAACCATGCTGCCTGGAAGGAATCCTAGAGGTGCCTCGTCAGTGAAGAAATCCTTGTATAGTTTCCTTGACTTGTGACATCTACTCACTTACACTCCTGTGATGCCTCTGCTTTAGTGCAATAATCTGTTTACCCGCCTGATGGCTGCTGGGAACTTCATTCTTACGGTTACTTCCGAGAGCTACACAGTAAATTGTTGCTGTATAGTTGACACTTTGGAGGCAGAAGAGACAAATTGTCTGTTGAAAGCCTATAGTCATCTTCTTGGCTGTAAACTCAGCTGTGAAGTCACCTGCCTTCTGCTGATTGGGATGGAGGCTGCTGCCCCTGCAGTGGGCAAATGCAGTCTTCGTGCCGTGGGCACTCAGACCGGGGGGTCACTGCAGCTGGGACCCTGGGAAAGATGAAGGCTCCAAGGAGGCTGAACAAGTTCTTTCAGGTGCTCATATCCACTCCACAAACAGAGACCCTCTTTGGATTCTGAGCTCCTGAAAAGCATCATCTTTGAATCCTAACTAAGCAGAGAGAAAAATACTTGGCACATGGCAGGTGCTCAGTAAAACTCCCGTGGGTTGCCTCAGGAGGCATTTCTGTAGCCTGGTTACCGGAATCTGTATCCGACCTGCATCTGACCTTGGCAGAGCCTCCAGTGACCTCCTAACAGGGGCGCCCAGATACTACAAAGTCTTACCCATCATACCAATTCTACAGCACTTCAAAATTTACAAAGTGCTTTCACATGGCCCTTCTCTCTTTTAATCCACACTGAAACCCTACAAGGTATAGGTATCTCCAATGTCCCCAGGCCTCACCAACTTGTGAGGTCCCATTAAAAAGAAGGCTCTGTCAGTAGGACTCTAAGCCCTCAACAGCCGCCTGACTGCCCCACCCAACGCCTTCAACTAAAACGTCTTCCAGTGGCTTCTGGGTGTCCTAGAAGATGTCACAGATTAGCTCATGAATAAGTGTGTGACACCCCTCTGCTCATCCTTCCTCATGGTCACACACCCACAGCCCACAAGCCACTGGAGAGCCACACTTGGATGCTGATGTTTGCTGTGAGCCCTTGGGCTGCTGCAGGTGCCCGGTGGGATGGGAAGAGTCATTCTGCCCCATCTTCAGGCGAGGCTTTATCACCTGGGCCCCACAGCCCTGCTCCACTCCAAGCCCCCTGCACTGGGCTGGGGGTGGGGGTCAGAGACAGAGAAACTCATACCCTAGATGGGGGATGAGAGCACAGGACACAGATGCCATACTGACCTTCCATTGTCCTCCTGTCACCTTTGGGCCTCCCACATTCAAGGACACCCAGAAACCCCCGATCTTCTTGAGCCAAGAAGAGGGAAATCCTCGTGTATATTGTCGCATCCATGCAAATGGCTCCAGAGAAATGTCACTTGTACTGCCATGTCATTCCTGCTAAGCCTCAGCCAGCTCTACTATCTAAGTGTCATCTCCCCACTTGATGGTCAATACCATAAAGGTTCACATCTCATTTAAAGAAGAGGAGAAATGGGGCTTAAAACCCATGTGTTTGACTTTGAACCCTTCCTCCTGTCACCTTACGGCAACCAAACACTTAATGTTCGACCTCATCTTCTCATTGAACAAAATCTGGTTCATTTTCTACACTGAAAAATGTCTGTGCTAAAGTCTACCCATTCCGGATTCCTCCTTCCTCTTCCCATGTGTGGTTATTTAGCAGCACCAAGAAGTGGGAGGGAGGGTCACTGGCTCCAAGAAAAAGTCACTGCCATAGGCAGCTAATGCCACAGAATATTTTCTTTATGCAAGTAATTTTGGCAGGACCTGGTTGTTTTCTGTAGACATTTCAAGCAACCGAAATAAGGATCATGATTGCACTGTATTTCTAAACAAGTGAAAGCTGCCTCTGTTTAGCCGATGCTTCCCCCTACCCTCTAAGAAGTGGGAAATTTACAATAAAAGTAATTCACCTCATTTTTTCATCCTCCTCACAATGCAACCTCTGACCTTTGGAGCCTCCACCAAGAGCCAGAGTGTAGACTACTAAATAGGAAAAAGAAATGTGGACCACAGGAAAGGAAGAGTTCATCATATAAAATGTTACATTAAAGCCATTGTCTCAGATGTTTTGGATACTCTACTTTTCAGTTTAGGAAAGCAAATCTGAAACAGAACAATTACATCACAAATGGAACATTTATATAGTTACTGGGATAGGAAAACGTTCGGCAGAGAAAGGCTGCACAATTTCAATGAAATCCAGGTGGAGCAGCCCTTTCAGCAAATGTCTACGCATCAGCCCATAAAAATGATGGAAAAGGCATAAGAATAAAAGCAACAAAGTGCCAGGTGCTCATCCTCACATCCCCTCTGAGCTCGTCCTTTCCAGCTGCTTCTATGGCCCACTCTCCCCTTCTCACGTGCCTCCTGGGGTCTTTCTGCGCATTGTCCTCCTTCCTTCCCTGACCTACCAGGCAACCAGAGTCTCTCCTGACCCAGGGCTGGGGAGGGCAGCAGGGAGAAAAAAATGATCAAGAAGACCAGTAAAAGCAACAACAACAGCTTCTAGATTCCTTGCTAAGCACCACGCACTGGGTCAGGTGTTTTGCATGGATGGTCTCATGTAATCACAACAGCCCTAGATAGTGAGTTCTATAACTGATCCCATCTTATAGTGGAGGAAAATGAGGCTTAGAAAGGTTAAATATCCTTGGGAATGCAAGCTGGTGCACCCACTCTGGAAAACAGTATGGAGGTTCCTCAAAAAACTAAAAATAGAACTACCCTACAACCCAGCAATTGCACTACTCAGTATTTGTCCAAAGGATACAGGTGTCCTGTTTCAAAGGGGCACATGCACCCCAATGTTTACAGCAGCACTATCAACAATGGCCAAAGTATGGAAAGAGCCCAAATGTCCATCGATAGATGAATGGATAAAGAAGATGTGGTATATATATATATATATATATATATATATATATATATACACACACACACACACACACACACACACACACACACACACACCATGGAGTATTACTCAGCAATCAAAAAGAATGAAATGTTGCCATTCACAGCTACGTGGATGGGACTAGAGGGTATGATGCTAAGCGAAATTAGTCAGAGAAAGATATCATATGACTTCACTCATATGAGGACTTTAAGACACAACAGATGAACATAAAGGAAGGGAAGCAAAAATAATATAAAAACAGGGAGGGGGACAAAACATAAGAGACTCTTAAATATGGAGAACAAACAGAGGGTTACTGGAGGGGTTGTAGGAGGGTGGATGGGCTAAGTGGGTAAGGGGCATTAAGGAATCTACTCCTGAAATCATTGTTGCACTATATGCTAAATAATTTGGATGTAAATTTTTAAAAAGTTAAAAATAAAATTAAAAAAATAAAAATAAGGAAAGAAAGAAAGAAAGAAGAAAGGAAGGAAGGTTAAATATCTTGTCCAGCATCACACAGCTAGTTAGTGGCAGAACCAGGCCTCATACTTACTCTGACTCCAATCACCCTAACCAGTAGCTTACATATCTCTCCACAATAAGTATTAATTATAGGTACTATTTGATGTCCTTATTTATCTTCCATCAAAATAAGTGCAAAACATCGATGCCATGTTATCCATTTTATAGAAAGAAACAGTGATACATGCGGGGAGCACCGTTCCGTGTATGTATACGTAGGTGTGTGCATAGTTAGGATTATTATCCATATCTTACACAGGGACTCTGAGACTCAGAATGATTTCCTGGTTGGAAGATGGCAAAATGTGGATTTAGAACCCAAGTCCGTACCTAGTTTCGACTGCATACCCCACATGGCCTACCGGTGGGCCGTTCAATAAGCCTCCAACTGCCATCTGGAAGTCCACGCCCCTTGCCAGGGCTCCAGCAGCAGGTGCAGTGCAGGAGGCCAGGTGGAGAAAGCATGGATGCAGAGACAGCAACCTGGGGGGTGAAGGACATGGGGAGTGGAGGCAGTGGGGGGTAACTTGGGGACTGATCAGCCTGCTCCCTTGAGATCCTGGGGGGAAGCTGCCAGGGCAGGCAGTGCAGGAAGTGGGATGTGTATGGGCGGGACACGATCCTGGCAGGAAGAGGAGAGGCCATGTTAGAGCAGGATGGGGAAGGACTCTCCTCCCAGCCCCATGGCAGCCAGAAGGACAGTGTGGTTTATCTGCTGGAAAGGAGGGCGGAGGAGGCCACATCCTGTGGGCCGCTGCCCTGCCAAAGCCTGCTCTCCCTCCGCCAGTCCCACCTCCTTCCTTGAATCTCGTCTTCACCCAAGCACGGCCCCTTCCCCTACTCCAGAAACAAAGAGAAAGCTGCTTCGGGGGCCACAAAGAGAGCCACCCTGCAATCCAAACGGGGCCACTTCTACAAGTTGTGTTCCTATGTCTGCACTTCTCATATGGTTCTTGAGCAAAATCACACTGTCAGCAAAATGAGATCTTGCCTCTTCTCTCTGCCAGTTTGTGCAGAGTGTGTTCTATTTTTGTTCCTGGGTGATCACCAGTAACTTTGGTTGTGATCAGAGGAGCTTTCCATACACAAGACTATTAGCAAAGATGGACCAAGGAGAACGAAGTAGTAGGAACTCAGAGGGAAAGCCTGATCAAGGGATGATGAAGATGGGATCAAGCGTGAGAAGAACAGGACAACTGGGAGAAATTGCTGGACCAGATTAACTGGTACTCAACTCTTAGCTGAAAATAGAAACTCATCAGGAAAAAATCCCTTATGTGCCAAAATGTCTCTGGCTTTGATTCACAGCAGATGAAATGCAAAGAAAGAGAAATGGGGGCGCCTGGGTGGCTCCGATGGTTAAAGGTCCAACTTCAGCTCAGGTCAGAATCTTGCAGTTCATGAGTCCAAGCCCAGCATCAGGCTCTCTGCTGTCAGCACAGAGCCCGTTTCAGATCTTCTGTCTCTCTCTCTCTCTCTCTCTCTCTCTCTGTGCCCTTCTCCCTTTTTTTTCCTCTCTCTCTCTCAAAATAAATAAACAAACATAAAAAAAGAGAGAGAGCTTGGAGTGTTCACACAAGCATGGCAATTCTCACAGACGTGAGATGAGACACCTGCCCCAAATGCAGCCCCAGGAGGAAATGGTTGGTGCTAGAGAAACAGGAAGAAGTGGGTCCTGTACACGGTCCTGTACAGAAAGGCACTGAATAAGGGGAGAGGCAGGATAGAATTACAGCACAAAATATAAACAAGAGTCCTTCTAGGGTGGATGTTTACAGCAGGTGGCGCAGGCAAGGATGAGGCTTTCTGAAGGCAACCCCACAACTACAATCGAGTAATCACACCGACGGGGACTTGACCTATCTTTGTGTCTGTTGGAAGTCACATTTTGCTAAAACAGAGTCGCTAATAAAAATTTTTTGCGTTCGTAACTAACAATTTCGGCTCTCTCAGAAGGAGACACTGCCATCCTGGATATAATTTTAACCACTAGGAACAACCTGGTTTCTGTACAGAAATTAGAGGGACCCTGAGAGAACATGACCATGTCCCATTTGGGCAAGGAAGGGGAATGTTACATAAATTCTAAGGCAATGCAATAATGAACAATTCCAGGGGAAAAGAAAAAGATAAGTAACATCTTCAGCCAGGGTAGTCACACAGAAAGTTTCGCATCAACTCATATGTTTTAAAGGACACTTTCACAAAAGAAAATGAGAGACACATACCCAAGAACCAATGTAAAAGTAAAGGTTTTTAGGCAGGCTAAATCCTCAGCTAATGGGACAGGCAAAAAACATGAGAGATGTCACCAGAGAAACATGAGAAAAGATGTCCCATGACAGGTTCAGTTCAGAGACAGAGAATGGGATGGGAGAAGAAGGAAGGAGGGCAGGAAGAGGGGGGAAGGAGGGAGGAAGAGGGGGAGGGGAGAACAAAGGGAGAACGATAAAAGAAGGAAAAAGGAACGATAGGAAGTGACACGTTCAAGAAGATGCTGTAGTGTTAACAGGTGACAAAAAGTCCAACTTTACCAAATCCTCAAACTCAGTCTTCTGGAACAATGAGAACAGATTCTGAATTCTAAACGTGTGGCAAAGGAGACCATGCAAAGTCTTCCACACACAGTTAGTGAGGGAATGAGAAAAATCTAATAAATGATTTCAAACCTCTAACTCCAGACAAATTATATTCCAGAGTCTAAAAAGAATGTGAAGATATATCCTCAGGGCCACTGAAAGTAACTTTGAGTAATCATGGAGAATGAGCAAGATGCCAGGAACCTTGGGAAATGTTCTATTTTGCAATACGTTGTTGGGGGAAAAAATAGACCCTGAAAATTAAAGATCCATAAGCAGGATGTGATTCTCATCAAGTCCAAAAGGATTATGTGTGGTCAGAACATAATATTAAAAAAAATTTTTTTTTAACGTTTTATTCATTTTTGAGAGACAGAGTACAAGCGGAGAAGGGGGGAGAGAAGGAGACACAATCCAAAGCAGGCTCCAGGCTCTGAGCTGTCAGCACACAGCTCAACACAGGGCTCGAACTCACAAACTGTGAGATCATGACCTGAGCCGAGGTCGGATGCTTAACCGACTGAGCCACCCAGGCAACCCACATTTTTTTTTAAAATGAAGGCTGTTGTCAAATTAGAGTCTTCCAAAAGAGAATGATCATTATGACAAGAAGTGACAACCGTGCCATATGAGGAAAGTTAAAAGTAGCATATAGCACAGAAATCATAGATGAATAAGAAAGCTAGCAAAGATTTCAAATGTGATCATGTACAAGGAGCTGTGGAATCATTTTATGTTTCCTTAGAAAACATAATTAGAACCAACAGTAAACATTTTAAGTAGGTGGATTTTTTCCCTTCACATGTAAAAGTATTTTCTGTCCATTCATTCATTCATTCGACAAGTATTTATTAAGCACATACTTTGTGCCAGATTCCGTGCTAAGCACTGAGGATACACGAAAAATGGAAAATATTAAAATATTTTCAAAACATTGTATTATCCTGTTCAAGAAAAAAATAGGTAGTTCCTATCTTCATTGGACTTAGAGTCTTCTGGAGGAAAACCCACAATAAGCAAAACCAACAATAAGGAACTTACAGATCACAGCAAATGTAGATCATAGCAAAAGCCAGGAAGGAAGAATAAGGAATGAATAGGGAGTAACAGAGAGTACCTACTTGAAAGATGGTTTTAGGGAAAGCTTCTCTGGGGAGGTGACATCTGTGCTGAGACCCCTATGACAAGGGTAGTGTTCTGTGAACACTTTGGGGCAGACAGAACAGTGGGTACAAAGGCCCTAAGACTGGAAAGAGCTTAACTCATTCCCAGAATTGAAGGGAGCCTGGATGGGAAATGTGGTGCTCAGGAGAGAGGAAAACAGGAAATTGTGAGGTAAGGCTAAAGAGAGCGACAGCCATCAGAGAATAAGATTCCATCTTAAGGAATTTAAAATGTATTCGAAGACGTAAGGGAAGCCACTGAAAGTTTTGAGTAGGAAAGTCACATGATCTGACTGATGTATGTGTTCTGATGCATACACATTGCACATTATTCCAGCAGTTCTGTGTTTCATGAGTCAGCCCCGGGCCAGGATGGAAGCAGAGAGAGCATCTAGGAGGCTACTGGAGCATTTAGATGAGGCAGCAATGTGAATTGAGGGTGTGGAGTCAGGTTGGGAAGAAGTTCATTCAAAAAAGTTTGGAGGTACTGGAGACAGAATCTTCTAATGAATTAAATATGGAGTTTGAACACCAATGGCTAGAATAATCCAAATGGCCATCCTGAATGGCCATAATCCCGAATGGCCATCAGAAAGGGTGCAAGATGGGACCTGTAAGTGGGCTGACAGGAAGGACTAGATACACTAAGGCTGCATTTGATTCGATGATGATAACAGAACTCCTAAAAACATGCAAAGGTACCTGTTTCCCCCTGCAAGTCTACCAAAAGCTCCAGAAAATGGGCGTTAGTTGCAACCAGTTAGAACTCTCCATCACAAGCACTAATAAATCATTTCTATGGAACTTACAGTGCTCCCGGGAAAACCAATACGAATACCAGCAAAATGGAATGTAAGCTTTTACTGTACGTACATGTAGATATGTATATGATATATGCTCATAGCTTATAAAACTGTAGACTTTTGCTCACAAGTTAAAATATAGAAGGCACCCATGCGTTCAATGCACATGATATACATCGATACGCACCAGAGACAAATACCACAAATGTTACCAAAGGCAGCACTACGTTCTCCTCTTGTTACAGCATCAGGAGAAATTCTCTCTTGAAAAGAGAGGTTTTGACATTTAATAGCTTTAGGAGTTTTTCGTGTCAACATGGATCTCCAAAAATGAAACCTCTCATCCCTGTTTTGTTCCAAATAATCCCACCCTCCACCTATGAAAAATTCCTACCTTCAAGCGTCATAAATATTCGGGTATGAACAGCAGTGTCCGTGAGAATTCAATGGTGGCAAGGATGCTTTTCTAGAGAACATCAATCTTTACACAATAACCAGGACCAAACTACAGATAACTGTTGAGACTGGATCTGCCCCATGGTCAGCCACTTATGCTCCATCCAGTGGCCGGCAACAATGAGAACATCAAGGTTTAAACTCCAAATCACAACTTGACCTCAGCCACACCATTCATGCCATCTATAGTTACGCCACCTAATGAATCACTAACTGAATTAAGTTTCTGTGGGAACCTCACCCCGGGTCTTTTCCTCAACATTAGATTCATTTAACGTTGACTTTTCTTTGTCGGAAAGGAAAAAAAAACAAAAATAGAGGCGGAAAACACAAGCTGCAATGGGGGCCAGCAGGTGTGACTTTGCATGTTTCTGGTTGAGGGGTCCAGAGTGCAGTTTCAGTCCAACGGGGTGTTTTGTCTAACTGTCTGGGTTGTAATGCGTATGGTCCCACAAACAATTTGTCACACCGCGGGAGTTGCATCTCTGGGGACAGAGATAGCTCATACCGTGTGGCAAAAATGAGCTGCCCTTGTCAATTAGTTTTCTTGGTGGCAGGTACTTCCTTAGGCAAGACGTCATGAACTCATCAGAATTGTATGTCTATTGAGTGCTGGGTGATAACCTCTATCAGACAAAGACATGCCTGTTAAAAACCACAAAGTATAAATGGTTAAAGAGCTTTCTTTCACACAGTAGCCACTTCTGGATGGTTCTTTGGAGAAAACAATGTTTGAAAAAGAAAGATTTTACTACCAGATGCAGGTTTTGGCATAGATATCCTTAATGATGTTAGGGTCGGTCTGAAAGTATCTACTTTTGATTTTGTTCCCATTCAACATTTGTTTCATCCAGCTGTACTGGTGAACCATCTTCAGAGAAAAGTGCACAACGTAAAAGATAATGGAGTCCACCCGTTGAACAAAACGCGGCAAAACAATGCAGTGTCAGTTAAGCACGCTCTCGTAGGAAGGATTCCGCCAAACCTGGAGCAGGCCTGTGGAGAGCTTCTCTTTTTAAAAATCATCCTACTGGCTTTCTGCTCATTTTTACCCACAAGAAAAAAATAATTATGAGCTTCTAAGTAAATGAGAGCGAGAAGCCCAGGCAAAAGATTTGGGCCTCCCAATGTAGGGAAGCAAGAGATCGCAGAAAAATGACTTGGAGAAGAGGGTGCTGGGACCAGAAAGAGAAGTCTGGAAACGTGGAGGGTCAGGTTGAGAGGCTTTTTTTAAAAAAAAAATCAAGAAGAGATTCAGAGAATGCAAAAGGGAAAGAAAAACAGCCGGGTCCCTCTGGGAGCTCGCTTTTCCTGAGTCATAAAATCCTTCTGGTTTTCCTTGTCTGGAATCACTGTCCACAGTGCTAGAAACAAAGTGTTCTTATTTTCAGTTTTGAAAAGATAAACTGCAAAAACAATTTTAGGGTAGTTTTTGTACAGAGGAGAGAGATTTTTCTCTGCACCAAATTAATTAGGATATCAGGGAAGGGGATGAACTCTAGGGGAGGAAACCAGTGGTGAGGATTGTTCCCAAGGCTTTCGGTCATGGCTGTCATTCCACCAGCTTTCATCTTCCCAGGGAAACGGTTAAGAATATGTTCACTTTTGGAGCACCTGGGTGACTCAGTCGGTTAAGCGTCCAACTTCGGCTCAGGTCATGATTTCACCGTTTTGTGAGTTCGAGCCCCGCATGGGTCTAGCTGCTGTCAGCACAGAGCCCACTTTGGATTCTTTGTGCTCCCCCTCTCTGCTCCGCCCCCAGCTGTGCTCGCTCTCTCTCAAAATAAATAAATAAAATTTTTAAAAAAAGAATATGTTCACTTTTGTCAATAATGTAATACACTTACCCTGGTCAGCATTTTGTAACATATATAATTGTTGAATCACTATGCTATATGCTGTATGCTGAAACTCATTCATTCTAGGTCAACTATACCTCAACTAAATTTTTAAAAATCGAAAAAGAATTCAAAGAGTATGCTTGCTTTAGAGTTGATTCGACTGAATGGATCTGTAGTGAATATTTATGACTGACTTCCTGCAGATCCAGAAGACTACTTGGCCCAGGCAAATTTTCTAAAGCAGAGCTGGCACTTTGATCTTCCGGGGGCTCTGACATCTGTTCTTGTCGGCCCCACATTCCTATGCTCACAGCAAGGCTTGTAGCAAGACCACGGAACAGCAATCTGAGGCCCCAAAACTTGTCCAAATCTAACAGAGCTGATATTTACATTTACTGAGATAATAGCATCTCACTAATGCAAGTGAAGAGGTGATCAGCCCATTTGGATTATAAAATATTCTTGGGGCACCTGGGTGGCTCAGTCGGTTAAGCGTCCCACTCTTGGTTTCAGCTCAGGTCATGATCTCATGGTTCGTGGGTTCAAGCCCCATGTTGGGTTCTGTGCCGACAGCCTGCTTAGAGCCTGGAGCCTGCTTTGGATTCTGTGTCTTCCTCTCTTTCTCTGCCCCTCCCCCACTTGCACTCAGTCTCTCTCTAAATGTTAAAAAAATAATAAAATATTCTACGTGCTGTGGAATAGAGAATTCTGTTTTAGACATGAATCCTACATTTCTCAGGCTTGCTGGCCCTTGGATACAGTATTACAGCCCAAGTTATGATGGTGCTTGGCCCCCACATGGGACTTTAGCTACCAGCTCCTCCAAAGTTCTCTCCAGTTAGCAAACTGGTGTCGGGGTAGTAGCATCTCATGGTGCCCTGTGAGAAGCCCACCCGCAGTCACTAGCTCATCTTAGGCGACTGTGAGGTGCTGGTGCCCACTTTGAGAGCCCACTCCGAAAGGCCTGCCTTCCTCTGCAGAGCCCTCGGAATGCCAGAGCCAATCCATTGATCAGGGAGCCTAGTGTGACCCACACGCGAAATCTGACAGCCTGGGGCCAGAAGCCACCTGCTGGACTCCAAGCCTCCAAAATCTTTCATGAGAAACAGCACCAGCGGCCGCTGTCCTGAGCTCCTGCATGCGGGGATGCGTTTGGAAGCACCAGGACCACAGCAAGTTACAGAGAGTGGGGACTGTTTGGGGGAGGTAGGAAGGCCTCCCCCCAGTGCAGTTGGGAGATATGGCTCCGTGCCTGTCTCAGTCACCCACAGGCTGGCTGACCCGTACTGGTCACCTTGCCTCTCTAGGCCTCGTCAATGAAACCAGAGTCTAACTGAGCAGGTACTTAGGTCCCTTAGAACTCTACATGCTCTAACAATTTTCTACCTTTTGATGAGAAAGCTTTATACATGTGAGGAAGGGAATGACAATTTTCTAAATTTATACAGCTTTAAAAAAAATCTTCTTAATGTTTATTTATTTTTGAAAGAGAGAGAAAGAGAACACAAGTAGGAGAGGGGCAGAGAGGGAGATACAGAGTCTGAAGCAGGCTCCAGGCTCTGCGCTGTCAGCACAGAGCCTGACGTGGGGCTGGAACCCATGAATCATGAGACCATGACTGGAGTCGAAGTCCGGCTTAGAAGACTGAAGCAATCCTGCACAGCTTTTAAAATATACACAAAACCTCAAGAGGAATGAAACCATGACCACACAAAAACTTGTGCATGAATGATCATAGCAGCGTTCTTCATAAGAGCCAAAACAAGTGGAAACAACCCAAATGTCAACTGATGAATGTGTAAACAAAATACAACATATCCATTCAATGGCATATCATTTGGCAGTGCAAAGTAATGAAGGGGGCGCATGGATGGCTCAATCAGTTAGGTGTCCAATTCTTGATTTCTGCACAGGTCATGATCCCAGGGTCATGGGACCAAGCCCCACATCAGGCTCTGTGCTCAGTATGGAGTCTGCTGAAGATTCTCTCTCTCTCTCTCTTAGTACCTTCAGAAGTACTGCAACATGAATGAGCATGGCTAAGTGAAAGAAGCCAGCACACACACATGCACAAAAAAGCTAGAAACAAAAAGCCACATATTGTACAATTCTATTTATATAAAATGTCCAGAATAAGCAAAATCAAAGGAGACAAAGTGGGTTAGTGGTTGTCAAGGGGTGCCTGGAAGCGGAGCATGGGGAATAAAGGCTAACGTGTCAGGGATCCCTTTTGTTTAATTGTTTCCTACAAATATACCACGTTTTGCCTATCATCAATTCAGGGACATTTGAGTTGTTTCTGCCTTGGGGCTATTACTAATAACACTGCTATTATCATTCATCTAAAAGTTTTTGTATGAACATATGTCTCCAATTCTTGGGTATATACCTATGAGTGAAATTTCTGAGTCATACGGTAACTTTATATTTAACTTTTTAAGGAACTGCCAAACTGTTTTCCATGGTGACTGTACCATTTTATATTCCTAGCAATACATGAAGGTTCCAGGCCAACATCCATGCCAACAGTTACTTTCCATTAAAATTTCTTTATTGTAGTGTCTTAGTAGATGTGAAGTGGTATATCATGCAGTTTGATTTAAATTTCCTTGATGACCAATGATGTAGAGCATCTTTCCATGTGCTTATGGACCACCTGTATACTGGAGAAGCGTACATTCACATCTTTGCACATCTTTAAATTGGGTTATTTTTCTCTTTGTTTTCCTTAAGGTTTTAAGTAATCTCTATACCCAATGTGGGGACTGAACTCACAACCCCAAGATCAAGAGTCACATACTCCACCAACTGAGCTAGCCAGGCCCCCTTTCTCTTTATTGTTAAACTGTAAGAGCCTTTCATATGTTCTCAATATTGGACCCTTATCAGAGATAGGATTTGCAAATATTTTCTCCCATTTGGTAGGTTATCTTTTCACTTTCCTGATAATCTTTTTTATTTAATGTTTATTTTTGAGAGATAGACAGAGATAGAGACAGAGACTGAGTAGGAGAGGAGCAGAAAGAGGGAGACACAGAATCTGAAGCAGGCTCCAGGCTCTGAGCTGTCAGCACAGAGCCCAACGCAGGGCTCAAAACCACGGGCTGTGAGATCATGACCTGAGCCAAAGTCAGATACTTAACTGACCGAGCCACCCAGGTGCCCTATAATCTTCTGACATGCAGAAGTTTTTCATTTTGATGAAGTTCAATTTATCTTTTCTCCCTGGTTATTTGTGCTCTTGGTCTCATAGGGGAGAAACCATTGTCAAATCCAAGGTCACAAAATTTATACTTATGATTTCTTCTAAAAGTTTCATAGTTTCAGCTCTTCCATTTAGAGCTTTGATCTGTTTTGAATTGATTTCCATGTATGGTGTGAAGTAGGGTTCCAGATTCATTTGTTCGCATGTAGATAAGCAGTTATCCCAGCACCATCTGTTGAGAAAACTATTCTTTCCCCCATCGAATGATATTGACTATACGGCTGAAAATCAACTAGCCATAGATGTATGGGTCTCTTCTCAACTCTCGGTTCTATTCCATTGGCCCATATGCCTATCCTATGCCAGTACCATACTCTCTTGCTTCCTGCAGCTTTGTAGTGGATTGTGAAATCAGGGTGTATGAGTCTCCAACTTTGTTCTTTTTCAAGATTGTTTTGGCTATTCTGTGTTAAAAAATTTCAATACATCTTCCATCCACATTGTGAAACTGTTCTCTTTCTGAGAGGTGCCCCACAGAGAGAAGTAAAAAGAGCAAACAATGTTTTAATACCTTTACCTTTAGGCTCTCACTTGTCTCATTTGGCTATACTACTTGGTCTTAAAATGCAAAGGGATCTTTCTCTTTCTCCACATTTTACTTCATTATCCCCATGGACTTGTACAATATTTCTCTATTCGTAAAACCCAGAATCCACATCCATATAAACATGGTAAAAGTTACCTATGGTCCCTTTCTGCCAATGTCCTGCTTCCTGGGCAAATTGTGTGAGGATTCCAAAGGGTTGGAATCCCTTAGAGTCTTATATTTCTCATAAAGAACAAGTTTAGGCCTTTGGCCAATTATTTCCATTGGATCAATGTCTATAAGAAGTTTAACTCTTTCTAGAGGATTAAAACAAACAGCAAACAACAGTTACAAAGTGAAAGCAAGTAAAAATCGGAGGGGTGTCTATTTTAAGAGTCAGAGGCAATGTACATTTCTGAAAATTAAATATCTGTTTCTTTTTATTTGAAATCAAACAGAAATAAAGTTTTTCAACTATCCAGCCTTCACAGGTAACATGTTATATGGCCATAGACCCTGGAAACAAGTGGTGTGTTTGGCAAAGTAGAAATGTGTGTTTTTCTCTGTGAACCGATCTTACAGTCTATACTCCTGCCCTTTTTGTTTCTGATAAAGATGTTCATCTACAGAAAAATATATAAGTATAACAAGGGATTTCAAGAATGTTATGGAAAAGCAGTAGGTAGTTCGCTGATCTGCTATAGGGGCACACAAAGCACTGAGTGCTTTCTGAAAGTTATAAGTTTAACAGCTATATTGGGGGCAATAGAATTGGTTCTAAGGGGCTTTTCTGCTTTAATTGGCTTTTTTAGAACTTGCCGGAAGGCCCACAGAACAGCAGCCACACAAGAGCGGAGCAGAAGCCTGGGGAAAACCTGCTGCTTCAATCGCTCCCTAAATCCTTCCATCCTTGAGTGCAGAACTCACCCCCACCCCATTAAAGGAAGAAATCAAGTTCTGGATGCAAGGCCTGTATTTATTGATTTTATTTATTTATTTTTATTTTATTTTATTTTTATTTTTGAGAGAGAGAGAGAGAGAGCAGGGGCGGGGCAGAGAGAAAGGGAGAGAGAGAGAATCCCAAGCAAGCTCTGCATTGTCAGCACGGAGCCCGACATGGAACTTAATCTCACAAACTAGGAGATCATGACCTGAGCCACAAAGTAAGAGTCAGATGCTCAACCAACTGAGCCACCCAGGCTCCCCACAAGGCCTGTATTTAAAGAGGCCCTGAGTTTGGGCACCTGTGAATCCTTTATTCCTTTATCCTCCATAATAGAAAGAGCTCTCAAGAAATTCTCAGAGATGAGGGGCTCCTGGGTGGCTCAGTCTGGTTGAGTGTTGGACTCTTGGTTTCAGCTCAGGTCATGATCTCACGGTTTTGTGAGTTTGAGCCCCACATCGGGCTCTATGCTGACGGTGCAGAGCCTGCTTGGGATTCTCTTTCTCTCCTTCTCTCTACCCCTCCCTCACTCACGCTATCTCTGCCTCTCTCAAAATAAACTTAAAAAATTAAAAAAGAGAAATTCTCAGAAATGAAAATCACTTTAGCTGAGGAACTTCAGTTGGGAGAGACGGGATGTATTCGGTTTAAAACAGAAAACATTATGAGAGACCACAAATCTGTAAACCCATAACCTCATGGGACAATTGCACGGGATAAAACATAGCACAGCCTTAGTTTATAAATATATGCTTCAAATACCAAGTCAAGTGCAAACAGACTAGCATGAGCTGGGGGAATTTAATATTATTACCTAATCCTTGAGAGTAAAAAAATAGGCAAAGTGTTGTAGTTGCTACCCCAGTTGTAAGGTTAGGACTGATTTAGAGGGAAAAAGGTGTATTTTTAGATTCTGTTTCATAGGATATCCAATAATATGGCAAACATTGGGATCAGATTTGATGACAATAATACTGGCCACGAGAGAGCAGCAGATGGTGTGATGCTAAACATGTTTTGGGTGTGTCTCATTATTAACATATTCTGGAATAGCAAAGAGAGGTCAATAGAGGTACTGACCACGTACTATTTCATAGTAGCTGTAGACCTTGGTTTGCTGCTCTGTGGCCATTTAAACTCTTCAGCTTGAAATTTTTTAAGGTCCTTTTTCGTCCTTCCAACTTTGACCATATCACACTTGCAAGTGTAGGGGTTGAGCTCTCTCAGAGATGGGAGCCCCTCCAGCCTTCCATCCTGATTGCCCATTGGCTGCAGACTGACACTCACCCAAGAAATTTTTCCTCAGGGGTTTGTCTTTCTGAATTCTTTCGAAAACCACACTCCTAGAAACAAAGTCAAAGGAGACCAGAAAAACCAGCCTGCTTGGGAATGACCTTCAACTGTGGATGGCAATCACTACAGGGCCCAAAATAGCATATTATTCTTCATCTCCACAGGAAAATGTCAGACTGAAATGCGCTAACACCGTAGGAAGTTTTTACATTAAACATAAACCAAAAGCTTCCTAACAACCACCACAGGTTTGCTTTGATGTCACACAGAGAAGGTTCTAGAACTTCTCTTCAAACCACTGACACATGATGATGGGGTCTGTGAGGTTTATAGAGACCTGTTAAATCACATGGAAGGCATCGAACTGTGCTGTCCCATATAGTTGCCATTCCACATGTGGCTGTGGAACCCTTCAAATGTGGCCAGGGTGACGGAAGGATTGGGTTTTCTGTTATACATCACTTCAATTAATTTAAATTCTTTTTTAGATTTTTCAATGTTTATTTTTGAGAGAGACAGAGCATGTGTGGGAGAGGGGCAGAGAGAGAAGGAGACACAGAATCCAAATCAGGCTCCAGGCTCTGAGCTGTCATCACAGAGCCTGGCATGGGGCTCGAACCCATGAACTGTGAGATCATGACCTGAGCCAAAGCCGAATACTTAACCAGCTGAGTCACCCAGGTGCCCTGAGGGAAAAAGTGTTACATTCTTATTGGACAGTGCTAGTCTATAGGACAAATGAAGATCTTCAAATGCAGGAACAGCAAAGCTGCGGCAGGCCCAGATGGGAGAAGTGTTTGGGGCAGGAGTTAGAGAGCCCATTATTTCTTTGGGTTTTGTCCAAGGGCCTAATTTCTTTCCAACAACTGTGAAAACTGAAGATGTTTAACGTTTGAATTTTTTATTGTGCAACAATGTGTAAAATGTTCATATTTTGCCAACTGGCCTTCCACCCCTGAAATAAATTCTTCAACTAGGGAACAGAATAACTTTCATGAACAAAGGTCTGGGGCAGCTTTGCTTATCCTGCAGGCCCAGAATCTTGGGCAAACTTGAAGTTACTGCCCTCGCTAGTCCACAAGTCCATTCGGGCCAAGTGCTGTCTGCAGGCTGAATGAATAACCTCTGGTTTATACTGGCACTACAATTTTTCAAGTGTAGATGTAGCCGTGATTAATGAAATGTAAGTTCATTTTAACGTGTTACTGATTTCGGAGTAGTTCAGCGGTCATTGTGTATTTTCCCAATCAAAAGAATCTCACAGCCAGCTGCTCACACCTGGGGCCCGCAGAGCGTTGGATCTTTGCTAGCTCATTTGGTGTGCTTGTGCAAATTAGAGCAAGGCACGCCAGGGGCTTCGGCCCTGACGCATCCCCACGGTCTGACCTGCAGGGCAGCTCGCCGAAGCCCTGATACATTTTACGTTCAAAAGTTCTTTACATTTGAAAAGGCTTCACTATATCCTGAAGAATACCCAACAACTAGCAAATAAGAAATGGATGCTCCCTCTCCACCCACCCTCGCCATTGTCCAGGGCCAGAGCTCATGCTTTTGCCCTGGAGGCTGGTGACGTATGCTCCCGCGGGTCCCGGCCAGGTCCCAGGGCTTCGGTGGGTGCACCATTGGCACTCACACCGTCCGTCCCCATGGGCACCACAGTTCCGTTGCCCGAAACTTTCTGCAAGGAGCAAAGTTGGAAGGAAATTGGACTCAGGATCCTTTGACCTTTGACTTAGGAATTCACAGAGGAATTTTAAAAGTTGCTATTTCTTCAGAATGCATTAGAATTATTTAAATTTAGACCAGGGCTTTTTTTTTTTTTTTTTTTAATGTTTATTTATTTTTGAGAGAGCGCAAGCAGGGGAGGGGCAGAGAGAGGGGTACAAAGGATCTGAAGCAGACTTGGCGTGGACAGCAGTGAGCCCGATGCAGGGCTCGAACTCATGAACTGTGAGATCACGACCTGAGCCAAAGTCGGATGCTCAGGCGACTGAGCCACCCAGGTGCCCCTAGACCAGGGCGTATTAACCTTACCATTATTGACATTTTGGTAATTCTTTGCTGTGGGGCTGTCCTGTGCATTATAGGATCCCTGGCAGAATGTCTGGTCTCAACCCATCAGATGCCAGTAGCACCCCCCTCCCAGTTGTGAATCAAAACTGTTTCCAGACATGGCCAAATGTCCCCTCGAGGGTGAACTTGCCCCCGTGGAGAACCACTGATTTAGAATATCAGAACGTCATCTGTGACATTAGCTTAATTTTACACTTTACATACGACTGCTGCAAGCATGCGGACTTTGCCGTCTGACATACCTGACTTCAAATTCCGACCCACACGTTACTAGCTGTGTGACCTGGACCAGGTTGCTTAACATCTCTGTACCTCAATGCCATCACCTGTAAGATGGGGCAGTACTATGCCGTCCTCATAGATAGGCTGAGAGGATTAATGAGCTAAAGCTCCTAACAGATGGTCAATAAAGAGCAGCTACTGCACTCCAAAGCCCCCCTTTGCACTGGCCGAACACCAGGTATCTGTGGATTTACCCAACATCAAGCCTATTTCCGGTCTCTGTGTTAGTGTAGCAACGAAGCACCAGACTCTCAAGTCAGGATACTAGGGTTTGAAAGGGCGGGCCTACGCCGCGGACTCCATCTTGTTCTGTGTCCTTCACCTTGACCACGCCTCCTCCCCTTGAGTAACCTCCCGCTCACCCGTTCAAACTTCCCGATCAAAACACGCCCTGCGACCTGCCTATCAGGACTCCGACCCTTCCCCAGCCAATCAGCTGAGGCCACAGCCATTACCTCACCAGCTGCCCCTAGGCCCCAATAAAACCTTTGTCCTTTTCAAACTCGCTCTCTCTCTCCGGTATTCACCGATGCGTCGGTGCAGGTAGGGGATTGAGCTCGAGCTAGCTCGAATAAAGGCTCTTTTGCTTTTGTATCGGACTCGGCTCCCTGGTCGCCTTTGGGGATCACGAATTCTGGGCATAACAGGTTCACACTCCAGTTGCAATCTGGAATGAGTCACTTAACCTCTGAAGCCACAGTTTTCAAAAGAGAGAATCACTCTCCCTCATGAGGTTGCGAGAGGACAAAGTCGCACGTTCAGAGGCTGAGCGTATTAATCGCCGTCAGGTGCTGCTAGCCTGCACCCGACTACTGGTAAAAACAAAGGAAGATGTTTTATAAAATTGCAACGAAATCACAGTCTTTCTCAACCTCCCTCCTCTGCTGCTGCCCCACCCCACGCCACCCGACCCCGCCCTGGGGAAATCCGCTGGAACCCCAAAGCCCTCACACCTCATTTTGGGATCACATCAGTTCCTCATGGGTACCTCTTGGAAACGATCTTCTCGTTTCTGGAAGTTCTCTTCAGTCTCCGCTGCCTGAGCTGTTCCCAGGCCCACTCTGAGGACCCCCAGGCTCCTGCGGTGGGGAAGCCCGATTTCCTAACACTGCAGTCTGCCCCGCGGCTCCAGGGTCTCTGCCGTTTCAGTGACCCCACCTGTGAAATTGGAGCAACGCGAGCATCCGTCCCTCCAGGAAGCTTTGAGTCACTTGGGACTGCAGGTGCTCCTTATTTGTACTCCGCTGGGCATTTCTCTAATCATTGTAATCCCACCGTGCTTTATTTATTTTTAATGTTTTATCAACTTTTGAGAGAAAGAGCACAAACAGGGGAGGAGCTGAAGCCGGCTCTGCGCTGACAGTAGCAAACTCAGTGCTGGGCTTGAACTCACAACCGTGAGCTTATGACGTGAGCCGAAGTCAGACATTCAACCGACTGAGCCACCCAGGTGCCCCTAATTCTACCTCACTTTAAAATAAACCTGCTTCATGGGGCGCCTGGGTGGCGCAGTCGGTTAAGCGTCCGACTTCAGCCAGGTCACGATCTCGCGGTCCGTGAGTTCGAGCCCCGCGTCGGGCTCTGGGCTGATGGCTCAGAGCCTGGAGCCTGTTTCCGATTCTGTGTCTCCCTCTCTCTCTGCCCCCTCCCCCACTCATGTTCTGTCTCTGTCTCAGAAATAAATAAGCATTAAAAAATTTTTTTTAAATAAACCTTTTTCTTTTAATTTTTTTTTAACACTTATTTATTCTTGAGACAGAGACAGACAGAGAATGAACAGGGGAAAGGGTAGAGAGAGAGGGAGACACAGAATCCAAAGCAGGATCCAGGGTCTGAGCTGTGGGCACAGAGCCCGACGCGAGGCTCGAACTCACCGACCGTGAGATCACGACCTGAGCTGAAGTCGAAGGCTCAACCGACTGAGCCACCCAGGTGCCCCAACATGCTTCTTTTTCTAAACCATGAACTCCCTTAGGTCAAGGACTGTAGCCCATAGATATGTATATCCCATGTCATAATTTTTGCCACAAGGCAAATCCTCAAGGAACATGTTTTGAACAAATGAGTTGGGGAGTGTGGGGCATGCGATCACTTGGAAAGCTCTAAGTGTGACAGGGTGGGGTTTCTTCCCTTCTCATTCTCCTCTTGCTCCACTCCCATTCTCTGCTGGGAAAATATCTGTTGTAAGAAGATGCAGAGAATGAAACTCTGTTCATGTAATAACTCATGGATACTGTGCAGCAAAGAAGCTAATATTTGCACAATAAACATGATTTGATCGGGGGGGGGGGGGTTGGGATCTGGTTTCTCTGGGAAGAACCTACTGTATCTGCTGCTGCCCCTTCGGGCTGAATATATGTGACTCAGGACAGAGGGCCCTGGGAAAGGTGGGTCCAAAAGGCAGAGGGGACTGTGGGGTGATAGGGCCACAGGGAGAAGGGAAATCCCAGGTATCCTCCAGGATGGACTTCGATATGGACTGGCAGGCAGCACCCTGATGGGAAAGGAAACCAGTATCTGGCACCATCCCCTAGGCTCTGTGAGTCTTCATGCATAAGCACCTAAAAGTAAGATTTTTCTTTCTAGAAATCACCAAGCCTGAAGCTTACCACCGTCACTTAAATAACCAAATAACCTGACATGAGTAAGAGATTGCAGTCAGAAAACAAAGTTGGTATTGTGGTTTATTTCATGTGGTTCAGAACCACCAGGGTGTCCTTTTGGGTTATATTTAGAGAGTGATGGTTTTGTTGATATCTCCAATCCACAAGACCACAGTCACAGCCCTCTTGCCACAATTTATAGCCAAGTCAAAACTTAGATGCCTAGTCCCAGTCTCCTTCCTCCCCACTTGCAAAAATGAGAAAGTTTGTAATTTTACTGGAGGTCAGGTAGATGAACCAAAAAGTTTCATGGCATCGTGGCAAGGACGGCGGAGTAAGAAACAAGTCCTCAATGAACTCTGCCAAGAATTTGCAGTGTGACCTTCCTAACGTCACAACTCTTCCAGACTTCAATTTTCTAAACACGTTCAATGGAGCTATTATTACTTATATGGAGTTCACAGGGATGTTATAAACTGTTAGATTCAAAAACGTATCAAATGGTTAGGTGCTATGCACTTTCAAGATACTTCTGCTACCAGTTTGGTAAATAACTAATGTGTGAAGGCTCCTATTCATTTGTGGACTATATATTAAGTGCTTAATTACAGCAGTTGCTAAAGTATTGGTGGAGAGCCAACGGTGGGGGGGGCGGGGAGTCATGGGAGTGGGCAAGAGGAAGGAATATGAAAATGAGAATGAGATGTTCCTTTGCTTCAAGGATCCCCTCTCCCAGGAGAGACAGAAGCGCTAAGTTTCAGGCAGAATGAGTCGAACACCAAAGCAAACAGACGAAGTGCTTCTGGAGGGAGCGCCCTTCTCCCACGCGTATGGCTGCCATTCCCACGCCAGCAGATACCGAACTCTTGGGAAGCCAGTGGAGGTACATGGATTTGGGAGAGTAAACTCTATTCACTACAGTTCTTCTTTTGATGTAAGTTGTATCCAGAGTTACACTAGTTAAGCAAGATGGTTTTGCAGCTATACAAAGAACCTTACGGTCAGTAAGTCTGATTCAGAAAAAAAAACCCAAAACCCATTTCTTCTCAAGCAGAGATGAAAGTGATCAACAACAAGCCCATCAGGGATGCACGAGGCACTACCTACCTGGTGGCTTGCAGCAACATTTTTGCAGGATGGACTCAGGCACCTGTGTGAACAACAACAACAAGAACAACAACAAAATACAGAATGTGTTCAAAGACTGGGAAACCAGAGGGAACAAAGAAAGGCCATTTGGGGAAAGTGCTGCAGGTCTTTGTGAAATAGTCTGAGCTCTCCTTGGAGGCCCAGGGAAGATGGTAGACAAGGTGAATCTGGTCTTCTCCACTGCCTAGCACTCGCTGGGCCTCAACAGCATCTGCAGTCCTTGGGACGAACCCAAAGCTTCAGTGGAGGGAGTGGTGAAAGACCCCCCCCTCCATCATCTGCCCACAAATACTTGTCACATCCCAGTCATTTCAGATCCAGGGCTCCTCACCATCTCCCAGTGATCAAAAGATGACTCCAAGCTCAGACATTTTGGTTGGGAACATCTGTTCCCTAACCTCCCTGAGTTTTCATTTGCTCCATTTCAACTTGTAATTTTGATCTGGTCTCTGAAGTTTGCCCTAAAGCTTCCTCTTGGGTGTGCTCAGGACCATTTATAGATGGAAGTCCTGTGCAGCTCTTGATTGTCTGTCAGTCAAGCTCTTAGCAGGGACTGATAGGTCATAAATGTCTGCTGTGGGAATAAAGCTTAACACATATGTTGTCCTTTCCAGCATTCCTTCAGTTATTTTCAGGGAACACCCTTTTGTTCTAAAGTAGTACATCAGCTGGGACCCAGCCTTCCACACTGCTTTAGAGGCATGCCCTTTGGGTCTGTGTCATTCTCTTCCTCCTTCTCTTGTACATTGCCTATTCCGCAGTCCTTGTCTCTAGAATAGCATCTAGAAAACTGGTAGTGGTTGCACATGCACACCAAACCCCAGGCTTTTAATTCAGATTGAAAGGAAGAGCCTCAGTGTTTGCTGTATTAGATTCCTACGCCTACTCTAACAAATTATCACACACTTGGTGGCCGAAAGGTCAGAATCTACAATCAGGTTACTGAGCCAAAATCAAAGTATTAAGAGGGCTGCACACCCTTTGAAGGCTCAAGGGGAGAATCCTTTCCCTGTCTTCTCCAGCTTTTAGAACTGTGTTCCTTGCATTCCCTGGCTTTGGGCTCCTTACTCCATCTTCAAAGCCAGTAGTATAACGTCATTGTTCAATGCCCTGTTTCCTTCTTCTGAGTCAAATCTCCTTTCACTTCCCTCTTACAAGGACACTTGTGATTGCATTTAAGGGCCACCTACTCTGGCCCCTGGCTGTTCCCTCCTCTTCCCACCTCTTCACCAGCACATTCAAGGGCTCACATTCACATGTGGACACGGACCCATGCCTCCCTCCTAAGCTTCATCCTCCCTCCCCTATAAAGAGCTGCCCCTCGGCCACCCTCAGGCCTAGGGTTAGTGTGGGGAAGTAGGTTTTACTTCCATAAATGGGTTAGAAAAATCTTAGGGCAGAAAGCTGCCACCACAGGGCAAAAACGCTAGCGAGATATTGTAATGGAATCACGAGTAACTCGTTATATCACCTGCAGGAAATTACTTTCCATCTGATGCCAATGTCACAAACTCCACTTGCCCCCCAGACCCTTTGCTTCTGACACACACAAGTTAATGATTACTATCTGGTTGTTTTCTCCACGTTCACGTGTGTAAGATCTTGTTTTCTTCACGTTCACCACATGGGTAATATCTTGTGAGCTCAATAAATACGGAGATGAAACTGCTGTTTGGGGCTCTTGTCTCCTCCTGGACATTAGTCTCTCTCATTTTCATTTCTTTTTTTTTTTTAATTTTTTTTAATGTTTATTTATTCTTGAGACAGAGACAGAGCGTGAACAGGGGAGGGGCAGAGAGAGAGGGAGACACAGAATCCGAAACAGGCTCTAGGCTCCAAGCTGTCAGCACAGAGCCCGACACGGGGCTAGAACCCACGAACTGTGAGATCATGACCTGAGCCAAAGTCGGACGCCTAACCAACTGAGCCACCCAGGCACCCCTCTCATTCTCATTTCTGCGTCCACTCTCTTGCTGGACAAGAGAGAACTTCAGACTCACAGTCTGCGACAGGTTAGTTCATCAGCAGCACTACTTGACAGGCAGACTAGAGAAAGGACTCCCTGATTCTCTGGTGAAGAGCTACTTTTAGTTGGGTTTTAAAATTGTCCACTCTGGCACACCTGGGTGGCTCAGTTGGTTGAGCGTCTCTTGATCTCGGCTCAGGTCATGATCTCACCAATGAGCCCCACGTTGGGCTCTGTGCTGATAACGTGGACCCTTCTTGGGATTCGCTCCCTTTCTCTCTCTCTCCCCCTCTCTCTCTCTCTCTTACTCTCTCTTTACCTCCCCTGCTCACATGCTCACCCTCTCTTTCTCTCTCAAAATAGACATTTCAAAAATTGTCCACTCTACTGGGGACCTATATTTTCGGTTAAATGGTAAAATACCATTAAAATGTTTGAGAAGTATCAAATTGCCATAGAAAGTACTGAAAATTTACTCTTACTTTCTGTATTTAGTTCACCATGGACCAGTAGCACACATGCCATACTTCGTGTACCACTAACTAGAAGATGAATGTGGGTGAACCAGTGTTCTGTGCTGTAACGGCAGGTATTTATTATTTGGTGTTTCCAGGGGACAAGAGTCTGTGCATGGCTTAGCTTGGTCTTCAGCTCAGGCTCTCACCAGGCTGTAATCAAGATGTCAACCAGGGCTGGGAGACTCATCTGAGGCTCAGGGTCCTCTTCCAAGCTCACTGGTTGGTGGCAGAATTCAGTTCTGTGAGGCTGCAGAACTAATGGCAACTTGCTTCTTCAAGGCCAGGAGGAAAATTTCTCATTAGGAAGGGCTCAGTCCCCTTTTTAAGGGATTTCACCTGATTAGGTCAGACCCACCCAGGACAGTCTCTCTCTTGATTGATAGGAATCTTGGGTACAGTCTTAGAATTCTTCCTACCACATTGGACTTAAAGTGGCACATCCTTTGTCTCTAGGACTCTTTCCCTCATGAAGAGAGGAAGGCCACAGTATGACCCTCAAAAGCTCAGGGCCCAGGGCAGGGCCCCACCCCCCATGACCCAGTTTCATAGGATTAGAATTGTGTCAGCAACCCCTTCAAAAGTCCAGATGCCAATGCAGAAAGACACTCCTCCCAAGGACTATTTGGTTGCTTTCCTTTCAATATTTCTTGCTTCTCCATAATCACAGTAGTTGTTTATGGACAACACAGGATTTTTCACAGCTGTATGAAATCTGTATTTCATAATTCTGAAGTTGCCAATAGTTGGTTGCTTAGAGACTAACATTATCAATAAGAACTGCAGAGTTCTAATTCCATCTCTATCAGAGGCTGGGAATTCACTTGGGCTCCTTGTTTACATCACTGTGCCTTCCTAGAGATTACTGCAGGAGTAGCCTCTAAGCATCATTCTGATTCAATACATGGTAATATTGCTATACACACCATGGGTGTATGATGCAAAATGACTCGTTTATTAAACAGGCAGTTACACATTCAAGTGAATTTTGGCCTTCAATGTAATACTGTTAGAAGACCATACTCAGGGTGCTTGGGTGGCTCAGTTGGTTGGGTGTCCAGCTTTGGCTCAGGTTGTGATCTCATGGCTCATGTGTTTGAGCCCCGCGTTGGGCTCTATGCTGACAGCTCAGAGCCTGGAGCCTATTTTGGATTCTGTGTCTCCCTCTCTCTCTGTTCCTTCCCTCCTTGCGCTCTGTCTCTTTCTGTCTCAAAAATAAATAAACATTGGGGCGCCTGGGTGGCTCAGTCGGTTAAGCATCTGACTTCAGCTCAGGTCACGATCTTGCGGTCCGTGAGTTCGAGCCCCGCGTCGGGCCCTGGGCTGATGGCTCGGAGCCTGGAGCCTGCTTCCAATTCTGTGTCTCCCTCTCTCTGCCCCCCCCCCCCATTCATGCTCTGTCTCTCTCTGTTTCAAAAATAAATAAACGTAAAAAAAAATTTTTTTTAAATAAACATTAAAAACTATTTTTTTAATTATTAAAAAAAAAAGAAAATCATACTCTTACACTAATGAGGCTGCCATTGCACAAATCATTTTAGGAATTCCTCTTTGTGAAGAATCTCCAAAAGCCTGTGGCATACCCTATTTAATAATTCAGGAGTACCAAATCTTCATCCATTGATAGTGAATTTTATTTGGGGGAAGAACCATGTCATTTGGATCCAAAGGTCGTGATCAATTTGTCAGTGATCTGGCTGAATTATAAAAACAAGGTACATATAAAAGTCCTTTTTCCAAGTTGCTCAAACTGTTTGTCAATTCACTCCCAAAGTATTACGTGCAATGACCAAATTATTGTGACTAAGACCATAGCCCACCAAAGTGACTTTGAATAACTTATGACTATTTCTTTATAAATTATAAAGGGGCTATCACATACATATCTATGAAAGAGACAGTGGAAATGTTGTTTAGGACTAATTGCCATTAAATTAAAGAAACTGAGGCTCACAAAATGTGTTTTCAAAAATCTCACAGCTGGTAAATGGTAGAACCAAGATTCAAGTTCAGATCCTCAAACCCCTAATCCAGAGATCTTACTATTAAACCAGCAAGGTAGTTATACAGTCTGTGTGTCCCCACCGTCCCCTACCATGCTCGTGGCTGATCTTGCTAGTAGATGAAAGCACTCTTTCCTACTGAACCAGATCCAGCTTTTTGGGGCACCAAACCAATGAATTGGTATTGATACTCAACTTATTTGTCTTTGTCCTTCTGCATTACATACCCTGTTGAAGAGGACAGCACTCATTTGAATGTACAGTTTCTGGTATGTTTGTTTAAAAATTAGCTACATAATATGCCAGTTAATGTCTTTGGCTCTTGGTATTTGTTTCAGGTCTTAAAACCTTATATTTCTCTCTAGAGACCCTCAAGAATTGAACTAGCCCACGAACACAAACGAACAGATCTATGAAAATCTTGTTTCCCCAAGTTGTCTATGTCTCCAGTTGGCTTACTAAAGAGCCACAGTCCAACGTGAAATCAATACCATCTGAAATGAAGCAACTTCCTGGCTTTCGACAATTTTAGGCTGTGTCTATTTCCATGTGTACCCATTTGTTTAAATTAGGTTGTTTTGTTTTTAAATTTGGGCTTAGTAAAGCAATCTGATAGCTTTGTTGATGGTCTTAGGTCTCAATTAATGCTGATTTGCCTTTTCCAACTGCCAACTAGTTATTGACTTTACGCTTTTAACAAATGAGAGTTTTTCAAAGGGTTCCTGGGGACTCCTGCATCAGAACCATCTGGAGGATTTTTTAGTACCCTAGATATTGTCTGGTGTCTGATGGCATTTCTTTTTTTTTTTTTTTTTTAACGTTTATTTTTGAGACAGAGAGAGACAGAGCATGAATGGGGGAGGGTCAGAGAGAGAGGGAGACACAGAATCTGAAACAGGCTCCAGGCTCTGAGCAGTCAGCACAGAGCCCGACGCGGGGCTCGAACTCACGGACCACGAGATCATGACCTGAGCCGAAGTCGGACGCCTAACCAACTGAGCCACCCAGGCACCCCTCTGATGGCATTTCTTAGGAATATGAATTTGTAACAAGTTCCCTGGATGACTTAAGATTATTTAACAACCACTGCAATGTAGACAATTATGAAAGACTGATGCTCTTTCCAAGGGAAAATTTATATCTACATCTACATCTATATCTGTGTATTTAATTCTTTAAAGCTAGTGAATAGTGAAGAGCTGTGGACACAACGAAGGGTAAAAGAATTAAATTGCTCAGAATACGGGACACAGGGGAAAAAAGCATTGGAGAATTTGAAGATAGGTCAATATAAATGATCCAAAGAGAAGCACAGAGAAATTTTAAAAATATTAAAAACAAAAATATTAGAAACTCAGGGGACTATATCAAATAGTCTTACATGCATAGAATTGGAGTCCCAGAAAGCAAGGAGAGAGAAAACTGGGCAAAAGAAATATTTGAAGATAAAACAGTCAGGAATTTTCTAAACTGATAAAAGACATGAAACCGCATATGCAAGAAACTCACCAAACTGCAAACAGGATGAATAGAAAGAAGATTGCTCCCAGGCACATGACAGTCACTGAAAATCAAAGATAGAAGACAAATTCTTTAAAAATAGCCAGAGGGGAATCCAGGGTGGCAGTGCTGAAGCTGCTGCTCTTACTATTGCTCCGAAGTGATCTAAGGACCGAACCCCTCACCATGTTGAAGCCGAGCTGGGCCACTCAGGCCCTCAGGAAGCCTAAGGCCAGCAGCATGATTCAGACTATCATGTGGGCAGCCCAGACCATGTCCAGGTGCCCAGGAGGCCCCATCCTAAGTGAGCGAGGCGTCTTCATCAACCAGTTCTGCAAGAAGTTCAATGAGAAAGCAAAGGGCATCAGGGTACCTGGGTGGCTGAGTCACTTAAAAATCTGACTTAGCTCAGGTCATGATCTCACAGCTTGTGGGTTCAAGCCCCATGCTGGGCTGTGTGCTGACAGCTCGGAGTCTGGAACCTGCTTCAGATTCTGTGTCTCCCTCTCTGCTCCTCCCCCACTCACACTGTGTCTCACTCTCCTTCAAAAATAAATAAACATTAAAAAAAAGAAGAAGAAGACAAAGGACATCAAGGAAGGCATTCCTGGGACACCTAAGTGGCTTAGTTGGTTGAGCATTGGACTTCGGCTCAGGTCATGATCTCACAGTTTGTGAGTTCAAGCCCTGCATCAGGCTCTGTGCTGTCAGCACAGATATTCTGTCTCCCTCTCTCTCTGCCCCTTCCCTGCTCATGCTCACTCTCTCTCTCTCTTTCTGAAAAACAAATAAACATTAAAAAAAGAAGAAGATATTCCTTTGCCCACCAAGAGTTTTGTGAAGCCTGACAGGACATGTGAAATCAAAATTGGATAGCTCACTGTTTCCTATTTTCTGAAGGCAGCTGCTGGGATTGAGAAGGGGGGCCTGGCAGACAGGGAAGAAGGTGCCAGGCTTGGTGTATGTGTATGAGATCGCCTGAGTTAAAGCACAGGATGATGCCTTTGCCTTGCAGGATGTGCCCCTGTTGTCTATTGTTCACTGGCTCTTCCCATTCCCTGGGCCTTCGTGTGGCAAAGGACCTCAGTTCAGGAGAGTTGGCAGCTTTCCAGAAGAAGTGGGCCATATTCCTGGCTGCTCAGAAAGCAGCAGATTTTGGCAGCTCAAGTGGAAGCTGCCAAGAAGTGACCCCTGCCCCTCACACTCCAGGATTTTGAAGGAAGAAGCTAGAAAGGAAGCCAGTTGAAAAAGCTGTGCCAAAGGGAAGGAAGGGAGGTAACACTGACCTGATTATTATTTCCCTGACTTTAAATTATATATTTTTACATGTATGGCAATATCAAGGGATCAGGCCTCTGTCATACCGCCTCCCCAAAAAAAGCCAGAGGAGAAAAAGAGACACTTTATTTGGGTGGGGGAATTGGGAGGAGAAACACAGATGACAACTGACTTACACACAGAAATAATAGAATCTGGAAGATAATGGAATACCACTGTTAAAGTGGCAAATGAAAAAAATAACAAATAAAATGATTACAAATAACAAAAAAAGCAAATAATAAATAACAAAAAAAATTTAATATCAACCTAGAATTATACATCCTATTAAAATATACTTCAGAAAAAGGGAGGAAATAAAGACATTTTCAAACAAACAAGATCTGACAGAATGTGTTATTAACAGATCTTATGTATTATAAATGGGCCATTTTGTTTACATCACTACAGTAACTAGAGATTTTTGTGAATTAAAGGGAAGTTATGCCAGATGGAAGCCTGAATCTACAGGAAGGAATGGAAAGTACTGGAAAAAAGTAAATATGTGGGTAAATAGAAAAGACTATCTTTCATTTTTTGAATCTTTAAAAGATGTTTGAATGTTTAGATAAAAATAATAGCAAGCCTTGTGGGATTTATATGTAAAACACATAAAAAAATGGTGCTAAGGAACGAAGGGGTAAAATGGAATAAAAGTGTTTTAGGGGTATGACTTCATCCATGAAGTGCCATAATATTTATTTAATATAGACAAGGATATATTAAAGTTGCATATTGAGGTCACTAGAGCCACCATTCAAAAAATAATAAAGGCATAGCTAAGAGCTAGTAGAGGGGATAAAATATTATTATAAAAATAATAATCAGTCTAAGAGAAGGCAAGAAAGAAGAAATAAGGAATATGTGAGACAAATAGAAAGATGACTTATCTCTGCTGATGTGAACTTTGATCACCTGGCTGGGGTCGTGTTTGTCAGGTTTCTGCACTGCAAGCTTACTCTCTTCTTCCCACATTCCATCCTGAACTCTTTGAAAGGAAGTCATCATATGTACTCCACACTTAAGGGGTAAGGAGTTATGTTCCATCTCCTTGAGTGTGGAGTATCCACACAAATTATTTTGAATTCTTCTGCAGGGAAAGTTTGTCTCTTTTCCCCCATTTATTTTTCAATCATTTATTCATATTAATATGGATTCATAGGTATTTATTTACACTTTAGGTTATAATCTGATACTAAGATTTGTTTTATTGTTAATATTGTTCTAGCTTTGGTCGCTGGGAGCCTTTTCAATTGGTTCCTGGCTCCCTTTAACATACCCCTCACCTTTTTTTGTTCGTTTGTTGGTTTTAGCACTCCCTTATTTTCTGACACTATAGACCCCTCTTCTATATTACCTTCCCAGGGCTAGAAGCCTTCCAAGGAGCCATGGTTCCTTCCATTGGAGAAAGGTTATGGAAACCAAGATCTGGGTGGTGGGTGTGCTTGTTGCTATTGGGATGTTGTTGCTTCTAAGCCCTCTCAGCTGACAGAGCAAGGAAATGTATGTGGCATGCAGTATACTAACCTGTGTATTTATACACAGCTGCAAATTTTCTACATGTAATCCATGTGTGCCTGTATTAAGCTAAACATGAATTCATACTGATGTCTCCAATTCTCATCCAGTATCACATGGATCATTCTAACCTTGCCTCCTTAAAAGCATCTCTTTTAAAATGTCATTTCCTGTTCTGGTCCCTTCCTCCATCTTTCCCCTAAATTATTCCATTTAGAGATGTTTTACCTTATACAGTTGCTCAATAAAGTCACTCTCTAGCCCTGAAAAGTCTGCTTAGACATTTAACATGTGGAAGATCTACACAGCAATACATCCAACAAGTGATGTGTAAGCTTTTGGCTCTACCATTTCCCTTCTGAGTAAGTCTTTAGAGGTATAATTTAATTGCTCGGTACCTCTAGTTGTCCGACCTATAAAAGGGCATAATATTTGACGTGTTCTCTCAGTAATTTGTTGTGAGGACCAAATATATAATGGGGTAAAAATAGCTTTATAAAATAAAAAGCACTGAGAACAGACATAGAATTAGAGTGACTTTGGCCAAGCTCCTAACACCATATCTGACACCATGAGGAAGAAACAGGCACCATCTTATTTAATCCTCAAAATGGGATACCTTTTATCATCCCCATTTTACTAATAAGGAAACTGAAAAAATTAAGAACTTAGTAGTGGTAGTGATAATAAATAGTTAGCACTTCCTGAGGACTACTGTTCCAAGTGCTTTACATGTATTAATTCATTCCATCTTTAAAAAAAAATTGTTTATTTATTTATTTTGAGAGAGAGGGTGTGTGCTGGGGGTAGGAGCAGAGAGAGACAGAGAATCCCAAGCAGGCTCCGCACCACCAGCATGGAGCCCGACACAGGGCTTGAATTCATGAACTGAGAGTTTGACCTGAGCCGAAATCAAGAGTTGGACAACAACTCAGTTAACCATACGAGCTACCCAGCCATCCCTAATTCATTTAATCTTCACAACAACCTGAGAAGGCAATTTTCTATTAGCCACATTTTACAGAAGAAGAAACTGAAGCCCAGAAAGGATTCCACGGCTAGTAACTTACAGGGTTGACATTCGAACCCAGTTCTTTCTCTCTCTCTCTCTCCCTCTCCCACTTTTTTCCAGGTGTCTCTTAACTAGCAAATGAAAATGCCTCTACCATTGCTCATTCTTTTGACAAAAATTTGAGAACCTACTATGTGCTGTTCACTGGCTTAGGCACTGCTGATCCAGTACTAAATAACACAAAACTCAGGCTCTTGTGATGCTTCTATTACACAAATATAAGGCAATGTTATTGTGTGAACATGGAAAAAATTATGTTTCTACTTAGAGTAGCCTCGTTCGTTTATGGTCACTTTTGAGAAGACATTTTGTCCTCAAGGCTTGATGCCAATAGTATTGTATGGAGCACAGTATGGTTTTTACTTGATTTGCTGTCTTAGCTCAGAAGTCAGGAAACGGTGACTGCAGGTGGTGACTGCAGGTGACTCCTCAAGAACTGGAGTTGTTCTATCCACAATTACACATCTCTTTCTTACTTTTACAGCACCTCTCAGCCTTTTCAACCTCAACTGTCCTCAGTGACACTGCTTTTAGCACCTCCTCACTGAGAAGAGTTGGTCTCCAGGACTCCCTAATCAATATATACTTGTCCAGGGGTGCCTGGGTGGCTCTGTTGGTTAAGCCTCTGACTCTTGACCTCAGCTCAGGTCATGATCTCATAATGGTGAAACTGGGCTCCACGCTGGGCTTGGAACCTGCTTCCGACTCTTTCCCTCTCCCTCTCCCTCTGCTCCTCCCCCTGCTCATGCATGTGTGTGTGTGTGTGTGTGTGTGTGCTGTCTCTCTGTCAAAAAAAATCCATCAATAAAAGAAAAAGAAAAGAAAAAGAAGTTTTAAAATATATATTAATATATTTAACATAATATATAAATATTTAATATATAAATATATATATTTATATATACATATATATTTATCCAGCCAAGCTGGGGCTAAACATAACACAAGACTCTGTTGTGACTGGATGTGATGCTCAGAACTGCTGCTGGATGAAGCCAACACAGAAATGGGGAAATCCAGAAAGCCACAGAGAAGTGGGGCCAGCGCCCTTGTGTACATTCGGTGGAGCTTGTCTAGTTTAGGGCTTGTTATGCAGAGCATGAATCCCCTCAGGGCTATGCTGTCCTCAGTTGGGTCTGTGGTTACTTGCAGCTAAAAGCATCCTCACCAAGACAGCATCGCAAAGGCCTCTTTGTTATTAAGAACTTGTATGCCTGGGAATCTTCGCTATAAACCACCCCATTTCCCAGAGGTACTAGCCAAGGAATTCTCCCACAAACCAATGAAATTCTCAGTCTTTGTGGTCAAATGCCCTCTGTCTGCCCTCTTCTTTTCCTTAGCTTTATTCCCTTAGACAACTACTCAAAGACACTTGGTACATTGAAATCACTCTAGCATTACCAAAAGCTATGTGATGCTGATTGGAGACACTTGAAGAGAAATAATGCTTTGAACCAAAGCATGTTTCCTAGTGTTATTGAACAACACAAAAATAGGACCTACTTAGCCATATACTCCCACTGTGTTATTCATCGTGTGGCAGCTTTGGTGAGTGCCAAAGTGCTTTTGGGGGCCTCCTGAGCGCGTCTTTCCTTCCCATTCCTTTCCTTGATTGCATTCAAAAGAACTAAAAACAAACAAGGCATTTAATTACTAAGGGTTATTCATTATTTTGTTCAAAGCCTAAAAGCTTGAAAGAGTCAGAACAATTCATTTTCTGAATTCACTCATCACAGTTTCCAAAACTGCCAATGTGAGCCAATCTTTAGTACTTGTGGAGAATGTTCTTTCACGGTAGTGAAAGAGCCGTAGTACCCTTGGACCAGTGTCATGAGATGAGCCTGTAGGCTGGGTCCAACAATTAAGTCTTTTTCAAAAGATGTGCAGATAAGACTGCTTGGGAGTTTGGAAGCAACTTTACTCTAGGAAGGCGGGTCGGTTCCAAATTAGCATAATGTTGAAATTTCCTTTGCCTACAATAGAAAGATGATGTCCCTTGCTTTCTCAATTCCATAAATTGTCTTTATTCACTTTTGTCATAGTAGGTCCAGAAAAGTACAGAGAATAATAGAACCATCAGTTATAAAATAACTATACTGATTTAACAAATGTAATATTTTGCCATATTTGTGTCATATATCAATATAATGATGGGTATCTCTATTTGACCCATGGAATAAATTGTTAAGTTAAACCAACAGTCCCATTTCTATTTCTCTCTTTAAGGAACACTTAAAAATAAACCTTTCACTTCTGAGCCTTTTGCAATCATGATTTCAAAACAGAAGAGACAGGTTCCAGAAAAGACCGTAAATATTTCCAATAGGACTTCAGCGAGCTTTGCTGCTGCCTGGAGGTGGGCTATGGCTGGCAAGGGAGTCTGTGTGAACATCAATATAGGACACTGAGGAAAGATAAATGTCCTGTAAGCAGGAGAATAGCTAGATCTGAAGGTCATGAGCTTTAGGGAGATGGAATATCTAAAGTCACTTTTACTTTATTGATTTCCTTTAATGCAAACATATTCTGAGACTTCATTTTATAAATGTCTTCATTTAAAATAAAATCAGGGGCGCCTGGGTGGCGCAGTCAGTTAAGCGTCCGACTTCAGCCAGGTCACGATCTCGCGGTCCGTGAGTTCGAGCCCCGCGTCAGGCTCTGGGCTGATGGCTCAGAGCCTGGAGCCTGTTTCCGATTCTGTGTCTCCCTCTCTCTCTGCCCCTCCCCCGTTCATGCTCTGTCTCTCTCTGTCCCAAAAATAAATAAACGTTGAAAAAAAAATTTTTTAAATAAAATCAATATGCAATTTGAATTGCAGAAGTTTAGAAACTACGTTCCTGTCTATCCCCCTATTTAGTTAACACACATTGTCACATCTAACCATTATGGGGCTTGAATGACTTTCCTTTCCTCCAAATAAGAACATAATAAAGTTTCCCCTCACTCCCATGCCAGCCATATTGTCCTGGAATTTCTTTTTAGAGCGTTTACAGATTTTTGTAGCTTTTCCCTGGTTTACAACCCTCTTAGAATAAAAGCAGAGTTCAAAACAGGGTTAAACACAATATGTTGACAGATACAGACCTACTTAACAAGAGCTGTCTCAGGAGCAGTCTACATTCGCAGGCAGGAAGAAAACAATCACTTGTTGATCTCACTTTAAAGAAAAATCATGCTTTTTCCCCTCTTAATGTTTAAGCATCATATCTTGGTGAAGCTTTAAAAATAAAAAATCAAGTTCTGGAAATAGATAGTCGTGCCAGTTACACAATATTGTGTACGTACTTAATGCCACCATATCGTACACTTGAATATGATTAAAATGGTAAATGTTATGTATGTTTTACAACAATAACAACTTTGTAAATTAGGAATCATAAAACATTTAAAGAATAGTTGGATAATAGGTCAAATAAAGTGTAAAAAACTAGCCTTTTTCATGACTTCTGGGCAAACAGAAAGACTTTCCAAGTTGACAAGATACAAGTTCAGGTAGAGTTTACAAGCATCAGCTGTAGTTCTATTTCTTACACATTCTGTGGATTGAAGTCCATTCATGCTTTTAGGTTTCTAAACCAGGAAAAGAGCAGCATATCTTACAATTAAAACTATAAGCAACTCCAAATTCAAAATACGGTTTTATTCGGCTTTTGGACAGCACCCTCTCTGCTTTTTTGTCCTATCTGGACAGCCCCAGTCACAGTCATCTGGTCACCCAAGTTCCTTTGGCATTACTTGACATGTTAAAAATTACAGTTTTAGGGGAGCCTGGGTGGCTCAGTCGGTTAAGCGTCCGACTTCGGCTCAGGTCATGATCTCACAGTTCATGAGTTCGAGCCCCACGTCAGGCTCTGGGCTGACAGCTCGGATTCTGGAGCCTGCTTTGGATTCTGTGTCTCCCTCTCTCTGTCCCTCCCCTGCTCACACTCTGTCTCTCTGTTTCTTAAAAATAAATAAACATGAAAAAAAATTTTAATTACAGTTTTAATCTGTGTTAGGTCATACTTGTTTGCTTTGTTATGTTTCTTCTATGGGCACCTTGTGTAGATCGGTTTACTGTGGAAAAGCCCTAACAAAGCTGTGTATGGATTTTGTTAAACATTTAGCATCTGTTTCCCAAAATCCACTAGTAAAGGACTTGAGAAAGGTAATAAGGTGACCCGGTTCATTTTATTCTAATGACCTGTCGCCTGGGAAATGTGCACCTTGTGTGCGCCAGAAATATGTGACAATAACCAAATAGAAAAACAAGCCTTTAGAATTTCTCCCTGACATGGCCTTAGTTTACAACCAGCCAGTATATGATGAAAGTTTATGCTCCTTTTCCACATAAGTTATTTTTCCAACTGAAAATTGTTCCCAGCTGTCCTGACCCAGCTGTGTTGGCAGCCCGTGCTGTGAGGGCCATTTTACAGGTGATGAAGCCCGCAGACAATAAAGTTTACACAACTTGTATACAGCTGGCCTCCAATACAATGTTGGACTTCTAACATCACCCCCACCCCCACTCCCCAAAAAAGGCAGTGGTTTCCTGACACTTCACTTGGGGCACAGTTAAAAGTGGATTTCAATGTTACAGACCCAAAGTTATGCAGGCCCTGGGTTTACGAAGCAAGAGTAAGATAAATTACCTAGCTTTCCCCTTCTCCTCCAGAAATCAGTCTGCCTTCACTAAAAAATAGCTCCAGACCAGTAAGAAAATAATCAGAAATTGTCTCTGGGATTTGGCTCCCAGAAGAGGTAAGTCACGATATCCAAATGTACCCACTGAGTTGTCATTCACCTTTAGCTTTACACTGTCCTGTTCTAGACCGTACCAACTTCACTCTTTCCTTCACATTTAAATGAAAGGTCATTTTTCCGATGTAGAAGTGGGTAGGAAAATTAGAGTAATATTATGTCTCATCAGGAAGCCATAGAATAACCAAAGCAGTCGGTGATAGGGTGGCTACATGCCCAGGTTTTCTAGGATAGTGCCAGACAGTCTAACATATATCAGATGCTTCATTTGAAAACAATTTTTTAATGTTAATTTTTGAGGGTGGGGGAGGGATGAGAGAGAGGGAGACCTAGAATCCGAAGCAGGCTCCAAGCTCTGAGCTGTCAGCTGATGCGAGGCTCGAACCCACGAACTGCAAGATCATGACTTGAGCTGAAGACGGATGCTTAACTCTCTGAGCCACCCCAGGCACCCCAGATGCTTCATTTTAAAACACATTATTAACAATACTGGAATTAAAGACACTGGATGGGCTCAGTAGACCCACATTGGGCATTCTCAGCCTCTGCCAGTCTTTTCTTAATTTTTAAAAATTTCTTTAATGTTTTATTTAGTTTTGAGAGAGAGAGAGAGACAGAGCGTGAGCGGAGGAGGAGTAGAGAGAAAGAGAGGCGGAGACACAGAATCCAAAGCAGGCTCCAGGCTCTGAGCTATCAGCACGGGGCCTGATGCGGGACTTCAACTCATGAACTGCGAGATCATGACCTGAGCCAAAATTGGATGATTAACCGACTGAGCCACCCAGGCACCCCAGCCTCTTCCAGTCTTGAACAGTAGTGTTGAGCCACAAGTGTGATAAACTGAGTTCTCACTTTTTCTCCTGGTAAAGTCTGAAAGATGACGGCAGTACTTTTTTCTCTTTCCCTAACCATTTCCTGACAAGGTGCAACTTACACCCCCTTTGAAGGACAGCATGGTAAAATGCAGTGTGCTCAGCCACCAGTTCTTAGGGACTCCGTGGTGGTGAGTGATCCAGCTGCTCACCAGCCCTCACTAGTCCCCCTGCCGTGGGCTGGGAGGTCCATGAAGATGCCAGGCCACACAGCAGCAGGGTCAGCGGGAAATGTGCAAAAGCACAGGACAGCTGTAAGTGACACGCATGCAGGAAATGGAAACTGACCAGCCCCAATCATAGAGCATAGACTGTAGCTTGAATACTCTTGCTTACAGTAGTTTTGTCATTACTATACAGTGACTCTACAACCATTATTTACTACATTGTTGGATAACATCTTTTCCTTTTGCAATAAACTCTTTGGGCAGCAATCAGCTTGAAAAGATCAAAGTACATATTTAGGGAAAAATTAAAATTAAAGTTGGAGAGAAATGAATAACTTGACATCTTGATTCTATTGTGGGGATATCATCATGGTATCACTGGCCACATGAAAACCAGCAAACACAATTTTGCTGAAGAAACATCAGCTTTTACCTCAAAAGTTAATTGAATAAGTAGATGATGTGCAAAGATGGCAACCTAACACAGGCAGATGCACAGGTGTGTTTGCATATCAGTCTGCAAAGCTTAGCTTTTATTGAGATGCAACGACTGTTCTTCTAAACTCATTTCAGTCATTTTCAATCCTAATGTTTTTTGTGCCTGACTGAAAAATGGAGTATTATCTGCTAATGCCTTTAGCAGAAGTCGCACTACGTAAATAGTAAAATGACCCAAGCTTTCTATCAGTCATTAGCTACCTCACATGAGAAATCTGTTAATTCCAATGATGATTCATTTTAAAAATAAATAAATAAAACCTAATTCAGGGAATAAAATTAAACCTTTGGAAAGTTCATTCTGTCACGGGTGAAAAATCTGACATTATTCTGATTGCTTTTCTAAATCCAGGTTAAAAGTTCATCATTGAAGGGAAACTTTGTTTTTGAGGTGACAAATTTTGATGGCTAGAATCCTGGTAGAAACAGTATTCTTGCTAACGTAAGAACCCGTGGAACCCAATGTACTTCGACTAGGTAGTGGAACATGTAGGATTAGTGCTTTGGTCCAAGCAGGCTGTGGTGGTCTACCAATGGAAATGGAAGCTAAGTTGACAAATTTTACACACACACACACACACACACACACACACACACACACACACAAAGTAACCAGATCACAAAATTCTCCTTCGTGTCTACCAAATGACAGAATATCCGAGTCTTTGTGATAAATGATTTTCATAAAATCACCCTAAGTGTCTTACAATGCTCTGAATTTGGGGCTGCATTTTGTTCAAAATCATTGGGAAGTCTTCAAAGTATTGAGTGAATGGAAATTTTTTTTTTTTTTTTTTAATTCAGCTTTCGAGCTTAAAGCTTTTGGAGAAAAGTAATTATTGAAAACCAAGACAAATAAGCAGGACAGCTACATAATTTGTAGGACCTAGCGCAAAAAAGAAAATGCCTGTTAAAAAATTAAGAATTTTAGCGGGTGCCTCGATGGTTTAGTTGGTTAAGCGTCCAACTTCAGCTCAGGTCATGATCTCGCGGTTCGTGGGTTTGGGTCCCATGTCAAGCTCTGTGCTGACAGCTCAGGGCCTGGAGCCTGTTTCAGATTCTGTGTCTCCCTCTCTCTCTGCCCCTCCCCTGTTTTCATTCTGTCTCTCTCCCTCTCTCATACATAAACATTAAAAAATTTAATAAAAAATTAAGAATTTTAGGATGGCAACAGCAGAACAGTAAACCAAGTGTGGAGCCCTTCTAAGGACTGGCTTCTGTGTGACTGCACAAGTCATAAGGCCATGAAACCAGCTCTCCATATAGGAAGACACTGAAATACATCCTGCAAAAGTGGGGTGGGGGCCACAATGAGTGCTCTAATGAAGTATTTTGAAATTCTATAATTGTGCACTGGATGATCTCAACCTATGAGAAGAATATTTTGATGGAGCTCCTATTTTTATTTGGATAAATTTAAATTCTGTCCCAGAATAGAATGCAATTGAGAAGGCCTACAATTTTGAATCATCTAAATTTGGTGAACCATTCAAAAGAATCATAGAGACAACTTACTCAACAAGTTGCATCATAAAAATATTTGTCAAAAAAGAAGGAACTCTGAATAAAGGCCAAAATTACCTGAGAAAATATTCAGATTGAATTATTTATACTGTTCAATATTTTAAAAAGTTAGAACTGATAATAGCCTTTGTTTAGCAGAATTGCTCTTGGCTTACCAGGCACTTTAACAGCTGTAAAGAAAATATTTTCCCAATTAAATACATTATGATCTACAGGGAAGCCAATGTAAATATCAGCAATTTCAAATTCCTTAAGCCACAAATGCAGACAATTTTGTAGAAAAAGTTAAAAATAATAAAGCTTTAAAAATACACTCTGCAAAGAAAATACCATGACAGTTAGGCTAAGAATTGATTAAAGTACCTAAATACATACCAAGAATAATTATTCTGCTGAAAATAAAATTTTTAAAAATTTTTAAGTAATTGCTCCACCCAATGTGAGGCTCGAACGCAAGATCCCAAGATCAAGAATTGCATGCTCCACCACCTGAACCAGCCAGGTGCCCCTCTGCTGAAAAATCTTTCAGCGTTCAGATCAATATAGAGAAAATATAGAGAAAATTTGCTTTAATGTACACAGATACATGTTCTTTCATTTCTTCAAAAGAACTTTGAATTTGAGAAGAGCCCCTAAATAGAATCAATAGGTCCACCAATGTAAGAAACCAATCTGTTGAGGGGCGCCTAGGTGGCTCAGTCAGTTAAGCGTCTGACTTTGGCTCAGGTCATGATCTCACAGCTCATGAGTTTGAGCCCCATGTTGGGCTCTGTGCTGACAGCTTGGAGCCTGGAGCCTGCTTTGGATTCTGTCTTGCTCTGTCTCTCCCTCTCTCTCAAAAATAAATAAACATTTTTAAAAAAGAAAGAAAAGAAACCAATCTGTCGGTCAGTAAGTAAATCTTTCAGAAAAGTTATTCTAATTGTTTTTATGCTCCCTCTTTGCTTCCAAAGCCTTGATTTGATGACATAATGCCATTACCCCAGGTGTGATAATAATGGCCACCACGTATTAAGCATTGGGGGGAAGCCGAGGCTTTGTAGGCATTACCTAATCTGACCTATAAAACAAGCCTGTGACAGGTAGTGTGGGATCAACCAAATTAACCTCGGAGGAAACTGTGCCTTAAGGTAGTTCGGCCACTTCTGTAAGGTCGTGCAGCTGGGAAAAGATCTGAGCTCTGGCCTCCTCCGACTCACAGACCGTGCATAACCAGCCATCCCTCAGATGAGTTCACCACAGATTCTGATTTAAGAGGACAATTGCCCAGTGAGTTTCTAGGAATGAACCCAGATCTCTGATGTAATTGTCAAAATGCTGCTGCCTCTAATCATGACTAATTTGTGGAGCTCATCACTGCTGATTAGTTCATATCTTCACTTTCTGGCACTGTTAATAAGGAATAACAGAAAAGGCCACTCAGTCTCCAACATTTGTTAATCACCAACTATATCTGTGCAAGGTCCTGTGAGGAACCAAAGGGAAATCAGATCTGGCTCCTGCCCCCTAGACCTTTCCCTCAAGCCAGGAGAGGGGTGACATGTGCCATTTAAGTCCCCTGGGGTGACAGGCCTTCACATGGCTCAATCCTACAGGGGCTCTCCTCTCTCATTCTTGGACCCTCCTGGGCACTGACCTGGCTTCTGCTCTTCCTCCTCCACACTGAGTGGGCCACAGCTGTCTCTAAGCTCCTGGTTTGGAAAAGGCAGAGAAAGAGGGAGACAGAGACAGAGACCGAGAGTAGTGGAAGACAGTGACCAGCAGGGTTGGGCTCACCCTTTCCCAGCTTGGAGGAGTGTGAGCACTGGTACGTTTGTCACAGATGTGAAAGTTTCTAGGTCAGTCTCTACTGTGTGTTAGCGGAAACACTTCCCCCAAAATACCCAGCATGGATGTCAGAGAAAGACAAAAAAGTGTTTATCGAGTTTTCTGGCAGAAAAATCCCCCTAATTTATGAAAATTCTTCATGTTATCATTTCACCATTATCGTGTGCAGTGAGCTGTATCTTTATTGAAAAACAAAGGCAAAAAGTTGCTTAGACAATTGGCCGAAAATCTCTGTTCCAAAGAGACTTAACAAATTGCGAAAAACCATGACAATGCATTTCAGTTGTCTACCCCCAAATTTACAGTATTGCACCAAATAGATGTGCTTTACCTTAACATATGTGATCTTTCCCTTCTAACAGGGGACATGATATCATGATGCTTATAGACCAAAGCATACTAATCAAGTTTAGATATGATCTGGATCTTAATCCACATCCACTGAGGACTTAGAACCATATTGTGCTACTTTATCTCTGAGCGGCTGTGCAGAGAGAAAAGGCATAAAATGGAATCTTTCTAGCTGGCGACTTGGTATCTCTTCTGTGGTATCCCCCATGGGCCTTACCTCAGCGTCAGGCTTCCAGCTATGACTAAACAAATACAATTATTGTATGATAGCACTGATACGAACCCGTCCTTGGCAGGCTGAGAGGGAGTTCTTGAAAAATTGTTAAAAGTCGGCCTCCAAAACCTGCTTTAAGGTAATCCTCACAGAAGGCCGGAATGTACAAGAGGTGGTTCTTTTGTGGGGAAGGCAAAGAGAATTTTAAGAAATTCCCTTTCACAGCTATAAAGGAGATTAAGATCTGTTGCTTTTTTCTCTCCCAAATTAGCTCTTCCTGAAAATGTAAACAGATCTCCTTCAATGGCTTAAAACAAAAAAGGAAGCAGATTTTTCTGGAGTTATCAAGCCATTCCCATATGCCTGGGTCTAATGTGGCTCACATGTGGGGAGGGTGAAAAACCTAGGACCGTCCCCTCTTCTGATGTCCCCTTCCCCAGAGCCACAGTAATAGTGAGAACAGTGGATGCTGTGAGGCACCCCCCAGATCCCCCAGCAGAGCTGGGTGACCGGTAGCTGCTGAAGGCTCACAGCTGGGCCTGTCCTTGGGCCTCGCCTTTGGCTAAAGGGAGCCACCTACCCAAGGCTACCCCTTCCCTGAGGGCAGCCCACGTAAGGGGACCAGCTGATGCAGGGATGCAAGGCCTGGCCACCCCAGCCCTCTGGGGCTGGCACCTCGTGTTACAACTGCACGGTAGTTCAATCTCTCCCCCTGCCCAGCCCTGTGTCCCGGCTAGCTCATCTGTGTGACACCCGGAGCACTCCCCGTAAACCACTTGCACGCAGACCTCCACCTCAGGCTTCCTGGGGAACCTGACCTGAGACACGGGCCACGGACGGAGCGCCTGTGACGAACCCATCAGGCACTTCATACGCTTTGTGTCTAACCCATGCAGCACCTCTCCCAAGGGGGGGGGTTATTAGCCTCATTCTATAGGTGATAAACCCAAGGCTCAGGGATACAGTGTGTGTGCCCTGCCTATAATCACATAGCAAGTGAGCCACAATTCAACATTTACAGGCAGCACTTCAACCTTAAAGTCCACACCACTTACTACACGCATGATACCACACTAGGCTCCAGTGGTTCCGATTATATTTTTATGGAGTGTAACTTTCATTAAAATAAAAACTATACTTTAAAGATGGAGAAAATAAATAAGAATAAATAATGTGCAGAGTTTAGTTAATAGCCTTGCACTAATCTCAGCTCCCTGGCTTTGAGGACAGATTATGGTTATATAAGGCATTGTCATTGGGGATGCTGGGTGACAGGTATAGAGGAACACACACACCGTACTATTTCTTTTTTTAAAAAAATTGTTTACTTATTTGTTTATTTTGAGAGAGAGAGCGTGAGTCTAAAACTATTTCAAAATAATATGCTTTAAGATTTCTTTTTATTATTATTATTATTATTATTTTTTTTTTTTTTTTGAGAAAGAGAGAGAAACAGTAGACAAGCGGTAGAGGGCAGAGAGCAAGGGAGACACAGGATCTGAAGCAGGCTCCAGGCTCTGAGCAGGCTCCCACAGGTACAGAGCCGGACACGGAACTGGAACTCATGAACCGCAAGATCATGACCGGAGCTGAAGTCAGGGCTTAACCGATTGAGCCACTCTGCGCCCACATGTTTAAAGATTTCTAAAGCAAAAAACTAATGAGACATAAGAGATTCTGATGTCTTAAGAAAAATGTTCCTTGAAGGAGGGAATTCAAAAGGTATTTCATAATAATTGCTCAAGAGTAATATTAATCAGCTATAAATAAGAAGTTAATCTAAATACTCTCCTATGATCCACTGAGGGCTGAGAGAGTCTTTTTTGCCTTTAAACTAATGATGTGAGATTAGGGTGGGCCCTAAGATTCTTTCCTAATTGTGGCTTCAAATAAAACAACACACTAGACAATAAAGCCTCTCCCCTTAGGGGCCCCTGGGTGGCTCAGTCACTTGAGCCTCCAACTTCGGCTCAGGTCATGATCTCACGGTTCACGGGTTTGAGCCCTGCATCTTGCCAGCTGCTGTCAGTGCAGAGCCCCCTTTGGATCACCTGTCCCTTCTCTCTCTGCCCGTCTCCTGTTTGTGTGCCATCTCTCTCAAAAATAAGTAAAACATTAAAAAAAAAAAAAAGAAATAAAGCCTCTCCCTTTAAAGAGTGGAAGAGAATGTTCTCATTACACCTCCTCTTTTCAAAACTGCTTCCTGACAGGGAATTCTAGGCAGAAGCAAGGGTGTGAAGACAGGGGCCCTGTCATGTTTGCCTGTCCCCCCCACTCTCTCCCGCCTGCCCTCCAGGGGGCAGGCCTCCCCGCATTCACCTGGCCTTAGCCTCCCACTGTCAGAATCCAAATCCCTCCTGGACCCTAAAGGAAGGGACCTCCCAACCAGCAGGTGTTGTGTCCCCAAGGCTGTGGTGCAGGGGGCTGCCATCCGGGAAGTCAGCCCAGCTCCTCCTCGGTGAACCGTCAAATACACGGTGGCCATAGATGTGGGGGGGGGGGGGTGAAGTACATGATGAGAACTGGAGGGAGACAGAGGACAGGTGGGTTGGAGCTCATACTGAGAGGATGGTTACGACCTGGACAGGGGGAGGCACAGGTAAAGAGAGACAACTTAGGATCACGGCCCGATCCCATTCATTCGTGTCTCCCGCCATCTCACCGGGAAAGCCTTTCAGTAGTGGGGGCTGTTACGCCCTTGGCAGTATTTCCAGGTTTTCTGAAATTCTGATTTTTACTTGAAAATTCAAAGCTTATCTTTGGCAACAAAGACTGACAGTTCTTTTCCTTGACAGCAAGTTCTCTTCATTCATTTCCAAGAAAATATCTGCCACATCCCTGAGTCTGAATCACCGTGGTCTGTCCGTCACTTGCCCCTTCAAGTGACGATGGTGCTCTGTTGACAAAGCAGCTCCTTCCACACAGGGACCTTTCCTTGGTGCCCTTAAGAAGTGCCCAATGTGTACCTCCCACCTGGTCACACAGACACTTTCAAATATAGGCCTTCAAGTGTCAAAAATTAACAATTTTTACGGCCTAATCAAAGGCATTCTTAAGCAAAACTGGCTTTTTAAGGAGTAAGTGATGATGAAGAATTGACCGTCTAGTTCAGTTTGGTGTCACTGCCTGGATTCCTGCTAAGGCAGCTACAGTTTCACCTACCACGGCCGGTGTAGTGTCAGCACAGATGTCTTCCACACAGTGGAAGAGAGGAATAATGTCTCAGGAGAACTGCCCCCTGCCAGGGGCTTGCAGACTATGCCCTGAGACCTGCTGTGGTACAATGATGGGGCAGGGATGACATTTTGTTAGAAGCAGAGTAGATACACTGGCCCTTTTAGGCTAATACATGAAAGAGGGATGGAATTTTTGTGTGAGAATTAAAGGAAGATGATAGGTTGGGCAGAGGGAACAGCACGTGCAGGGGTTCAGAGGCATGGCAGGTGTGGTATGTATTAGAGAGCCTTGTGTTCACACTGCAGGTGTCTGAGTGGCCAATCAGCCCTTACACTTTACAGTCTAAGAATAAAACTCCACTTATTAACATTTAACATGTACCCAACACGTTTCTAAGCATTCACTTAATCTCTGAAACAGCTCTATGGGGTTCATGCTATTATTATTTGTGGGGCAAGGATGTTTTACTCCCAGATGCAAATGCAGAACACATAAGCTGTTTGCTAAAGTCAAAAATGTGAGCTTGGACATTCCTTAAAATAGAGTTTCTACTTCAAGGTAAATTTTCTTGTAATATTACAGTTAAGAAGGAAAATAACTTGAACTGGAATTGATATTGTAACTAACATCCTGCTTTTAGGTTTGTGCATCCAGAAAACCACAATTGCTTCTTTTGTTGCTGTCCTTGCTGTGGTTTGTCAGTAATGTGCCATATTTATTTATTTTTTCTTCTTTCCTTTTAATGCCCTTCATTCATTTTTCCCAGCCCCACTCCTACCCCCCAGGGCTCTAGCAGCCACCAATCTGTTCTCTATATCTGTGAGGTTTTCTTTTCTTTAGGATTCTACATATAAGAGACATCTGTTTGACTTATTTCACTTAGCATAATGCCCTCAAGGTACATCCATGTTGTCACAGATGGCAAGTTTTCCTTCTTTCTTATGGCTGAATAATATTCCATTTATAATAATACATAATGTATAATATGTATATATATTATATATATACACATTTTATATCTACACATTATATATATAAAATATATATATATTTATATATATAAATATTTGCAAAGCATATATCTGATAAGGGACTCAGATATATATATTTATATATATAAATATAAATATTGCAATTTTTTATCCATTTGGCCACCAGTGGACACTTAGGTTGTTTCCACATCTTGGCTGTTGTAAATAATGCTGCAGTGAACAGAGGAGTGCAGATGTCTTTTTGAGTTAGTGTTTTCGTTCACTTTGAATAAATATCCAAAAGTGGAATTGCTGGATCATGTGGTAGTTCTATTTTTAATTTTTTGAGAAACTTCCATACTGTTTTCCATAATGGCTGCACCAATTTATGTTCCCACAAAAGTGCACACAGGCTCCCTCTTCTCCACATCCTCACCAACACTTGTTACTTCTTGTCTTTTGGATGCTAGCCATTCAAACAGGTGGGAGGTGATATCTCGTTGTGGTTTTGATTTGGATTTCTCTGATGATTAATGATATTGAGCATCATGTCATGCACCTGCTAGCCATCTGCATGTCTTTTTTGGAAAAATGTCTGTTCAGATCTTCTGCCCACGTTCTAATCAGATTGTTTGTTTTTCTGCTACTGAGATGTGAGTTCTGTATATATTTTGAATATGAGTCCCTTATCAGATATATGCTTTGCAAATATTTCCTCCCATTTAGTAGGTTGCCTTTTCATTTTGTTGATGATGCCATTATTATTATTGTCTCCTTTTAAAGATGAAGAAACTAAGACTAAAAATGACATTAAATAACTCACACCAGATACCACAGCTAGTAAATGACACAGCCAGGACTAAGCACAGATGGCCCAACTCCAGAATCTGCTATGACAGACGACTTTCCATGAGGAAGAGAGATACTATCTACTTCTGATTTGGGAAACCCCAGTTGGCCCACCTTGGCCACATTCCCATCTCTGGGACCCACCCTGTCAGGGGACACATGCCCACCTCCACTGGGATGTCTCCAGTCAGGAAGGACCACACAATGATACTATACAGCAGTGAGAATAAATGATCTACAATACCCAACAGTATGGATGATGGGTCTTACTAACATAATCTTAGACAAAGGCAGACCCCAAAGAGCATATCCTGTATGATTCCATTTACATAAAGTTCAAAAAAAAAAAAAAAGAAAAGAAAAGAAAAACAAGCAAAATAATTACGTGCTATTATAAGCCAAGGTTGTGTCACCATTCTGGGATAGTTAGTGACCAGAAAGAAGATGGGGGAGGGACAGTGGGGAAGGGTAACATTCTGTTTCTTGATTGGTCACGCTTTGTAACCATTCATTAAGCCATACACTTGTGCACTTTTCTGCAAGAGTATTTTTCACTTTTATTAACTTCAAAATTTTTTATTAAGTCTTTAGTGTGAAAAAAAAAGAAAACTAGGACGAAAGACCCACAAAGGAGTTTTATTTCACTAGAGTGGCAAATGGACCTCTCTCGGAAGGAATAAAGGATTTAGGCCCCACATCCTGATGGATAGCTGGAATAAGAGTGAAATCCCAGGGAGGAAGGGGCATCGCGTTTCAAACGGTTTTAATGAACATTTGTTCAAGTTTCACACATTAGCATTAGAAAGCAGAAGGAAGGGTCCAGAACACAGAAGCGCCCTGTGCATGTGCCAGCTTTTTCCAATTAGGCCAAGGCGGGGGTGGGGGGTGGGGGGGCTGCTGCATGGGCTCCACCCGCCCACGGCCACCTTGGGGATGGGTGGGCGCTTGGCAGGGCCGGTCTAACAGAGCACCATGCCTTCCTGTAGCTGTAACATTCCTGGGAGCTTTGCTGCATTTTATAGGTTATAGATGGCTTCTCCCCATTTACACCTATGCCCTCTTCTTTAATAGATGTAAATATCTCACACTTGCCTTCAATGTTATTTGAAATTTCAAAATTAATTAAATATTATGACAAAAAGCAAAGCGAAGCCACGGGACAAAGTGCTGCTTTGTTTTCAAGCTGCCTGCGCAGACCCCACGAAGCCCCAGAGTGTGGGTTCTGACCCTCCCCTCTCCTCCTGTTGCCCCCTTGAGAAGCCTCGGCTTATAAATTACAAGCCTTTTCATTTCCTCCAAGGTTTTTGATGAGAGATTTGGGGATGCGGCCACCAGGTGGATGCTGCACTGAGCATTTACGAGCTTGTGGTGTGGCTTCCCAGAGGGATGAGGGACATACCTGGTTTCCTTCTAATAAAACCCACAACTCCTTACTTATTAAATAAGCATCATTTAATAGTACTAGCTAATATTTATTGGGTGCTTCCCGTGTGCCACACACAGTGTGAAGTGCTCCCCACGTGTTCCATCACTCCATTCTTACCACAGCCCCAGGAGAGGGCACATGATAATCTCTGCTTTGTGGTTGAGGAAACCTAGGCTCCCAGTGATCCCAGGCCTGCCTGAGGTCAGACAATGAGGAAGATGAGGATCTGGAACACAGGTCCCATTTGGGCTGGCCCCAAGGTGCATGTCCTGATCAGTAGGCCTTGAACTGTTTGGTAGAGCTGGGATTAAGACCTTCATGTTCAACTGCAGAACCTCCGTGTGTGCACCTCTAATTATGAGAGTAATTGATGATTGCTTGGGCCCAGCTTCTGGTCAATGAGTGAGGTAAATGTGTGAAAAGAATGGCAAGGAATCCCCCAACCAGAAGGAACTCACTATGGAGGGGGAGGGTTACTATCTGAGTGACCCCTGACCTCTGTTCTATGCCAGGACCTGACTGTCTAGGGATGACCTATGATGGGGACTCATATAGCAGGACTTCTGAGCAGGGCATTAATACCCTGAACACAAGAATGAGAACAAAATGGGGACTGAGACCCAGTCCTGGTTGGGGAGCCATCTGCTATCCCTTTCCCTCTAGCCCTGAAAAGTTGCTCCTGTTCAGCAGGGCCTCACAGCCATGCCATGCAAAGCCATGACCTTCTGTAAAAATCCCATGGGCTGATCTACCAGCCCCTGCAGGTGCTGAAACCCAGGATGATGCTTTGGTAAGACAACACTGGGCATGGGCTGTGCACAGAGACCCCAAGCCCCACTGTCCAGAGCAGTCCCCAGGCCTTCTCCAGGCTCACTCAGTCTGGCTGGTGCAATGACTTCAGGGGTGACACTAAGATGTCCCAAGAGAGGGAATAAGTATGTACTAAGGCAGCTCCAGTTAGTGGGTGGTGGTTGAGAATCCTAGCAATCAGATTATTAAGAGAAATAGGACCTTCTCTGTGGCCTAAGATGATGACAGAAGATAAATAATTCCCCTATATTTATCAGTGGATGTGACTTATGTATCCCCTTTCCAGCTCACTGAGGAGAAACTCAGGGCCAATTCTTCTGTTTCACATAGAGGCCATGGTCTCTGCTGCAAAAGAGTTGGCATAGAGCTAAAGCTGGTCTCCCCATAAATGAAGGGCCTCATGTGGTATCAGAGAATGAGCTGGCTGCACTCCTCAGAGCTGTGAAGAATGGCTTCAGTCAGGCAGGCCATCAACCTGCATGGGCCAGTCCCAAACGTGGCATTACTTGCCTTCCTGCCACCATTTTGGTGACTGACCCACCACACTGCCTGGAGGTTAACCCCATTCCCTCCCAGGCTGCAAACTGACTCCAGAACACTGGGTCAGGATGGGCTGGTGGATCTGCTGCCTCTGGACAGTAACCTTTCCTTCCTTGAAGGAAACACAGAAGGGAGACTTCCATAATAACGAAGAGGTCTACTACTTGAACCTACAGCAGCCATTGGACTGTCTCAAAGGGTTGTTCTCAACTGAGCAGACTCGCCTTTGTGATTTCTAGAGCCAGAAAGGCTGTCCACACATCCCGCGCAGAAGAAGGCTACACTCTGGATGGGTCAAGCTAGGACCTAAAAATCAAACACAATGTAACCACATGCTAGCTTCTTGCCATACTTACAATGAGATTTAAAGAAATAAACACTCTTCGAAACAATTGGGTTCTCACAGACTTTGAGGGCTTATAAATCATTTCCTAAAACTAGCAAATGTGAATTATTCTAGCTCTTTGCTACTCAAAACATGAGCCCTGGACCAAGAGTGTGGGCCTCATCTGGGAACTGGTTAGAAGTACAGAATCTCAGGCCCTGCCTAGACCTACAGATTCAGAATCTACATTTTTACAAGATCCCCAAGTGGTTTGTGGACACATTAAAGTTTGAGAAGTATGGCTCCAACTCACCCAGAGTCCTTTTCTCCTTGCCAGAGTGTTTTGCTCCACTGTTGCCATACACACACTGTCAGATGCTAGAACCCTCCCTGTGTGGCCAAAGATTTCCACAGACAGTCCTCCACATCATGCACAGGGACCTGATTGGTTCCTTCCAAGTTCCTGCGTTCCTCTTATTCTCCCCATATTCCCCTGTCCCCTCCTCTACTCATGATAGCACATTAGCCCTTCTGATCATGCTTCCCCACCTTAATATTCAGATTCACTCCACTGTCTACTAAGCAATGTCTGGTCTCCCTGGTCTAAGATTCATGGATCGATTCATCATTCCCTCTTCATCTCACTGTACATTCCTTCCAGGCCCTCAACTCGATTACCCTCCGCAGATTTCTGCTCACATGTTTTACAGGCTGTCAACACCCCGAAATTCACCCCTCCTGTTCCAAAGTTTTGGTGTCCTTCAACAGGGTAGCGTACTTCCTCTGAGTCGCCTTTCCAGCTCAACAATATCTCCTTCTCTGAACTCCCCCATCAGTATTTTCTTCCTTGTCACACTTGTGGCTTTTTACCTTCTGTTAGTGTTATTGGTATACATGCTTTCTGTCCCCTGCTACATATGAACACATTTAATTTTTTTAATGTTTATTTCATGTTTATAATGTTTATGTTTAGAATGTGTGCACACGAGCAGAGGAGAGGAGGAGAGAGAGAGAAAGAGAGAGAGAGAATCCCAAGCAGGCTCTGTACTATCAGCACAGAATCTGACGTGGGACTCCATCTCACGAACTGAGAGAGCATGACCTGAGGTGAAATCAAGAGTCAGATATTTAACCATCTGGGCCATACAGGCACCCCAATGTGAACACATTTATAGCAGAATCATGCCTTAATCATGTTTGTTCTTAACAAATATATTAACACAGAGCTGAGTGATCAAATAGACCTTTTGAGAAATACATAATTCACCTTTACCTTGTTTTCCTTATTTATAATATTTATAAGAACCTCAAATATTAGGGCTGTATTTAATATATAGTTAATAATTTACCTTTATGGAAAATGTCAAAATTTCTTTCCATGGAGCCACCTTGGAAAATCTAAGCTACCTGATCCCTGAACAGACATCCAATGGATGGTTGTTGAAGAATGTGCATATGAGAACACATTATTTTTCCTCAGTGGAGTGACGTGTTAATTCTTGGGTCTCCACTCCACATAAGCTGGACACTGATGTTTGAGAAGAGACAAGCATGTAGTTTGAGACTAATGGCCCAACAAAAGCAGGAATAAGAAGTTCCCACCTCAAGCAGACATGTGATGGGGGCTGGGAGGCAATGAGGCTGGTTTCCCTGCATGGCTGGTGGGTCCCTTTATTACTGTGTTGTCACACACATTTCCATCGGGCCTCAGAAGTGAATGTGCTCACTGAAGACTCCTCTTCCCAGAATGATTAAGGTTCTGCCAACATCTAAGCTGCCACTGAAAACTAAGACAATTTACAAGCAGTGGCGTGTGTTCTTACAGATGAAACAGGAACACCTACCAGATTCGCCGGCAAGGAGAAGTGGGGGAAGGGAAAGAAGGGGGAAAGGCAATCATAGTGTTCTCTCATTGGAGCTAAATTTGCCTTTGCCAGTTCAAAACAATATTTTGCCATGACCCTGTAGAGGAAACTTTTGTCTTGGAGCCCCACGACACAGAGTTACCTCTGTCAGGGGCAAGGAAGTTTCTAGGACTTCCTAAAGCTGAGGTAGCTGGGGCTCAGGTCTGTTCTCTCAGAACCGGGCTGAGCCCACTTCCTAACTTCGGAGAAGACTGAGATGGATCATTACCCATGCCTTATAAATATTTTGGAACATGAGACTGCCCTGATCAGCTCGAACACTCCTGTGGGAAACTTAGAAGACCACAATTAGTCCGCTACGGTTAGCAGACAAAAATATCAGATTTTCAAAATCACTAAAGTCTTAACGAAATAATGAAGTAGAAAGTATATGCTTTATCTTTCTTTTTATAAAAGAGGATTCTTAAGATGCTAACTTCTCTTTTCAAACAATGTTGTAAAGCTTTAGTCTTATCTTAGCAGCAGATCTCCTGGGAAAAGCCAATAAACAAAACGCCTTCAATATTTTGTCATTGGAAATTCAGCTAGAAAAACAAAACTCAAGCAGTTTTAGTGTTTGGTCACTGAATAGACTCTGGTTTTGATTATAAACACCAGAAGTTTCAAAGATCTGTTTCTAGATGCCAAATGTATCCAGAGCTGGGACCCGGCGTCCTTGCACAGTTTGCTTTAAGAAGCTGGGATGAGTCCGGCAGCCTGCAGATCCTACCTGTAACGAGCTACTAGCGGTGGAGGTTCTGGTTAATTAACAAGGAATTGTTTCCATTAAAACCTTAATGGAATTCAAATCAGCTCAATTAACGGCCAGAGGAACAGCCACAGCTAAATTACATTCCACTGTTTCCAATTAAGTTGGAAGCCTTGGGTGCGGTAACCACCAACATTACAAATTAGGAATCTTTGCCAAAAATGAACTCCTTCCACTTTTCTCAGACCATCAACAACCTTTGCTAATAGAATTAGCTCACTGAATGTGTATAGAGAAAAGGAGTTAAGCAAGCCACTTAAAAGCATTAATTTATTCATTGAAACCTTTCATGCCAAAGGCTGTGCTAGGTTCAGGTAAGACTCGCAATACAAGCCTCAGACGGGAGATCACCACCTAAGAAGAAAGCAATGCCTCGTGTTTATGGTTTCCCTTCCCAACACACTTGAGGAACCACTGGCCTTCTGAAATCCAAGAGAAGAACCATCAGACTGGCCAATCACACTGAACCCTTTGCCTCCTCTGCCACTGCTGGTAGCTTTGGGTCACTGAGGTCAAAATAACTATGATGTCACTATTTATAAAGTTGCTTCCAAAGACTCTTCTGTGCTCCACTCTCTCAGAGATGCATAACTCTTAGGGAAAAGGATGGAATACTTGCATTGTAATAAATGTAGTCTGAGTTAGGAGGCTGTCAACAGACCATATTAGGAGCTCTGGGAAAGCCCATTTCTTTCCTGCTGGTATGTGTCCCAAATTGTGCTATTATCGATTCATGGCTATGGACTGAGATTCTTATTAAGGCCCTCCTTGAAGGGAGACATTTACTGTTACTCTCTATGAAACCCTTAAGCAGGTCTGGTACAAGGTCATTTTCTGACTCTGAACTTGCCATCCAGCCTGTCCCACCCCCTCCTTCAGTCAAGTTTCTTTCTCCCCACTCCAAGTCCTAAGGCTTTGAAATAACGTCTTTTACCATATCATTAAATATCCCATCTCTCAAGTCCTTGGTCTACACTAAGATGTAAATGACTGATTTAAATTTAGTGTGTTACTTCTCAAGGGTCTTTGTATTTACTAAGGATGCAAAGCCTGCATTTGGAAGAGCTCCAGCCGAAGGAGTTTCAGGAAGCAATCAGCTGCGGGCCAAAGATGTGGCTGCTCTTGATCTGTAAGCAGATTTTGCACAAGGCGGATTTTGGGAGCTGGTCTCCAAAGATGATCCCCAGTGAACACCTAGTATTCTCTCTTATGTAGTCTTAACAGGGCTCGCCTGTGGCTTGGAAGAGATTGTGAAGAAACGGCATTCATTGTTATTTAAATGTTTGGTGGAACTCCCCAGGGAAGCCCTCTAGGCATGGGCTTTCATTTGTGGCAAGTTTGTTGTTGTTGTTGTTGTTACTAATTCAATCTCTTTACTATAATCACATAAGCCAATTTCTTATAATAATATATGTTATATATATTACACATATGTTATATACATCTATGTAGTATAGACATATTACATATGTATAATATATGTATATAACATATGTGTAATATATACATCCGTGTACATACATATACATATATACACACACACACACACATATGTTAATGTATAATATATATCACACATCCGATTGGTTCAGCTTCTCTGGAGAAACAGAGTGTATTCTGTATTCTCTGCAGAATACAGAAGTGACATCTGAACCAAACATTAGTATGGCCCGGCAGCTTCCCCTACTGTACTTTTAGGACTCCTGAGCTACCATATGAGAAACCACAAGGGGAAAAAGAGGACCAGACACCACATGAAGAGTGCACAAAACCCAGATACAATGGCGTCCCGTTTAAGCCTCCAGATGACTCTGGCCTTCACCAGCATCTAATGGAAACCACAGGAGACGTGCCAAGGGAAACCAGAAGAAGAACTGCCTCACTGAGTACACTCAACACCCAGAATCTCAAGAGACAATGAAATGGTTGTCATTATACAGCACTAGGACAACAAAAACAAAACACATCACAAAGTACCATTAGGATTATTGGAGCCACATTTACCAAGGCTTTTTGCTCTTTACTCTCAGACTTCCCATTTAGGATAATTTTCCTTTTTGTGTAAAGTATATTCTGTAGAATTTTTTTTTAGTGCATGTCTGCTGGTTGCAAAACACCATCTTTGTCCAAAAATGTCTTTATTTCACCACCATTCTTAATTTTAATTTTTGTTTTAATGTTTATTTATTTTGAAGGAAAGACAGCATGAGCAGGGGAGGGGCAGGGAGAGAGAGAGAGAGAAAGAGAGAGAGAGAGAGAGAGAGGCAGGGAGGGAGGGAGACACAGAATACCAATTGGGCTCCAGGCTCCGAGCTGTAGGCACAGAGCCCGACGCGGGGCTCGAACTCACAAGAGATCATGACCTGAGCCGAAGTTGGACGCTTAACCGACTGAGCCACCCAGGCGCCCCTCACCACCATTCTTGAAAGATATTCTCGGGGCGCCTGGGTGGCTCAGTCGGTTAAGCGTCCAACTTCGGCTCAGGTCATGATCTCACAGTTCGTGCATTCACGCCCTGCATCAGGCTCTGTGCTGACAGCTCAGAGCCTGGAGCCTGCTTCAGACTCTGTGTCTCCCTCTCTCTCTGCCCCTCCCCCACTTGCACTCTGTCTCTCTCTAAAAAATAAATAAACATTAAAAATTTTTTTTAAAAAGGTATTTTTCACTGGGCAAGAACTGCAAGTCAGCAGTTGTTTTCCTTCAGGACATATCAGATGTCGTTTCACTGTTTTCTGACTTCTGTTGCTTCTATTAAGTCAAGTGTCTGGGAATGAAAGCTGGTGCAGCCACTGTGGAAAACGGTATGGCGGTTCCTCAAAAAACTAAAACTAGAACTACCCTACGACCCAGCAATTGCACTACTAGGCATGTGTCAAGGGATACAGGGGTGCTGTTTCGAAGGGACATATGCACCCCCATGTTTATAGCAGCACTATCAACAATAGCCAAAGTATGGAAAGAGCCCAAATGTCCATCGATGGATGATTGGATAAAGAAGATGTGGTATATATACACAATGGAGTATTACTCGGCAATCAAAAAGAATGAAATCTTGTCATTTGCAACTACATGGATGGAACTGGAGGGTATTATGCTAAGTGAAATTAGTCAGTCAGAGAAAGACAAAAATCCTATGACTTCACTCATATGAGGACTTTAAGAGACAAAACACATGAACGTAATGGAAGGGAAACAAAAATAATATAAAAACAGGGAGGGGGACAGAACAGGAGTGGGGAGAAGAGACTCACAAATATGGAGAACAAACGGAGGGTTACAGGAGGGGTTGTGGGAGGGAGAATGGGATAAATGGGTGAGGGGCACTAAGGAATCTATTCCTGAAATCATTGTTGCACTATAGGCTAACTAATTTGGATGTAAATTTTAAAAAATAAAAAATAAAATTAAAAAAAAAAAAGTCAACTGTCACTCATTAACAAGGAATCTTGTCTTTTTTCTCTAGCTTTTAAGACTTTCCGCTTGTGTTTTATTTTCTGTAGTTCTGTTAATGTGTCTGGTGCGAATTTGTCATTATTGTTGCTTTTCCTTGCTTCATGTTACTTATTTTATTATTTATATTATTATTTATTATTAATATTTATTTATTTATTTATCTATCTATCTTATGATTTATTTGGCTTCTTGAATCTCTTACTCTTGTTTTAGGAGTTTTTAGTATCTGTTAAACCTTTTCACTTAACCTTGTAGAGTAATGACAGCAGTATGGTATTGGCACAGAAATAGACGAATAGAAAGCCAGAAATAAATTTGCAATTATGACAGCTTAAATATAATTAAAATGATAGAGCAGGATGGTGGGGAAAGGATAAACTTTCAAAAGTTGTACTGTGGAACCAGGGTATCCACATTGGAAAAAAATAAATTTAAAGACTCAGCTCACATACAAAAATGAATTCCAGATAGTCCTAAATACTTTTAGAAGCTAATAAAGGAGATTATCTTCCCATCATGTCAAATTAGAAAGCACAACATATCAATTTGTTTCATTTTAGGTGATGCTAATTTTTTTTTCACTTAGATAATATTTGGGGTCTATCAGATTACTTCATTATGAAAGTATCTTAATTTTTTTAAGGATTTAAAAACACTATTGCTAAGCACGGTGTGTCTGTGTATACTATTTTAAGAACCACATAGGGAGGGGAAAATTGTTACTTTGCCTGCCCAGCATCTATTCTCTTTTTTCTGGCAACATAAACCTGATTGCTTTTGGAGAACCTCCCACCTCATATCCTAAATTGCAGTGGAGTTAACTCTACCCTTACCTCCAGGGATGGGCAATCTGAACACCATCTCCTCTGGCCCACTGTTATCAATTCAGATGTGAGACTGTGACCCAAGTGAGCAAATCAGAGAAGTATTTTTGTCTTATTTTTTAAAACTCTTAGATGGTGTTTACAATATGCTTAGCACTGAACACTTTATAAGTATTAACACATTTCATATTTGCAATCCTATGGGAAGGGTAGTGCTGTCATCAACCACTATACAGATACAGGAGCTGTGGTCTGATAAGCAATTCATCCACCGTCACAGAGCTGCTAAGGAACAGAACTGGAATTTGAACCCGGGCAATGGGGGGTGAGAATCCATGCTCTAAATACTCTACAACATACCTGTTCTATGTGAACACCTAGAAAGGAGGCATTCTCTCTTCCACTGAACACAAGCCATGGGGCTGGGGTAGACAATGCCAGTAATAGAAACCTTCTTACCAGCAGATGGTTAAAACCCGTCTGAGCTTGGAGGGAGTATAAAGGAAGAAGGAGTAGAGAGTAGGCCCTATGACCCTCCTCTCTGAGCCCCTGGATCCAGACATGCATGAAAGTTTACCCCCAGACTTTATAGTTTCATGAATCTTCCCCACCAACCATGTGAATACACAAATAAACTTTTCCTTTCTTTAAACAATCTTACTTGGGGTTGCAACCAAAAGTCTCCCTCCTAATAGAATCTGTAAAGGACTTGAGTTATTTTTTAAATTACTCTGGTTGAATAGACTGTATCCTATTTAATTGTGGCTCAACTCTGTGACTGAACCATGCAGGCCATGGCTTTCAAAGTATTTTACAATAACTTTATGAGCACCTGCTCAGGACACACACTGGCTGGCTTTCATCCTGTAGAAAAAGTCCTACAAGGAAATATCTTAGATGCTGAGGTGGACGTTTGCACATAGCAAGTTTACTGGGGAGTGCTCTCTGAAGCAACCCCTGGTAGACAGTGAGGAAGCAGGATGGGGCAAACGCTGAGGTTGAACACTGAGGCAGTCACAAGAAAGGCCCCTGTACAAAGTACTGGGCTTTGAACCCTTGCATCAGCCCGGGGCCATTCTGGGAGAGGTGTAACTTTGGTCCTCAGCCATGGGAGTGCCCAGGAGGGAACTGTGAGGCCTTAGCAACCAATCCTCTCAGCAGTGGGGAGTATGAATGTCTTGGTTGGGAAGGGGGATCTGGAAGTTGCAGTGCAGCCTCCATCACAATCCTTACTCATTTTACAGCCTGGATTCAAATCCTAGTCTTTCTGGCTCTAAAGTCCTGCTCATGTCAGTTGCACATCCCTGTTTCCACCACTGCTTGTTGGTGATTCGTTCTGGAAAAGCCGAGACCCCGTCCCTATGTCTAGCTTCCATACAAATATGCTTTCATCCCACTCGCAGCTGGAGTTCATCACTGCACGAAATACTGCACCAGGTAAAAAGGGGTAGCTTCTACTGACAAATACTACTGCCTCTTGGATTTCCCAGGTAGCCTACTAAGAAAGGGTTCGTATTGCATAGGAACTTACAGACAACATAATGGGGGCAAAAAGCTTCACAGGAATCTTTCCAGCTATACCAAGCACAAATAAACAGAAAGTGTTTTTACACTTTGCCAACTAGCTCAGACAGAATTTAAGGAGGAAAAGTTATTAGGGTTGAAAGGAAATTGGCAAGAGATACATATGGCCTGAGGCATCTTTGTTCAAGAGTAGAACTGAATGTCCTTTCAATTAGCATGCTAATGCTACAGAAGGACCCTGTCCCTCACTCTTTCCCAGCCCGACTCTGACATTTTTTTTTACTATTTCTTTCTTTCTCTTTTCTCACCCAGCTTGTGCATACTTAGAATATGGCATCTGGGGGTGCCTGGGTGGCTGAGCCGGTTAAGTGCCTGACTTTGGCTCAGGTCACGATCTCACGGTTCCTGAGCTAGAGTTCTGAGTTGGACTCTATGCTGATGGCTCAGAGCCTGGAGCCTGTTTCAGATTCTGTGTCTCCCCCTCTCTCTGACCCTCCCTTGCTTGCACTCAGTCTCTCTCTCTCTCAAAAATAAACATTAAAAAAAATTTTTTTTGAAGAATTTGGCATCTGGCTCAGTGCCATGCTGGGTATCTATGGTTGTGCCTGCTTGGTCCTTCCTCCTGTGATCTGTTTCCCCCACCACCCCAACCACTGAGGGATGGGCTGCTTGCCTTTGGGGGTATGCCCTTGACCTAGTCCTTCTTTAGAATATTTTGGCATGGAACCAAGGAAGGAGAGGCAGCTCCTCTTTACTAGTGAAGGGTCAGACATAAATCCAGGCCCACTGTGTGAAAAATAAAACCAACCTCTGAAGGCAACACACAGAAAAAGGGAGGGGAGAAAGTGCGGGTGGCACACTACCCCCCTGGTTCCAGGGCCCCTGGACCAACCACAGACTTGCCCCACTGGAAACTGGTTATGGAAGTCCTACATCTGCTCCTTGGCCCAGGCTAGCCAGGCTTGGATTTCTATCTTCGGAGTTCTAATATATCATAGATTCATAAAAATAGGTGGAGCTTACAGAGGATATCTGGTATAGCCCTCTGACTCTGTGGTAGGGTCCCCTCCTTAAAGAAAAAAAAAAAAAAACCTCAAGGCAACCTGGTTATATGCTTACAGGACAACATCCCGCATGACCTTGTAACATGAGACCACTTAATTAGACTACATGTTTGTATGTTACCATATCTGGGAAACAAAGAAGGGAAAATATATAAAAAAAATACTGTGCTATGTGGCGTTCAAGGGCCAGTTCTTCAGGTATGAACCCAATTGAGTAGTACCAGCAGGAATAAAGTTTCTTCCGGGAAAGAAAAGCCTCAGTGTCATGACTCCCTGTGCGAGAATCCTGCTACATTAGTTGGGGACTCATGCCCAGGATTCGGAGACCGTGCATTTCCACCTCGTTTGCCACCAGGGATACAAACCTCAGGGCACTGGGAGAGGTGACCTCACCTAGCGCCAGCCTCACCTGGTGTCAGCGGACTGCCTGATCCACAGGAGACTAGCCGTCCTAGCACGCTGGGGCGAGGACCTCATGTGTGCCAACAGAACCTGTGAGGTCCAGGAACCAGCTCAGGGAGCACCCATCAGACCGGTAAGAACCCAGGTTTGTTTTGGCAGACCTGCCCCTAAGAGGCCCAAGGGGAGCCTGATCACCTCCCAGAGTTGCCCGAGTAGTTCTAGAAGGGACAAGGAATAAAGCTGCAACTCTAAGGCCCTGGGTGCTGGGTGGTGGGTTGGAGTTGCCGTGTGACTGTGTGTGGGGACTTATCTCTCATTCATTTCCTGGGTCGATGACTATGATAATCAGAGCCAACTATCCCTGGTTATTCTACCTCAGAATGGGGACTTTAAGGAATATTCCCAAGCAGCTGCTGAAACTCCTTTTGTTTCAGGGAAATTCCCTGTCTTCTCCAGACTGACACGGACTCCCTAATTCCACTAGTTGAAAACAAAACAAGAAACTAGGAGTCTGCTCCTCTGTCTGAATTGACAAGATTTAAAACTGGGAAATCTCTCTCTCTCTCTCTGCCTTCTGCTGGCACCTCTCCTCTTCTGCCTTCCCTTCCCCTCCTTTTCTGCATCACCTGGGGGGCGGCCTGCATAACTGGCTCCTCAATGCTTCAGGCACTATCAGCTCCTCCTCCCACCCTAGAGGTCACAGAGTGAAGACCGCCCCCTTCAGATTTCCCCACTGGTGCCCCAGGTAAAAAGACAATAGGGAACAAATTGATTAACTTTTAAATGGACACAGAACAAATTTGATATTTAAATGGATTTAAGTATGTTGGTTTAAAGTAGACATGTCTTTAGAGTTATCAGCATTAAATATATAAAACTTCTTTCTACCTAAGGTTTTCTAAAGGTCAAAAAGCTCTTATTATCTCTGTCGCAATTTGTCAGCAAAAAGGCGACTTAAAATGATGGTTGATTTTGTCTGTCTCAAAGTTCCCATGCATAATTGTTAAAATAGCTTTCAAAGTCTTTGGTAACCTAAAGCGTTAGTTAAAGTTTTGTTTGCATGATAACTTGAGATTGAATTCACTGGATATCTAACGAGATAAGAGGGTAAAGAACTAATTACTAGATGTAGGTTTGTGCTTCTGACTTGTTGCAGAGAAACTAAGGATATTTAGATCTGTGGGAAAGCATGCTTTATGCTTAATGGATTCATAAGTTTGCCATCTAAAAAAATTCTGGTGTAACATAGAGTTCACCATTGATTACTACTTAGTTTTCACTGGAGACTAAGGTTTCTAAGAGTTAAAATTCTGCTAAATGTAGTGAAAACTGAAAAAATTAAGAAAAGCAACTCTGTATGCAGAAAAGTAGGTGATATGAAAGAAAGACATAAGAAATGGAAATATATTTTTGTTGAAGGTAAAAGAATGTAATTTTGTCCTAAATGAGACTGGTTATTTGGGGAGAAATGGCTTGGGACAAAATCTAAATTCAAAGAAAAGTTGTAGAAGGTTTGTGAAGGAAAGTCTTTAAAAAGAAATTTTATGTGTGGTCAGGACAGACTAAGATTAAAATAAATGGATTTTAAAAGTACACTGGGTTAAGATTAAAATTCCTCCCCTTTTGATCCAAAGGCCGGGAAAATGATGGCAATACCCTTGAGGCCGGCCTCCAAATCCTCCACATTTGTGTTGTTCCCATTTAGCAGAAGACTGGATGCCTCTGCCATATGAGAGAGGGATGATATATGAAGGGCTTTTACTAAGATACATGGGAGCTATTTTACTAAACTTAGCCCATTGTATGCAGAAAGTGGATATCCACATGGCTGAAACATATTTATGTGGGCATTGTTGAAAAAGGCAGGGGAATAGACCTTGACTTTGGCCCTTTAACCCCCTCCCTCAACAGCCAATGATCAATATGTAAGTTACTATTGGGCCAAAATAAAATGAGTGCATCCTACAACAACCAGGAAAGTCTTGCTTGGTCACAGTCCATACCCCCAAGGTCCTGCAGGGGGGAAATGGAGCAGGAAGAAAAAAAACAGGAAAGACCAGGTCAGCTCTCAGAGGTAGGGTCAAGCCTGGGCAAGAATGACTACTCCCAGCGCCTCACAAGACTGACAGGGCTTTGGCTGCCAGTAGCATAGCCAGCCAAAAACGAGGGGCCAGGAGATGAGTTTTCTCCTGGTCAGCTACAGGAAATTGAGATAAAGGACAACTTTCTTCCTTTTTCCTATAGAGGGTAATTCCCCAATCAAGTCCATTACTCCTTTGGAATGCATTATGATTCATTTTCTTTTGCACAAAGGCTTGGGCCCAGTACAAATTGGAAGAGGGAACCTGGCCACCAGAGGGAAATATCATTGACAATACTATCCTACAATTGGGTTTGTTTTGCAAATGTGAAGAGAAATGGGGAGAATTCCTCTGTGTTCATTGTTGCAGGGCCTTAGGAAAAAAAAAAACAACCAAGATATGAGATATACGTAAGCAATGTAAGGTGGATCCTAATTTAATGGTAACCCTCTCTAAAGTCCAGCAATCAGGAGGGGAAACAACTAAGGGCCCCTTACCTGTACCCAAAACAGACCTAGAGAAGGATGAAGGGAAGTCTCCCACCTCAACCTCCTCCTCCTCAAGTCCTCAATCCCTCTCTCTATAGATAAAAAATATATAATTCTGCTCCCTGCTACCCACCTTATCCAGGCCCTCCTTGTGATGTAACAGACATGTTTCCCTTACAAGAAGCTAGAATGCCAGAAGGAAAAACCTTTACATTACAAGGCTTAAGACAGATAAAAGGAGATCTAGGTAAATTTTCTGACTGGATAAGTATATAAAGGCTTTTCAGAATATTACGTATGTTTTTGAGTTGACTTGGAAAGATATAATGATTTTGTTAAATCAGACTCTTAATGAGACAGGTGCTTTGAAAAAAATTAAGGAAATCTAAGATTTAGCCCTTAAATTATGCTAAATTAGCCACTATTTTACAAACACAAAATGAGAGCCTGATGGGCTTCCTGGAGAGGTTGAGGGAGGCTTTCATTAAATATATGGCTATCTCCCCTGCCACTCCTAAGGCTGAGACGATTTTAAAGGAAAATTTGTCACTCAACCAAGCCCTAGATATTAAGAGAAAATGCAAAAACTGGCTGTTGGCCTGGCAGGGACCCTGGAGGAGCTCTTACAAGCTGCCAATTGGGTACATTACAACCAAGATCAAGAGGAGAATAAGAATAAACACACACACACACACACACACACACACACACACACACGCACACACACACATGAAAGGAGGCTTAAAAAAAAAAAGAAAGAAAATCTAAGGACTTAGTTGTAGCCTTATGTACTTACTGTCAGACCGGACTTCCCGAGGTCCTGGCACCAAGTGCCATTTATATGGCCATTCAGAGCACTGAAATGAAAACATCCTCAAAGGGGACAACCAAAATGAAAACCCCGTAAGCCATGTCCCTTATGTGGAGACCATCACTGGAGATCTGAATGCCCCTGGGGACCGCTCTCTGTGAGCGCTCAGATAACCAATGTCACTGGAAGGGACTAACCGGGGCCTGGGGCTCTTCACGGTGGCTCCCCTAAACCAACTGTCTATCAGAAACCCAGAGCCTTGGGTAACTCTAAATATAGAAGGAAAATTAGTTGATTTCCTTCTTGATGCCAGAGCTCCCTTTTCTGTCCTCCTTTCTACTCCAGGCCAACTATCCAAATGCAGCATGACCATTAGAGGCATCTCCAGAAAACTTTTAACTAAATTTTTCTCTCAGCCCCAGAATGCGTATGGGAAACCTAACTTTTCTATTCTTTCCTGATGATGCCAGAGAATCTTACTCTCTTGTTAGAAAGGGACATTGTAACTTAATTAGAGACTATGGTGCTACTGACTCCACGACAGATAACAATCATGTGAGTTTTCAGAAATTACTGGATATTGTAGGCTGTAGATACCAAGGTTCAGGAAAATAGTTTGCCTGCTATACCGAATATTAAAGGAGACTCAATCCCACCTACTCTCCCCCCAAAAATAAACTGGCGTCTGATTCCTAGACACTGTCTCCAGCCCTTGGAATGGTTACAAACAGAGCAGGGCAATTACTATTCCCAAGCTCACAGAGCTAAAAGATCACTAAAGCACAGCATCAGGACTTTCATTTAGGGAGGGACAAACTTATCAAATGGCCCAAAGGATGTTTACTGAAAAAAAAATTTGTCAAGGACAGTTCTGCAAGTAGTATCAGCCTGTGAAGTGTGTCTTAGGAACAATCCTTTCAACCACAAACTTGCTCTCCCAGGCAATCAAGAAAACTGGAGGCCATCCAGAAAAGACTGACCGTTAGGTTTCACTCATCTGCCAAGGTCAAAAAAATTCCAACATCTGTTGGTATGGGTTAACACTTTTACTAATTGGGTAAAGGCCTTCCCCATACAAGACAGAAAAGGCACAAAAAGTAATAAAAATTCTGCTTTATAAAGTAATACCCAGGTTTGGTTTACCTAAAAATTTACGAATTAATAATGGTAGATGGCTACCTTGACTCTTTCTCTAGTAGAACTCCTGGCTCTTGGAAAACTTTTACACCTCGAAATAAAGCAAACTGTCTACTTATACTCAGCAAAACTATAAATAACACCTCACAAGCATTAGATGCTTTAAACATTTTTTTAAATTAAGTTAGGGCCAAACTCTCAGAAACAGAGCCACCATTAATTATTTACTGCTCCTCTATCACCTGGGTTATGAGAGATCCCCTGACATGTGTTGTCTACAACGTCAGGGTCTCTCCTAGTTATTTGTCAGGTTTGGAAACTGTAGACATTATCTTAAGATGCCACCTTATTGGTCAGTATAATCTTTACTTTGTGTTTTTCTCTGTGTCTGCTAATGTTTATACTGCCTCATGCCTGCCAGCCTTCCTGTAAAACCATACTGTGGGCCACTGGACTGACCCTTGCGTAGACTCTAACTGCTGTACCCCTACACCGTCCCTTATCAGCTTGAAGAAGCCAGAACAGTCATCATCCTTGTTCCCTAACAGCAGTTACAGGCCCTGTTCCAGGGGAGAAATAAATAGGGAAAGGGTGAACATTAGTCAGGAAGAGGTAAGGGACCTTCAGGAAGGCAGACTGCAGCTGCAGGTGGGAGGCTGAAGAAACATCTGGGGTTCTCCCAGATGAAATCCTTTATGGGCACCCTCCCCCAATTATCAAGGGCATAAGGAGGGGATCTAAATGAGATAGACAACCTAACCCTAAGACAACAGATACCGGCCCTTGGCTCTACCCTAACCACTTTACACCATTGGGTCAGGGAGCAATTACCTGTGTATCTGACCACAGACACTTACCCCTTTACATCAGAAGATTCAATATGGATAAAGGAGTTAAATGTCCAACCTCTAAAACCCCTCTGGAGGGGCCCAGTCACTATCATTTTGTCCACCCCTGCTGCAGTAAAGGTAGCCAAAGTGGGTCCCTGGATTCACTACAGCAGAGTGAAGCCAGCGTCTCGAAACTTGGAGTGAATTCCTTATCCATCAACACTGTGCAAGCTGACCATACAGAAGAAGCAATCTGCAACTCCAGAGACTACGGGAGACTGCAGCCCTGCTTTAGTCACTCCAGAAGCAGACTAATTTACGCACAGCAGAAGCTTAAGGAATCGATGGTCTGATGCAACAAAAGACTGTCCTTATTTTCTATATGTTTCCTTACTATGATGCACTGTCACACCTTGTTTCTCACTATTATTGTGATTCTTGCTCTACTCTTTGCCATAGGATTGGCCGAGGCCACCCCGACCAGTTGGAAATGTGGTGAGAGGTTTCTGTTAACATTCACCTTCCTTTTGTGGATAGGATACTTCATTGGTACCAACATGGGGAAACAATGGCCATAAGAGACTAGAAAATTAGATCCCCACAAACCTTGTAGTAAAACAAAATACTCATGTGTTACAACTGGGGTTTGGCTTCTCAAAAACTCAATTATTAGGAAAAACTGTCTTGCTTAGTGGGGAAAAAGTTCATCATTGTCTCCGTTGAAAACTTAACATGCCTATGCCAAAGATTCTGTAACTCAACTGCCTGAAAAACCCAATGGTGGGGGACCCCAGATCACCTTGAGCCAGACCCCTTCCCCTTGTCTATGTTCTCTCATCTCCAAGAGGACTGAGACAATGTCAAGGCAGCCATCAAATGGCAGGTCCCAGGTGGACTATACTAGATACGTGGAAGGATAGCCTACATAGTACTTCCCTCAGTCTGGTCAGGGTCATGTGTGCTGGAAACTATTCATCCATCTTTCTTCCTGCTCCCCACTGCCAGAGGGGAACATTTGGGAGTCCAAGTGTATGGGGACACGGACACTCCAAGGAAGCAGCGTGCCTTACAAATTGGCAATTAAAAAGATGATAAATGGCCTCTCGAGCATATAATCCAATATTATGGCCCTGCCACCTGGGCAGAGGATGAGTCCTGGGGCTACTGCACTCCTATTTACATGCTAAACCACATAATCAGACTACAAGCAGTTATAAAAATTATAACCAATAAACCTGCTAGAGCTCTTAACTGACTAGCCAAACAACAAACCAAAATATGCAATGCTATCTATCAAAATCGCTTGGCCTTAGATTACCTACTTGCTTCTGAGGAAAAAGTTTGTAAAAAGTTTAACCTAAACAACTGCTGCCTACAGATAGATAATGAGAAAAAAGTCATAGAAGAGATCACAAATCAAATGAAAAGGATTGTTCATGTCCCCGTCCAGACCTGAAACGGATAAAATCCTGGGGAGTTATTTAGAGGAAGGTTTTCAACTTTCAAGGGATTCAAAACTCTCCTAAAAATTATCCTCCTAATTCTGGGAGGTTGCTTAATCCTACCTTGCTAAGCTCCCTTGTTGTATGGTCTGTCTCCAGTCTCATTGAGGCCATGATTTAAAAAGGACGGCCACTCATGTAATAATGTTATAAAAATATAAACACCTAAACCAAGATGATGCTCTTTGACCCAAAACAGAGAGGTCTGAGCATTAAAGGGGGTAATGTGGTAGGGTCCCCTCCCTAAGGAAAGGAAAAAAAAAAAAACCTCAAGGCAACCTGGTTATACACGTACGGGACAACATCCCTCCTGACCTTGTAACATGAGACCACTTAATCATACTACATGTTTTGTTACCATATATGGGAGACAAAGAAGCGGAAAATACACTAAAAAAACTACGCCATGTGGCATTTGGGGCTCAGTTCTTCGGGCACGAACCCAACTGACCAGTGCCGGTAAGAATAAAGTTCTTCCCGGAAAGAAAAGCCTCAGCATCACGACTCTCTATACAAGAATCCTGCTACAACTCCAGGCAAGAGGATCCTTAAAATGAGGAAGGTGGCTACCATTCTTAAGCCTCCCCAAGGAAAGAAGGCCCACTCTTCCTTTCATAGCCTTTATTCAGTAGTTAATCAACCTTAAGTATTTCTTTATCTTTCTGTTGGCCACCATGTCTTTCAAGCTTCCTCACTAGAATTCTCCATTCCCTCAGGTCACCAGGTAAGCTCCGGAAGTACCACTTAGGCTTGACAGGCCCTTGTTTGCATGGCTCATGGAGGTGAAGCTGTTCCTCAGGCTCCCTCTCCAGAACTGAATCCTCAGGGTCTTCCCTTAGAAGACATTCTTATTCACTGCCTACATGGCCCAAGATGGAACCTCATGGGAGACTGGCAATAAAATCATTTAATTGGCTGATAGTAGAAAACAGATCAGCACTGTTTGTATAAGCAATGTTCTTTTCTTTAAACACAGAGATTTGGTTGTCATGTGGCTTTTTTCCCAACACATTTAAACATTCTGCATAAGACCTAATTCCAACCTTTCTTTTCATGCTGTTTCTTCTTCTCCTTCTCCTTCTTCTTCTTGGGATCTGTTTGGATACTTTAATCTTTCTCAAAATGTCGAGCCATAACCTCAAAATGACATGTGGCTAAGGCCTTGAACAGTGGCTAGAGGAGTGAGGACTTACTTCTCAAACCCTGTATGCCAGGCCATTAATACATCCAAGTATCAAGTTTGAGTTTAAAATAACATGGTGACCTTTCCTTCTACGGTGCTAAAACTTTCTAAGTCAAAACGTGTGCCCAGGGCTCACGGACAATCTCTCAGGAGATGGATGTCACCTTGTTCAATAAAATGGACATCACAGCCACAAGCCCATACCCAATACAGGTCTCACGTCTCCCATGCTACAACAAGGGCTCTAAGACTGAAAATGCTGCCATTCTTCTGGAGGCCCATCTAGGGCCCAGACCTCCTCCAGGGCCTTTCTGATTTTTGAGGAAATACACTCAGAGCCTTGGATGGGTCCCTCATTCTTTGGCAACTGGCCCAAGTTGGAAGAGACCTGTTTGGGCAGCTGTAATCCCAGAAACATTGATTCATAATTCCCTTTGGATAAGTATTTTTGATACATCTCTGAGTATACTTTCTGTGCTAAGACTGGACCCTTCCTTGCTGCAGGAGGGAAAGTTTGGGCAGCATTAGTGAGATTCAGCTTTCAGCAATCCTCCCGTCTCTTGGGCCCCTACCAGTTTCCTCCACCCATGGGGATGAGGAGGCTCACAGCTGTCAAAATGCAAAAGATGGCTGGGCCGGGAAGGTTGTGAGTAGTTGGCTTAGGCAGCAATTTGATAATTACAGGAACTAATCTTGGTAAATGTAGTCAGCAGAGAATCAGGGGTGATTTTAGTTCGTTTGTTTGATCCAACAAGCTCCTAGCAGGTTAAAAATGCCTGAGACAAGTGAGTATTTGACAACCATTAATGAAGCTGCCCAATAAAGCCCTTTAGGGACACAAGAGAAAAGGACAATGTGACCAGTGACATTCTCAACCTCCCAAGCACTTCTGGTACAGAAGGGCTGGGAGACATGTAATCTATATTAGGGGTTTTGTCAATGACTTTAAGAATAATAATACATAAGGGGTGCCTGGGGTGGCTCAGTTGGTTAAGCATCCAACTTCTGCTCAGGTCATGATCTCAAAGTCTGTGGGTTCGAGCCCGTGCTGACAGCTCAGAGGATGGAGCCTGCTTTGGATTCTGTGTCTTCCTGTCTCTCTGTCCCTCCCCACTTGTGCTCTGTCTCTCTCTCTCTCTCAAAAATAAATAAACATTAAAAAAAATTTTTTTTAAGAATATAATACATCTGATTTTCACTTAGATTATTTATCCAAAGAGCTCCTGGATGGATGCAATGAAGAAACCATTGGTGGCATAGTAGTCAGGAAGTCAGTTATGGGATGGCTGGCCCTGGGAATTGGGAATTCCTTCTCCTTCCTCACTCTGCCCCCTGCTACCGCTGCCACCAAGATCTGTGAGCCCTTGTCATTTATTATGTTGAGTTTTCTATATATGGAAACACTTTGGGAGGAAATTTTCCACACTTAGAAAGTCGTTAACCCTGAGTCTCTAATACATGCATTCTTCCATGACATTACTTTATGCACTGAAAGGTTTATTGTTGAGAATGTTCATTCTGGATGCAGTGGAACTAGGGAGGCAAGGCCATCCCCCTCCCCAAAGGTTCTGGTCCCTGGTATGGGAAGATACTGAAATGTAGACCTCAGGGAGTTCCTTAAGCCCTGCTGCAAGTGCGTGCCTTGCCCTTCTCCAGGTTGTTTGTTGTGACTTCTGGATAGCGAGATGGAGATAGGCTGCTTTTTCAGAGTTGAGGCAAGTGTCCTCTGTGCTTCTACAGTTAGGAGCTTAGCTCAGGCTCTGAAAGGTTTCTCTCCTTCTCTCCCTCATACTGGGAATGAGCAAGTCATAGGAGCAACTCATACAAGCAAGCCAAGAGGGATTTTTTTTTTTTTAAATTTTTTTTTTCAACGTTTATTTATTTTTGGAACAGAGAGACAGAGCATGAACGGGGGAGGGGCAGAGAGAGGGAGACACAGAATCGGAAACAGGCTCCAGGCTCTGAGCCATCAGCCCAGAGCCCGACGCGGGGCTCGAACTCACGGACCGCGAGATCGTGACCTGGCTGAAGTCGGACGCTTAACCGACTGCGCCACCCAGGCGCCCCTGCCAAGAGGGATTTTAGGGGCACCTAGGTGGTTCAGTCAGTTGAGTGTCTGACTCCTGATTTCAGCTCAGGTCATGATCTCACAGTTCATAGGATCGAACTCAATGTCAGACTCTGTACTGACAGCATGGAGCCTCCTTGGGAGTCTCTCTCTCACTCGCTCTCTCTCTACCCCTCCTCCACTCATTCTCTCTCTTTCTCTCTCTCTCTCTCTCTCAAAATAAATTAAACACATTTTAAAAAAGAATAAAAAGAGGGATTTTATAAATGACAATTTCTTATTCTCCTGACAAAAGAAAGACATTAATTTCAGGGAAACACAGACATGAAAAAGTGTCATAAAGAAATCACATTAATGCCTAATTAAGGCCTACATCTTCTCCAACTTTCCCCTGTGCATGTATAATATTGAAAGCGATCGTTTACTGGGAGCTCAGGTCCTGGCCTGTGTGGCTCACATCCATCATCCCACGGGTTCCACGCCAGTCTACTGGTCACTTGGCTGTGTCCCAGCATGGGGTATGGACAGAGTAGGGGCCTCACTCTGCCACCCTCAAGCTGTGGGATCTCCAGCAGGTCGGTGAGCGCCCCCGGGGCCACATTGTCAAATGTGGGCAATAAGAGTGTAGCATCATATGGGCTGTCCACAGAATTAAATGAGTCAAAACATGTAAAATGTTTACTGCTCACTACCTGTGAGTCCCCAGCTCAGTGGAGTCATTGACTATCTCCTTTTTACAGAGACATGTTCAGAGAAGTCAGGGACTTGGCTGAGGTCCCATGAGTATTAAGTTATTAAGTGACAAAGCCAGCCGTGAAACTTCAAATCGCTTCTGACTCCAGGTCCTTTTTGATATCACATATGTGTGTGCACGTGTGTATGTCTATGTCTGTGTCTGGGTGTGTCTGTGTCTGTGAAAGAGAGAGAAAGGAAAAGAGATCCTCCCCATTGACTCTCTATCGTAAACCTCTGTAGGTTACTGTATAATAAGTACACCGGCACCCGGAAGTGCCCTGGACCTGGTCTTAGTCAGCGGGGAGAAGCCTGTCTGGTTTCATTCAGAGCTGCGAGACACTCAACCTCTAAATCCACCAGAATTCCCCAGGGTTTTGTTGTACAGATTGTGAGTCAGGAGATCAGGGTGGGGCTGGACACTCTGCATTTCTAACACGTCCCCAAGTGAGGCTGGTTGCTGCGGGTCTGGGAACCACACTGCAGCCAGGTTTCCCAGAATGGTGGCCAGTGAATGTGCTTTATCCTGCACCTTCTTCCTGCTGACTCTTCTATTGACACCAGTCACCTCCAATCTTCCCTCACACCCTGAGTCTGAAATTCTGAGTCCCTGTACATCTCTCATCACAACATGAGATCTCCCGAGGAGGGTTCCCTGCTGAAGCATGGGTGGGCCCACCTGGCAGTGGTCCTGCTCAGGTTTCAACCCTGCAGGCTCTGCACAAACACTCTTGGACTGCTGCTGGTCCACGTTGTCTGAGATACTTCTGGGGGCACGTTTGTGTTTATGGATTCCAAAGAAAACAGTGTGCACTCTGTGCCCAACCTGGGGGTGGTAGGCAGCACGGCGGCTGGAGGGGCGGACACAGCTTGGTGAAGGAATCATTTGTCTTCTGCCAAGAGGCCCGGGGGCTCTGACCCCATCCATTCAGAAGCCTCTGCAGTCCTGATGTCATGGGCTGCTCCACAGATCACGACTCCCCCCAGTTTTCCATCTGGTGCCATCTGGAAGCTCATCCCTCAGACAGGACATCCTTCAGCACATAGAGAGGAAATGACACCTGACACCCTCCGTGGAAGTTCCAGGTAGGGTCAGAGAGTATGACAGACACACAAGGAACTCTGACTGTGGTGATCTACACGGGTGTTTGTTCACGTGAGTAGAACAATCCCAGCCGCCTGAACCTCAGACATAAAGGAAAATTCTGTCTTTAAAAAAGTCTTTCAGTGTGATTTTTCCATGATGTGACCAGCTTTTCATTCCATGGTTCACCCTAGCAGACAGCAAGTAGGTCCTGACAAGAAGTGGGGGAACGGCACCCTGAGAATGAGGAGTCTCTTCTTCCTTTCTTCCTCAGGGCACATTCTGTCCCCAGCAGGTAATATCCGTTGGCACTGGTTGAGTTTGCTGCTATTTTCACCATTTGAGAAATTAGCTCCCTGTCTACTGGGAATTTTCCATGGTGACATAAATCTCCAAGCCTCATACTAGCCTCCAACTCACTGCTACCTCAATTAGAACCAGTGAAATATTTGGAAATTCCCATGGCCTCAGCCAAGACCTTAATGGAGTGGGTTTTTTAAAGTTCTGGATTCCCTTCTTTCCATGCCAGCCAAAGGCGCATTTCCCGGGCACATCACACCCCCCTCAAAATATAAACCCCCTTTAAACCTGCCTATTTAGGCCCTGAACCTAGCATGAGAATACTCCACGCACAAAAATAAGCATAGCGGGAAGGTCGTTTATTAAGCTACACCTGCCAGTGTTAGGGAAACTTCCTGTTACCAGATATCTGAGAACAGGGTCAGGTCTGGTCCCTCCAGCCCTTGCGGTCAAGACACGGACTCAGAACCGGAAATCTGACCACTGGGGCCATGCTTGCCAGAATAGGAAGAGTACAGCTGGGAGTCAAACTTGGGCTTCTTCAGCTTGGGTCTGCCCTCCTCACTGGGTGACCTCTCTGAGCCAGTGTTTCTTTAAAATGAGGATAACAGGGTGTCTGGATGGCTCAGTCAGTTAATCATCCAACTCTTGGTTTTGGCTCAGGTCACGTCTCACAGTTTGTGAGATTGAGCCCCATGTCAGGCTCTGCGCTGACAATGTAGAGCCTGCCTGGGATTCTCTCTCCTTCTCTCTGTCTCTCCCCAGCTTGCTCTCTCTCTCTCTCTCTCTCTCTCTCTCAAAAAATAAACATTATGGGGCGCCTGGGTGGTGCAGTCGGTTAAGTGTCCGACTTCAGCCAGGTCACGATCTCGCGGTCCGTGAGTTCGAGCCCCGCGTCGGGCTCTGGGCTGATGGCTCAGAGCCTGGAGCCTGTTTCCGATTCTGTGTCTCCCTCTCTCTCTGCCCCTCCCCCGTTCATGCTCTGTCTCTCTCTGTCCCAAAAAATAAACATTAAAAAAATTTTAATAAAAAAATAAAATAAAATGAGGATAGCAATACTACCCTAACTTATTCTCCTGGGCTATTATGACAGCAAGGTAACATATTTCAAAGTGATTAGAAAGCAGTAAAGTGTTATTCCATACATAAAATCTGGGCTTATTATGAAGATTAGGTTAAACGAGATTATATAGACACATACTGTGGTGTTTCAGGAAATGTTTAACAACTGGCTTTCTAGAGAGGGAGATGCCCTGGTTTTTAGCATTTGCTAATTTCCATAGCTGCTCTCAGAGTAACTGATGTGACTTCACTGAATGTCAGGCTGAGAAGAATGTGTAGTCGGTTGTGTGCTGAGCTGGGTCTGCTCAGGAACACCAGCTTGAGTATTTCACCCCCTGCAATATGATGCACTCAGCCGAGAGCCTGGGAGACAGGGGTGCTGACTTTCTCCCCTGCTCATCATTTCGCTAGAGGCAGGTTCTCAGGTGGCAGAAACGTGAAGGTGCATGTTCTAAAGCTCCGGGCTGACTCTGACACGCAGCCCTGATTAGGGAGCACAGTACGGGGGCTGCAAACTCCTGGTTTTGTCTGTATCCCCCTTTCTAGAACAGTATGACCCACTGGATGCTTCTCTACATGAAGCAATAGCAGCTGGTTGTCTGTAGCCACAATGACCCAGAAAGAGGTCAGACGTGCAGAGATGTGACAGAGAGAGAGGTCTTTGCCTCTGCCATTTGCACCACCGGTTTCTCCCCACTCCTTGCATGTCACCCCTACGACCTGCATTTCTTGGGAAGCCACCCCTGCGCACCCCATACCCATCACTCATTCTGGCTCTGCTGGTTCCCTTCTCAGTCCTGTAGGGCCTGCACCCACTCTCTCCACTTCTCTGAGTGATACCCTGCAGACCTTGGGTCCCAGGGCTCTTGCCTTCTCCCCTTACCGAGAGCCGTGGGCCAGATGCACCAAACTCAGACAAGGAGTGGAGGGTGTGAGTGCCCGCATGCCTGTGCCCCCCCCCCCCCCCCACCGCCACTGCCCTCTGCCCCTGCCCTCTTCATCTAGTAGCTCTGTCTCTAGGCTGGCCCTCGGTAAAGTTCCTTTGAATACAGAAAACAAGTTCTGGAGACGGGACTACAGGAAGGGAGGAGAGGAAGGCATTCCAGGTGAATTAATTACTCCAGGAAAGACCCAAAGTAATTGGTGCTTCCTTGGCCTGAGTACAAGAGCAAGGGAAAACTGATTTTTAAGCCAAAAATGTTCACATCCCATCCATCATTGAATACGTGTTCCGCCCATTTTTATGTTCTCTTTCAATCCTGCCAATATAAACTACCACCTCCCTTGTCTTTCTCAAGGTAAGCTGGAGAAAAATGAGATGGTGGAGTTCTCCAAGAAAGGAACAAAAATGTCTAAGTCACCTGTTTTTTTTTTTTTTTTCAACGTTTTATTATTTATTTTTTTGGGGACAGAGAGAGACAGAGCATGAATGGGGGAGAGGCAGAGAGAGAGGGAGACACAGAATCGGAAACAGGCTCCAGGCTCTGAGCCATCAGCCCAGAGCCTGACGCGGGGCTCAAACTCACGGACCGCGAGATTGTGACCTGGCTGAAGTCGGACGCTTAACCGACTGCGCCACCCAGGCGCCCCTAAGTCACCTGTTTTAGGCAACAAATACAATGACAAAGTTTTCTCAGCCCAAGTAGACTAGGCCACTAAGTATAACAGTTGCATTCACTGGGGGAAGAGGGTGTCTACTTGTAACCAGGGTCCTTGTAGAAAAAGCCAACATGATGTCTGAGTTCTTAAACCAAAAATTAAATGTTCTTATACACTCAGAACAAGTGTGTCTTTCCTATTTTCTTCAATTAATTTTTTTTCTTATCATAAAATTGGAATGTGTTTAAGAAAAGTTAGAAAAGAAAGATAAGGGCACACATACACAAAGCTGTAACTATGAGATGGCGAAATTAACTAACCCCAGTGCGGAGTCATCTTGCAACAGATGCAGAAATCAAACCATCACTCTGCACACCCCAGACCCACACAATGAAATATGCCAACTATATCTCAACAAAGCCGGAACGACTGCCCTGATTTCAAGGAAAACAGGCAAGAGGGATTAGCATTTATGAAGCACCTAATATAGCCTTTATGAAGACAGTATGCTCAGCTCAGAAGTACGAACCCACACACAGCCCTGGGAAGAATATCTTTTTACCCATTTTACGGATGAGGTAAACACAGAGCCTTAGGAAACATGCCCAAGGGCACACAATCAATGAGCAAGGGTCACAACTACCACTAAGTCTGCCAGGCTGCGGCCAGGGACATAGATGTCAGATTTAGCTGTTTAGTGCAATCGCTCTACTGTAGGCCCCCTAAAACGAATCCCAGGAAGAGTCGCCAAGACCACAAAAGGAGGCAAACCCACCTCCTCTTTCTCCCTTCCAATGTCCCCTTCAGGGAGGTGAAGCACGAGGAGAGAGGAAAGGGAGGAGGAGTGCTTAAGGCAGGGAATAGATAACCAGTGACCCGACAGGAATTCTTAACTTCACAGCTGTTAGGTCTTTAGGTCTATGGGCCTAAGATGCCCAGAGGAGTGATGTTTGCTCTTTAAAAACCACCACCACCACCAACAAAAGATTAGCGGCAAGAAAGTATTGTTTAAATTAAAACGGAAGGTATGACATGTGTTGGCCATTCGCCTTACAATCCTTGGGTCCTCAGTCCCCACTAATCAGGCCCAGTGGGCCTCACCTGACCTCTGCCCCCACCGCCCTCAGCTCAGGTCCTGGAAGGAAGGGAGTGTGCCTCATTCCTCTTAGAATTCTTAGGACATGGCAGAGAGTGGGTGTTCAAAAAACAAATCTGTTGAATTGGACTTTCTGTTTTTCCACCTCTATTCCCAGGGTAACCCTTCAGAATCTTTCAGCTCTCGTGCTAGGCCTCCCTTTCCCTCTAGGCTAGATCCCCACTCCCTTGCTTGTGTGCCCATGTAACAGGGTTTTAGTGCTCAGGGAATTGTATTAACAGAATCTATGTTCTGAGTCAGACTACACATCCTTTCGGGCAGAAACAGTCTGTTATTGAGGTTTGTATCCTAAGCACCTAGCACAGTGCCTGACACACAGGCAATGCTTCTTAAACCTCCAATAACCAAGATTGGCTCTGGCAAAGGTTGGTGAAACAAATGAGTCCCTAATGTCTGAAATCTTTAAATACAGTCTCTGCAGCTTTAAGCAGAAGGGCCCATAATGATAAGGTCGTGCCAACCTGGTTGTAAACATGGTTCTTCACACAGTGTAGGTGGCTTAGTTCCTAACTTGTGTATTTTGGGGAGTTGAGTATCTATTCAGAGTATCACCAATTACAACCATCTGGAATCACCTGTGACTAAATAAGGTGACTGGATATGGGCTATTTAGCATGATACGCTCAAAGCCCTACCAAAGAAAAACCCAACATGTGGCAGTCGCTGTGAGGTGAGCTCTAAATGGGCAGGGATCCTATAGATGAGTGACGAGGCGGCTTCCGAGTCTCCTGCCCAAATCAAAGCATTAAAGAAAACTGCAGCTACAACATCCATTTCTTTACTACAGGAGACCTTGATCATCTAATGTCCACAGGGATTCTTTGTGAAGGGATAGGTACACCTAGTTTCCCAACCTCGTTTGGCGATAGGGCCCTTCCTTAGTAGCACTTCTATTAACACCTTCGTGCTAATGCTGCCCCACATCCCAGTCTGCCTTTCGTCACATTCAACTTCACACACATTGGGTGACTGCTCTGCTCCTCTCCATGCCCAAGGTAATGCTCTAGGCGTGGGAAGGGCCACACAGAGAATGATGGACAGTCTCTGCCCTCATGGGTTTTTACTCACAGAAGAGATCAGAGAAGGCAGAATCCGAGAAAGGATGGAAAGCAAACCAGGATGAAGGTCAGCTTGTGAAAAGTACGCAAAGCAAGACCAAAAGTGGCATGGGGGATAGACTGAGGAGACAGAGCACCTGGCTTAGGGGTAGATGTGCGATCTTGGAGATGCCTCATGGAAGAGATAGGCCTTCCAAAGGCAGGTATGAGGTGGTGGAGGGAGGGGAGCACTATGAAGGGCAGTAGGAAAGAAGACAGACATGGGAAGGGATGGGCCACAGTGTGGGAAAGGTGATGGGGAGCAGTATAATGGGGAGAAAGCCTGAGAAAGTGTTTGGGGTCACATTATGAAAGTTTGTGTTTCCTAGAGTGTTCCAGAAGGTCTTTAAGCAAAAGAATGGCACAACTAGAGCCACATTTTAGACAATAGAGGCTTCTTAATGCTTGCCCTTATATGATCTGTTAGTTCTAAAGAGATGACTGATTTTAACACAGTATGGGGTACAATGATAGCATATTGGGTTTAATTGAATGTCGGTCTACCAACTTAGAAATAGCAGTGGAAACATCTTCCAAGGTGACTATTAAGTGAGTATTTATGTTACGGAAAGAAAAATGACAGGTGAGATCTACTGTATGAATTACCTATTGTTATATAACAAATTGCCAACTCAAAGCACACATTTATTATTTCACAGTTTTTGTGAGAAAGGAGTTTAGGGACAGCTGACCTGGTTCCTACTCCAGGGTCGCTCATCAAACTGAACCAGAGAGTTGGCCAGAGTCTCATCTGAAAGCTCAACCAAGAAAGGATCTGCTTCTAAGCTCAAGTGTTTCTTGTGAGAATTGTTTCTGGAGGGTTGTTGCACTGAAGGACTTGCTCAGATCCTTGCTTCCTTCAGGGCTTTGCTGAGTGTTGGCCTGAGGCCACCCTCAGTTCCTGACCACACAGACCTCTCCAACATGGTGGCCCACTTTATCAAGGGACAGAGTCTGCTGCAAGACAGAACCATTAGCTTATGTAACCCGGTCACGGAAGGGACGCCCCTTCAATGTTGCCAATATTTTACCAGTTAGGAGAAACTAATTATTGAAGGGAAGGAGATTACAGAAGGCCATGACTACCAGGAGGCAGAGATCACTGGGGGACTTCTCAGAGGCAGCCTGCCTCATCCATAGTTCACTAAATTCCCAGCATAGAGTAAACTTATGGAAACCCGTAACATTTTATTAACCACATCCAAAATGAACCTCTAGGATTTGGAATCAGTGGTGGAAGCCATTTAATTTGGTGGAAGTTTATAGTCAAGGATAAAGAGCCCTGTGTCAATCACTGCACCCTTTGCAAGTCAGGGCTGTACTGTAAAAATAATCATGGAGGAGAGAAAGTGACCCCCTTACCTCAGTTGGACCCCTCTTGCTGCCAGCTGTGTCTCTGTCCTAAGGGCTAAGCTCAGCCAGTCTGCTTCCATTCAAGTCCTCAGACTCATGCAGGCACTGGAAAGGGAAAGACACTCTTTTGTTCTTGTGCAGATGAAATAAGATACTCTTAATTCTGTCTGGTTCAGACCCCTTCCTAGGATTGCCTCTTTCACATAAAGAATGTACCAGCTACATTCCTGAAGATGAGAAATCAAATGCTGTCAGGGCTGATATGTGATTCTTGTGATTCTCAGAGGAAGAAAGAGAAGGGAGGGTTTATCTGGATGCCTGTTAGAGGACAGCAGGATTGGCGGGTCAGGAGATGGCTAATAAAATACAGTGTCTTTGATCCATAGGTCACCAGTTTATTTAGGGTTGCCCTGAGACATTCCCTTAAAATATGCCTTTTTGGAATTCTTCCAGAAAAGCTTAAAACCTTAGGGCTATCATTTTTTTCTGTAGTGTGCTGGGTTTTGATTTATCATTCCCTATCAAGTTGTGGATGAGATTTCACTTTTATTTGTTCAGAAACCATCCAGGCACACATAAGTGGTCTCCCTGAAAGCAGTGGTGTGGGGATCCTGTCAAGAAATGACTACCAGGATTCCTATTACGGCTTTGAAGGAAATCACCATGCCAGCCAGAGCTGTGAAGTGGAGAGTCTCAAGGCCTTGCTTATTCAACTTGGCCATCAGACATCAACAGGGACTTTTTCCATCATACTATGGAGCTCAGAGGAAATGCCACAGGATATTAAACATGTCAACACCATGCTTTTCAAGGAGAAATGTGAGAAGCTGGCTTTGGTCAACAAGATGGCCACACTCTATCAATGAATGACTCAATACTGGCCAGGTTCCCTTACATTAGTACCACACTATTTATCCAGACAGCAATGTGGAAAGAAAGGCACAGGATCTTAACTGTGTGAGACAAAAGAAATAAAGAATTTAGAGTATAATGGCAAAGTATCCACATTTTTGTCTTAGGGTAAAACCACTAGAGAGTTGTAAAATGTTATATTTTGTTTAAGATGTTGGGGGTGGTGGGTAAAGTTACATGGGGGTTAGTAATGCCAAATTTTGTCTCAAAGAGCAGTATGCTTTTTTAAACGTCAATTTTATGATTTGCAAGGAAAAGGAGTCAAGTCTTTAAAAAAAAAAAAAAAAAAAAAAAAAGACCAAGGAGGTAGAAAATTACAAAGATCCAGAAGGGAAAAGCAGACACCCAAGTTCACATTAGGAGGACTGCACTGTTCCTAATATTTTAAAGATTTTTACTATGAGCTATAATACACATTCAAAAAAATGTACAAAACAAAAATGTATAACTCAATGATCTGGCAAAAGACCCATGATAACCATGACCCAAATTAATAAAGGTTATTGCCAGCTCCCCCCGAAGTCTTTCATACACCCTCCTAGTCATCAGCCCTGTGCACCCACAAGAGTAACCACTGTCTCTTGTGGTATTCGCTTTCTTGCTTTCCTGGACAGTTTTAACACTCCAGCAGGGACTGCTAAGTTTTATAGGTTAATTTCATTTGCCTTTTCAATTTTATATTATATACATGGAAACATGTAGCGTGTATTTTTTCCTCACATCTGACTTCCTTTGCCCAACATAATGTTTGAGAGATTCACTCATGTTGTTGCTGTAGTGTAGCTATAGTAAATTCATTGTCATTGATGCATACTATTCCATTGCATGACTATCCTGCCATTTATGTATCCACTTCACTGTGGGTACGTGTTTGGATCGATTCCATTAAGGGGGCTATTAGGGATAATGTTGCTATAAACATTTCTGTATGAGAGTTTGGTGCATAGATGCACACTTGTGTGCTTGTATGTATGTGTGTTCACCTAGAAGTAACATTGTTGGGTCATAGCTATGTTTATCTCCAAAGTTAGTATATGTTGCTCAACTGTTTTCCAAAGTGTTAGTATCAACTCATACCGTGATCAGCAATGTTTAAGAGTTGCTGTTACTCCACACCCTCACTGACACTTGATACGCACGGTCATTTCAATATTAGCCACTCTGTTGAGTATGTGGTCAAGTTTTTTTCTTATTAATAGTTTTTATTAATTTACTGAATATACATCCTTTTTCAGTTACATGTATTGCAAATATTTACTCCCATCTTTTAGCTTTCATTCTCTTTGCCAGGTCTTTTGATGAACAGAAGCTCTTAATTTTAGCGTAGTTCAAAATTGTTTTTAAATTTCCTATGAAGTTAGTGTTGTTGGTGTCCCAAGGGACACGTTACTTTCCCCAATTTCATGAAGATATTCTCTTATATAATCTTCTAGAAGCTTTATTATTTCACATTTAGGTCAATAATTCACTTACAAATGATTTTTATGAAAAAAAAAATTGATTTTTATGTATGGTGTGAGGTAGGGGGTCAAGATTCACTTTTTTTCTATATAGATATCTAAATAACCCAGCACTGTTAGAAAGATCATCATCCTTTCTCCAATGCTGGGCAATGCTACCTTTATTATAAATCAAGGGTCTGTATATGCATATTTCTGGACTCTATATTATATCCCATTGGTCTATTTGTCCTTGCACCAATATCACACTGTCTCAATTATTCTCACTTTATGTTAAGTCTTTATTTCTGATAGTGTAAGTCTTCAACTTTGTTATTCAAGATTGCTTAAAAAAAAAGAGATTGTTTTGGCATTCTCAGCCCTTGAATTTCCATACACATTTTAGAATCAGATGTTTGATTTCTACCAAAAAGTCTACTATAATTTTGATTAAGGCTATTTGGAATTTATAGATTGATTTGGAGAGAAACATCTTTACAATACTGAGTTTTCTAGCTTAAAAACATAGGATTTCATACCATTTATTTATTTAGGACTTCTTTAATTTTTCTGAAAATGTTTTAGCTTTCTACTGAGATATTTAATACTTTTAAAAAGATTAATTCCTAAGTATTTGAATTTTTCATGCTATTGTAAATGGCGCCATTACATTTTTTTTTTCCTTTTCAAAATCCCTGCAGGTTGTGTGTATGTGTAAATGGAGAAGTTGATTTTTTAATCTATATGAAAATTCTGTATTTGAGAATCAAAATTTTTCATCAGTTCTGAAGAAATTTTAGTTGTTGTTAACTTTTTAAATGCCTCTTTCCCATTCTCTTTAATATCCTTCTGAAATTTTGATTAAAGACATCCTTCTGGAAATCTTCGTCCTCTGGAAATCTCTGTCTTCTAAGTCTTTCTTTTTTTTTTTCTGATATGAATGCACTGCATTGTTTTCAGAAACAACTTGTGAAGTGGTTGCTTCACAAATTCTCTTCAGCTTTCTTGTTTAACCCAATATTTCTCAAAAGAGAGTGATTTTATCCCCCAGGAGACACTTAGCAATGTTGGAAATATTTTTGGCTGTCACACCAGGAAGGGCATGCTACTGGCATCTAGATAATAGAGACAACAGATACTAGTAAACCTCTTACAATGCTCAAGACAGCCCCCTACAACAATTATCCACTCCAAATGTCAGTAGTGTCAAGGTTAAGAAACTCTGGTTTAACCTATTAAATTTCTAATTTCAATTATTATACTTTTCATTTCCAAAGTTTAATACGGCTCTTTTTCAAATCTTTCTGAAATGTTCTGATACTCTTCTATGTTCAAAGTTGATTTGCTTTCTTATTTCTTTAAACATTAAAAAAAATGTACCTTCTCTATATTCTATAATTCCAACATCTGTGGTCTTTGTCAATCTTATTCTGTTTGTTTCAACTGATTCTTACCCATGGTGCCATACCTATTGGTGTGTTTCTGATTTTTTTTTTTTTTTTTTTTTTTTTACTATGAATTCTTATTACTTGGAACCTTGTTGGGATAATGCACTGAGTTCCGTGTTAAACGTGTTTTCCTCCAAAGAGGTTCGTTCTATCATATATATGGTGGCACATCAACCTGAGTGTGCCAGATTTAAATTTTTAATGGCTTTAGGCCACACTATAAATTTCAGTATAAGAGCAATCTTGGAGTTAAGAATTATCAGAAAAGAGATTTTCCTTTTTTTTCTTTTTCTCCTTAACCCAGAGCCAAGGCAAAGATAGACAAATGTCCCACCAACGTCCCTCTGTTGAGTAAGTTTTTGTTGTAACTATTGTTCTACTTTTCATATATGGATATAAAGGATCTCTGAACCAACCTCCCATTTTGGTGGATCCTAGGTTTTTCCTCATGTCTCCAAGTATGCTCAGCCTGTTAATAACTAAGTTTACTCCCCCCAAAATTAGTGTATGCCCCTACACACTCTGCCTTTAGCATTCATTAACCTCTCCTGATTCTTGGCTTTATGGCCACCAAGAATTTCCCTATTTCTCTACAATTCAGCCACTCATTTAAAAAGAAATCTTTAAAAAATGTTTTGTCCAATACATTTAGTTGTTCTAAATAAGGGTTTCTTAATCTGGCCATTGAAATTGATATTTACTTTACTGCATTTTGCTCCAAATGTGTATTATTTAATAACTATGGTAACTAACAATACTAGATAATTACTAATACTAGATAATTATTCATAATAATTTATAATAGGGGCGCCTGGGTGGCTTAGTCAGTTGAGTGTCTGACTCTATATATTGGCTCAGGTCATGATTCCAGAGTTGTGGGATCAAGCCCCACATCAGGCTCTGCATTGGGTGTGGAGCCTGCTTGGGATTCTTTCTCTCTTTCCCTCTGTCCCACTCCCCCACTTGCTCACTCTTTCTAAAATAAAAAAATAAACAACACAATAATTTATGATAGATTAAACTTTATATAGGGAGACTTTTAGTATTCAGTACACTTTTTTTTTTTTTTTTCATTTCATCTTCACCCTCAGTCTCTGACAAAGCAATGCAGGATTTATTTTCATTCTATAAAGCTCCATTATGTTCAGTAATTTTCAGGTAAGTATCAGAATCACCTCTGGAACTGTAAAAAACAAATGTTCTCAGGCCTAATGGATCTGAATCTCCAGAGCTTATATCTAAGATTTTGTGGGTTTTGTTTTTTTTTTAATTCTTTAGATGGCTCTGATTCACAGCCCTGGTTAAATATTCACCAGACTTAAAAAAAATTCCACTAGACGACTCAATGAACCCCACTAGGGCTTGAGTCCAAGCAATTAATCACTCTCCTCCCCTCTCTAAACTGATTCTGAAACCAACTGAGGTATAGACTCTGGATTCCAACAGATGGAAATCAAAGTGTTCATTTTATTATTTTGATGTGTTATCACATTTGAGCCCCTAGATACTTTTCCTGAAGTGTAGCTCTTAGATTGATCCCTAAAGGGAGAGTTTGTGACTAGAGAGCAGATACAATCCAGAATTACCGCCCCATTGGGAAGAACAAAGAGAGAGAGGTCATCTCTCAGACAAGCCTGGACCTTGACTCAAGTGTGCTTATAGGGAGAATATGGGTAGGAAGAGAGCCCTCTCCTTTGTCAGGGAAGTCTTGAGAAACAGAGACAGACACACAGACAGGGAGAAATCAAGCTTGTCTAGTTCCTTACATCATGCCTCTGGTGTTGGATTAAATGCATAGTAAAGACAAGCTAAATTGTTCTATTCTTTTCCTTCAGAGCATGTTGAGTAGAAATTCTCTCTCTTCTAGGGAAAGTTAGGGAGAGGGGAATAAATAAGTGTATCTGGCAGCACATTCCCATCAGAACCACCCTTAAAAACTAGGCAAGAGGAACCTTTGCCCTGGGCCTTTTGCTTTAAAAGGTCCCTCTCTCTCTGTCCTCCAGACACCCCTTGCTTATGGATCAAGGGGATGAACTCACCTAGAGTCTGTACTCACCTCACCTTCTAGACGATGCTCAGGCACTTGAGACCCCAGAATCTCCTGCTCAAAGCCCAAAGCCTGCAGCCAGGGCTGCGTGGCCTTACCCCAAGTCCATATTCCCCTAGGGGTAGAGTGGCCTGTGGCCCACACACTCCTAGGTCTGAAGGGTGGCATTACGGCCATCTCTGGGTGGTGTGACAGACTGAGACGTCAGCTGGGTGTGCACACCTATGCTCACGAGGCTCCTGCAGAGAAGGGTGGGCTGAGGGAGGAAATGTGCTCCCTGAAGGGAGCACTCTTCTGCTCAGGAATTCTGAAGTTTTAAGAATTCTAAATTAAAATATGCCCTTCCAAGTCAGTATGGAGGAATATATATTAAGATCCAAGCATAAAATTAATTCTAACAGTTTCTTAGCCTGATTTATAACTTTTAAATATTTAGATATATGGTACGTGGGCCTCCATTTGTATTCTGGCTCTGAGCCTCGCCAGGTCGAAGGCAGGCCTACTTCCATGTGCTTTGTTAGAAAGCTTAATTAAATTTTTTTGAAAAGCCTGTCTCTTTCTTTCACAGGTGTGTGTGTGTGTATACATACACACATCTGCAGAAAAATGTTAACACGGTTTTATTTTCTACAGTGGTGGGAATTTGGGTGATTCAGTATTTTTCTTCTGGTTTATTTGTATTTTCTAATTTTTTGACAATGAATGTGGGATGGGACACTTGTGTAATTTATTAAAGGAGAAGGTCAACAAGAATCAGAGTACACCTCCCCTCCCCCCTGCACTCCCCTCCCCCCTACCCCCCAATAACCTATATCTTACTGGTTATGGTCAGGGGAATCAACTGAGTATGTAAAGCACACTCTAGTTCTGTAGCGGATACACATTTTTTTGTGTGTGAAAAAGAACTGTGGAGGAGGCATAAGCAGGTTTTCTGGCCAGACAGCTATAAAAATACCAAGACAGCTTTTATCAACCCTGGCACCAGACATACTCTAGGCCAAACTGATTTCGGTCAGTAGAGCGATGAAGGGCACCCAGAAGACTGGAAAAACTTTTGCAGCATTGTCTCTCAAACCACAGGGTTATGACCCCCACGGGGATTACGGAAACTGGAGCCAAATGCCTGGAAGCCCCCACCCAGCCACTCCACCAGTCCCGGGGACCCGAAAGACCATCCACAATGCCCCTTTCTCTTGATCATAACAAGAACTAATTGTGCACGGTTGCTCACAAAACACTTCACACACAGCATCTGATACGATCCCCACAGCAATTCTGTCTGGTCTGTAGGGCAGCGATTTGCAGTCTATAGTGGAGGAAAGTGAGGCCCACGGAGTGAGTTCAGGGGCTCAGATGTGGTCACGGCTAGGACACGGTGAGGCTGGGACTTCAATCCAGGGCTTCTAACCCTGGCTTCACCCTAGTCAGTCAATTCCTGGGGTCATCCTTCTCCTGCTGGCTTCTGCCTATCATCATCTCACTTTCCTTTTCCCAGCGTGGGTCCACCCAGAGAACTCCTGATGGCATAAAAATCCACCACTTTGTAAAACTCCATCACATTCTCTCCTTCTTCCCTTCCCCTGTCTGCGCATGCATCCCAGAAACTTGGGAAGGCTGCTACAATGAAGACACTGAGAACACAACACTTTGGTGTCATGGCCCAGCAGCACTGAATGTCACCAAGCTCCCGCCTAAGGAACAGAAAAGGTTGTGTCAATGCTTATTATTGGGTGGTTTCTAAGACACTGTGACGTGTATTGCTGTTAAACTTTTTCATTTGCAAAGCACTTCTACACGCATTTTCCGGTTGCTCTTGTTATAACATCTCTGTCTGTGGATCGCTGACAGGCTACAGAGAGATTAAGGGCTTCCTCAAGCCCCAAGCAACAAGCCTCAAACAACGGAGGCTTCTAGCAGCACTCCCCTGTCTGTGAGCCACAGTAATAACTTCTGCATGTCTATAGATACCAACGTTCATTTGAGCTTTCAGTCTGGAAAAAGTTAGCAATGCATGGGTTAGCTCTTTAACAACATTAACATGATTTACTTCCTCCCACCCCTTTCTGGCAATGACACCACAAAAGATTCAAATATGGCTGATACTTACTGTTCAGAAGACCCGCTTTAATACTATCAGTTTTCCACCTCACAGTCATTGGCGGGAGTCCCTTTCCGTAGATCACAATGTTGGTACAGGGCCAAGAGATGGTGTGGTTGACTCCCAGGTCACTGTGGTTTATAAGAAGTCAGAATAAGAAAAAGGAAGACAGGTCTGACATCACTGGCAAGGGACAAATTTTAGCGTTGTGCTAAGCAAACTAATTAGCGCTGGCTCTGAATGATGTGGGAGGAGTAAAGACCCTGTCGAACAAAGCCCAGCCCAAGGAAGAAAAGGCCCACATAAAAAGTCCAACCACCCTACTGAGTTTGCAAATCTCAGAATTGACATTAACTTGTTATTCCTCTCAAAGCCAATGGAAAAAACAAAATCAGCTCAAGCAAGCTCTTTATTAATCACTTTATTAACAAGGGTGAAAGAGAAAGTGCTTTATAATAAAGTAATGAGAACACACACACACACTCACGCAAATGCACACACAATTGGTTTTAAATTGGCTTTGCTGCAAGCTGCATATCCAGGGTAAGAAGTACCTCTTTGTCCACTTAAGCTCCTGCAATTAAAAAAAATAAAATAAAAGAAGAAAATTCAAGATAAGCTTGGCTTTATAGTTCATTTGGTGAAAACCTAATGCAGCTACAATTATTATTAGGCCTTGGTCTGTGAAAGACTCTATAAGAGTTAAAAGCAAGCCAGCACTACCTTTAGCCCATAGGGATTACTCTTTTATTAGTATAGTCTTGGGATTAGTGGAAATGTCTGTCTAATGAATGCAGCTACTATATTTGAGCACATGCCTGAATAAGCTACTTGTTGATTGAAACCTATCTATTTATAAGCACTTCTGCACGTTGTGAAAAATCCATCTGTATCACCACAGCATGGCGCCCACCATTTGAATAAAGGCTCTTTGCCATTTCACTATAGGGCCTGTCGAATGAACGCAGAAAGGAAGTATGTTGCATCTACTTAACAGGTTTTATTCCTCACTCTTGGCCAGTAAAGCAGAGTTACCTTATCTAAACAGTGATTTAGATTGATGTGGATGTTATAAAAACAGAAGTGGAAAAAAGTACTTTTCATGAGACTCACCGAGGGTTTTAACTTAGTAGATTTACCATAGTTTGGATAAATGGTCACAAAGAGCTCAAACTAGCCATACCTTTGCTTATGTCACAGTCTTTGAGTGGAGTCTGGAAACTACACATACTTAGTATCATTTCTTCCTTAAATCTCTGCTTATGAATAGCACACTGATAGCATGTCCAACAGAAACCAGTAGAGCATGAAGAATAGCCTTGGTATACAAATAAGTCAATGTTTTCAATGTTTGGGGTCCTCATTACCGTGCTGAGGCTCCGTTTGAGGTAAGGCCAAGCACGCACCCTAAAAAGTAACCTCAAAATCCAACCAGGGGTTCTGTAGTTCTGAACCACATCCACTCACTAGCGTTTGACACACGCCCCATGGCTCTGCTTCCTAGACTCAGCATCAACTCTGTAAGTTTCCTGAGTTTGGGGTTTGGGTAAAGAGAAGGTATTTTATTTCACTGGGGTTTAACCCGTCTGCAGTTAGGGCCCCCATTTACTATGCGGTTTCTTTGGAAAAAGGCTAACAAAAACTTTTCTAAATTAAAAAAAAAAAAAAAAAAAAGAGTACAATAATCTTAACAGACCACAGGCTATTATGTACTGGGATTCCACAGAATTTCTCTCCTTGAAGAACTTTATAAACAATGAAAGGCAAACATTCCAGGCATCCCATTGTGATAAAGAGAAGACAGAAATCAGCTGACCACTGGAAGCTTTTTCTAGCCCTGACATAGCAAGTTGAGAGAGTTCTGGCTATTTCTCTTTCTAAAGCCCATGAGCTTTAGAGTCCTGGTGATATCATAGACTTACCTAGTGCATAGTGAGAACGCAATTAACTTGTAGCTATTGGCATGATTATTCATTTTAGTGGGACTCAATATGGATTAAAGAATCACATCTTGTATATTCTTCCATTTGACAAGGCACAAAAGTAATGCTGAAAACAAAAGTAGTAATACTAGAAAATCAAAGTTGAAATTTATAAAAGACATTTGGAAATGGCAAATATTTAAATCATAATATAGCAATATGAAGCCTCAAAGACCCTACAGTAACGAAATACAGCAGTTTTAAACTGATACTGTTTTACTGACTCTGCAACTGGGTGAAAGTACTCTAAGAGATATTAAGTACTTGATGGAAGGTACTGCTATTACCACATTCACTTTACAGATGAAGAAATCAAGTACCTGAGCATTAAGTGTTAGAGGTGGTAGAGATGTGGTTTTGATAAGACCCCAACATTTCCAACTTTACCATAGTACTTCCCCATATATTTTCTTCAATTATGTTAAACATTCACATAAGATTATCAAACATCATTAACAAGTCTATGTCTTTAAAAGAAGCCATTTAACATCCCCCTCTTTTGTGAGATCATTCCAAAATAAAAGAGGGTGTAGGGCATCGTCCTGGAGAATTTGGTTCAACATAGCATTAGACAACAGGACGGGAAGGAGATAATCCTTTTGTGACTTGGTTTGTGACAACTCACACTCACCAACGTCTTTCTACCTTGAGTTGAACCTGAAGAAAATCAAACTGAGAATTAAAAACTTCTAATACTTGGAAACTCTTCTTCAGCCTTCCACTTGATTCCTGAAATCTTTGCCCTTCCCAGTATATGTCTATCCATTTTCTAGTGGGGATCACAGCTGGGTATTGATAGAGTTCATCTTAAAACCTCCCTCCCTCCATTTACCTACCTACTCCTCAACAGCTTCCATAACAGATTTGAATGGACATTTAATGTTAACTCAGGCTACTAGCTCACTTTATTGGGCTTTCTCACAGTTACTGTGTCTCCTGTAGGAGAAGCTGCTTTGAGGAAGACACCGACTTTTTTTTTAGACTAGTGTACTAGAAAAGACAAGCAGGTGGTTAAGGAAACGAAGCATAGGAAACCATTTGTAACTAAAATTCATTGATGAAAGTTTTAAAAGACTTTTTTTAAATGTTCAGAATTCCTGGGGCGCCTGGGTGGCTCAGTCGGTTAAGCGTCTGACTTCAGCTCAGGTCACGATCTCATGGTTCATGGGTTCGGGCCCCGCGTCGGGCTCTGTGCTGACAGCTCAGAGCCTGGAGCCTGCTTCGGATTCTGTGTCTCCCTCTCTCTCTGCCCCTGCCCTGCTTGTGCTCTCTCTCCCTCTCAAAAATAAATAAACATTAAAAAAAAAATGTTCAGAATTCCTATATTTGCAGAGTATGCATTTTTTTTTTTAATTTTTTTTTTCAACGTTTATTTATTTTTGGGACAGAGAGAGACAGAGCATGAACGGGGGAGGGGCAGAGAGAGAGGGAGACACAGAATCGGAAACAGGCTCCAGGCTCTGAGCCATCAGCCCAGAGCCTGATGCGGGGCTCGAACTCACGGACTGCGAGATCGTGACCTGGCTGAAGTCGGACGCTTAACCGACTGCGCCACCCAGGCGCCCCTGCAGAGTATGCATTTTTAAATTTCCTGTGACAGCTGAAACAAAGAAGGAAGGGGTGGTAATTATTCACATTTTATAAATAAGAACATAGATAAAAGCAAGGGTCAGATAACTGATGCACGGGACCCAAAATTCAGCAACCCACGCCAGGACTGAGAATTCCTTACTACGACTTTTGTAGTAAGATTATTAAACTCAACTAATGCCTTCAATATTTGTTTCCACAGACATTGCTAAGAAAGCATTTTATTTTGGCATCTCTGTAACATGGCACCATTTATGGCTGTCTTCACTCATAATAACCTTATTGAACAACCATCTCAAGGACTCACAGGATATAAAAGGAGAAGGGTCTGCCTGGTTACTAGTGGCTAATGGTTGAATCAAAATTTGGGTTATGTCATTTTTTTTCTTGCATTTTCTTGATTTCAAAGCTAAACCATACCCACATTTCTAATTTAGCCAAGTCTGTATTTTTCAGACACAAATACGAAATCTCAAGAAGGAAAAAGGTTTCTGTCACTCAATCTACCCTTTTACCACTTCTGAATAATAAAGCAGCCGATCTAACGATTCTACAAATTTGTAGTGTGTGATATTTTCTTCCTGGTATAGACTAAGTTTTTCCAAACGATGACCTATATCATTTTAGGCCAAGAGAGAATAAACCCTATGCTAAAAAGAAAACTACAATTTGTTCGCTCTTTGTGCAGAAACACCTCAAGAATGATAAAGATGCTGAATTCAACTGTAACTAAGCCTAAAGAAAGAGGGAACTTTTAACGTACTTCAGAAAGCTCAAACATTTGGAAAAATCACAAAACAAAAATGTTAGCCATAAAAGAGAAATTTATTTTAAAAAATCAGTATCTTGTGTTTCAGATACATAGGTATGAGAGAAACTCAGAGGTGAGAGCTCCTTTTCCAGAAAGTGTTCCCAGGATGGTCAATACTGATTTCGAAACTCGTTGCTAAGGCCTTGTAGCTCAATTACTAGGGCGTCCATAGCTACCATTTCATCAGCGAGCTCCCTGGAAATCTCTCCACTCGCCGCATCTGTGAAAAGTTGCTGCAATATAAAGAACAAAGGAGAACTATCAAAACAATGACAAATCTCTTTAAACTAAGATAGGTACAGAGCAGAGAAGTCAAATTCCCTGTATATAATAATACCATATGACGGCAGCAATGGTAGGGTTTGTTCTGTTCACCATCCTGGAAACGCACAAGCTGCAAAACTGAGCCAGGCATCAAAAACGTGCCTGAACCTGTAAATTCGAATGAGCTCTGCTCTTCAGAACGGCTGCCCTGAATATCGGTTATTCATTTTGATGTCACAGGATGGTTTCTGGATTTTTCATTCAACAAAACAAATCTATTCATTGTGTATACAAACAAAACAAACACATTTTATATTCAAGTTCATACAAATCATACCCTTTACGTTATTTTTTTAATGTTTATTTATTTTGACAGAGAGAGAGAGAGAGAGAGAGAGAGACAGAGCGTGAGCAGAGAGAGAGGGTGACACAGAATCCGAAGCAGGCTCCAGACTGAGCTGTCAGCAAAGAGCCTGAGGCAGGGCTCAAACCCACGAACTATGAGAACATGACCTCAGCCAAAGTCAGACACTTAACCAACTGAGCCACCGAGGCACCCCCCTGCCTTTATGTTATTTAAAAGTTAATTATGGCATAGGACTCAGGGGTCACAAAGATTATGAAGATTTGGTAAAAGCAAAGAATCCCAGCATATTAAAATAAAAATAAATGTGCTCTCTCCTCCTATAAAAGGAATTGCCTTGGGAGGTATATTGCAACATAGGTTGATGCCATCGTGGCTGAGACATTTTGGAAAGCCTCTGTTAGGAACTGCCTGCTGAGGCAAGGCAGGCACCTAAAAAAATTAGCTTTGGGATTTTATGACCACTGTGTGTGTGTGTGTGTGTGTGTGTGTGTGTGTGTGTGTGTGTTGATCAGAAACGTAATTTACTCAGCATACTATCTTTTTTTATTATTATTATTTTGAGAGAGAGAGAGAGCAGGGAGAAGGGCAGAAAGAGAGGGAGAGAGAGAGAGAATCCCAAACAGACTCTGCACTGCCAGTGCAGAGACAGACATGGGGCTTGAACCCACAAACCCACGAGTCAGACGCTTAACCAAATGAGCCACCCAGACGCCCCAGCACACTATCTACCTTCTTCATCAGACTTGACTAGCTGACCTGTTTACAAAACGTAAATTTACCGTGACTGTGGGACTATTTACTATCACTACCATATATCACATGACAAATGTTCTGACAGAATTCTAAAGAGGGAGTCCCAAAGATGTTTTGAGGGATAGTATCATCACTGGGACAAGCTTAGAGTTTCACACAGTGATTTTTGGAGCCGAGAGCATTCACTCGAATGCAGGACTTCGTAAATGTTTAGTAAAGATTTGTCACATTACCGTATAGTCACATTGTGTACAGCATCTCATAACAGACTGACATAAGAACGTTGCAATGTGATTGATAGAGAAAACACCTTTTAGGAAAATAACCTGGACTCACACAGCACATTTGATTTTTACTAAGAATTACAGTGCTTGCAAATCATCATGAATCTGCATCACTCCCCTATGAACTCAGGAGGAAGCAGATAGAAATCGAGGCTTAGAAAGAATGAATTATTTGCTGAGGATCCCTAAGCATGAAAGTGATAAAATCTGTTCTGTGTCCAGGCTGTCCAGCATTTGCCCCAACAGATCCATGCCCTCTGGAGCAAAGCTGCACAGTGACAATGTGCTGAGGGGTGGAGAGTTGCTCCATCCTGGGGGAGCATAGATGGGACGAGGTCAGGTAAGTCCCTAGGTTCTCGGAGCTTTTATTTCTATGAAGTCCCTGGCCTGGCAAGAAAAGATCAGAGACTGGTACGAGCCAAGCTTACTGCAAGCTATTTAACTGAGCTATCCTATTCCATTTTCACTATTTAAGGTGCTCTCAAAAAGTGTTTTTGGGACTGCAATTCAGCTTTGCAAACCAATTTGTTAAAAAAAGAAAAAAATACGAAGGGCATCTGATCTACTATAAAACCAGAGACTCCCAAATTTTATAGCAAAAAAATTGTGCTTCAAAGGAGGCGTTGGGAGGCAATTTTTTCCCATTTTTGGATAACCCCTTAGGATCTAATGAGAACAGAATCTAAACATAGATGATGCTCTGAGCCCTTCTTTTCTTTTCTTTTTTAATGTTTTATTTATTTTGAGGGAGCGAGAGAGGACGTGAGCAGGAGAGGGGCAGAGAGACAGCGGGACAAGGATCCAAAGTGGGTTCTGTGCTGACAGCAGACAGTCTGATGTGGGGCTCGAACTCAGGGTCTGCGAGATCATGACCTGAGCTGAAGTCAGACTCTTAACAAACCAAGCCACCCAGATGCCCCATCTGAGGCCTTATCTTCAATGTTTGGGCATCTTCCACAATACAGGAGGATAGGCAGTCTCTGCACAGACAAGACTATTTAAGTATGTAAGTATAGATTTATATGCAATTAATAACTCATAAGAAAAAGCCTTGCACAGAGAGAAGGGAACTAGTAGAGTGTATCCTGAGGAAATAATCACGGGTAGGTAAGTGATCTAACCCAACTAGGAAACCACACTCCTGATCTGAGAAGGAAAGTCACAGGAAAGCTTGCTACCCTGACTTTTTTTGAGAGCTCATGCTGCTTTCTGAAAGACACAAAACTGAAGTTATGCCACCAAGACGGGTGGGAGTACGGTTCCTCCTGGTAGATTATAGGAACTTGGTTCCAGCTTGCAGACTAAAAGGATAGTAAAGCAAGTTACTAATCTAAACAGGCGAAAACGATGTCCTCATCTGAAAAGATCAAACAATTGATAAAAAGGCATGCAAACTCTGGGAAGGGTTTTACACGTGTCCAGAAGTGACTTTCACTTGCCACACACAGACTCACTCTCAGAAGCGTTAGGATTCGTTTGCAAACCACGATTAGAAAGTGAAGATGAGTAAAAATGAGAAGAGAGGGGTGCCTGGGTGGCTCAGTCAGTTAAGGGTCTGACTTTGACTCAGGTCATGAGCTCGTGGTTCACGAGTTCGAGCACCCCGTCGGGCTCTGTGCTGACAGCTCAGAGCCTGGAGCCTGCTTCGGATTCTGTGTCTCCCTCTCTCTCTGTCTCGCCCTCGCTCACGCTCTGTCTCTCTCTCTCAAGAATAAACATTAAAAAAAAAAAAAATGAGAAGAGAAAGGACTGAATTGTGTTACAAGTTATATGCCTTTAAATTTTGCTTCCAAAAGTATAATCCACACCTGGCTATGCAGATTTCCCAGGCTCCGCCCCATGCCTGACCTGCCACAGGTAGAGACTCAGAGTCCAGGCTTCAAACCAGTTGTCTCGGGGACTCTTCGGTGTCTCCATCCAAGTGCTCATTTATAAGGTGGCGTTTGTAGATTTTATATGTTTTAGTTGTCAAACCTGAGTCACCCACCTAAGTTAACAATGTTTGTGAAATCCATATACTACCTCCTTAATATTTGTCTCTAACTCAACTTTTTAAAGTTAAATTTTTTTAATTAAACAAATAATTTTTTTAATGTTTATTTATTTTTGAGAGAGAAAGAGAGAGAGCATGAATGGGAAAGGAGCAGAAGGAGAGGGAGATACAGAATCAGGCTCCAGGCTCTGAGCTGTCAGCACAGAGCCTGATGCAGGGATCGAACCCACTAAGTGAAATCATGACCTGAGCCAAAGTCGGATGCTTAACCGACTGAGCCACCCAGGTGCCCCGAACTTTTTAAATTTAAATAAAAGTCTTTTTTTTTTTTTAAAGTCTTTTTTTATTTTTTATTTATTTATTTATTTATTTATTTATTTATTTATTTTTTTAATTTTTTTAACGTTTATTTATTTTTGAGACAGAGAGAGACAGAGCATGAACTGGGGAGGGTCACAGAGAGAGGGAGACACAGAATCTGAAACAGGCTCCAGGCTCTGAGCTGTCAGCACAGAGCCCGACGCGGGGCTCGAACCCACGGACCGTGAGATCATGACCTGAGCCGACCTGAGCCGAAGTCGGGCGCTTAACCGACCGAGCCACCCAGGCGCCCCTAAAGTCTTTTTTTTTAAAGGAAACATTATACTACTGTAAATGAAAAATAAGCAATAATATTCATGAAAATGTAGGTTTGATGTGCTAATTATACTTTTTCTAGCATGCACTGAAATAAATATACACTAAAATCAAAAGTTTAGGCACTCATGCTCTTTCTCTCTCTCTCAAAAATAAATAAGCATTAAAAAAATTTCTTTTTAATTAAAAAAAAAATTAGGGTGCCTGGGTGTCTCAGTTGGTTGAGCATCTGACTTCAGCTCAGGCCATAATCTCACAGTTCATGAGTTCAAGCCCCACATCGGGCTCTGTGATCCAGTGCCACTCTTTGATCCAGTGCCTACTGTGGATCCTCTGTCTCCTTCTCTCTCTGTCCCTCCCCTTCCTCTCTCTCAAAAATAAATAAATATTTCTTAAAAAGACAAAAACAAAAAACCTTTAGCCAAGTGCTGTCAGTAACGTATGTGCCACACTTTGGGGAAAGCGACGGTAAGTAAAAGAGCATTGCTTTGGGGCACCTGGGTGGCTCAGTCAGGTAAGCGTCTGTCTGACTTTGGCTGAGGTCACGATCTCACACTCCGTGAGTTCAAGCCCCGCATCAGGCTCTGTGCTGACAGCTCAGAGCCTGGAGCCTGCTTTGGATTCTGTGTCTCCCTCTGTCTCTGCCCCTCCCCTGCTCACGCTCTCTCTGCCTCTCAAAAATAAATAATATGTTTAAAAATTAAAAAAAAAAAAAAAAAAAAAGAGCATTGCTTTACTTTAACTTGAAGAATGCAGTAGGGCTGGATTATAAATATTAATTTCAAAGACTCCTGAGTTACCCAGGAAGGGCAGTTGAGCCATTAGACTGATGATGCTGCCACCAGGATACGGACCACCTGGGGGCTGATATCTGAAATGTCATGCGGGCCTAAAATTACTCCCAGTGTAAAAGACGACTTCAGAGCGGTCAGGTCATACTAACACCTTCTTCCTGTGACACTTAAAACGAATTGACATTTCACTCTTACCTTTGCTTTAGATACCAAGCCCTGTAAATTGAGTCGAACTGAGGAGAGCACCTGTACTGCCTCTTGGGGGCTGGATTTGTGCTGACTGTGTTTCATAGCCACTGAAAAATACACATCAGAGAAAACATGCATTAAATACCGGTCACGATAATTTACAAGTACAAAAAACAATTGCTTAATTAGGATTTTATAGTACAGACTCTACAAATATTTCTACGTGGAGAGTCTTTATTTTGGTAAAAGGACAATAATTATGTGCACAATTCTCATTATCTTTCTTAGCACTTACTGCTAAAAGGAGAATTTTGAGGAAAATAGGTGATTTTTGGTAGGTTACAAATCATCAGGAAGAGACCCGAAACACAGATACAGACACACACACAACATATACAGACATACACTAATGAAACCAGGCAAAAAGAGACAAAATCTAACTGAACACAAGGTGTCCACAGAGGGCAAAACCAGATGTGGCAGATCTTAGTGTAGCTTCCCGGGGCACCAAGTCCTTAAAAGGGACTCACAGTAGCCAATGACACCGGCCTAGTGAAGCGACATGACAGGTGCTGACAGCTCAATCCTAACCTCCTTTTCATACTCAGGGTTTCTATCATCATTCTGGAAGGAGTGATTTCCACAACCTATATGCTTGCATTCAGGGAGGTGACCGCAATGGGGATCTCGGGTTGCACTTGACATCAGCAAGGGCAGGGAGAGAACAGAGTTGCCCATGTGCCCCCACTCTGCCTCCAGTGAGCCGGGGAGCCCATTTCTTCCTAAAATGTGAAATTACCAAGAAAGCATAACCCTCACTAGCAGAAGGCCTGGCTATTCACGCTTTATAAGAACCAGTAAAGAGCTCTGTAAAAATACAGCACCTGATATCTCTCCACTGGTTTGTTCTTGTGTTTGTTCTTCTAAATTATGCTTGCTATAAGCAGACCCATAACCAGATCCAGTTTTAAAACTATGCTAACCAGTACAACAGTGCAAGTCTACTTAGTACCCTAGATCTTAGACCAGGAATGGAAATAGACGTCTTTCTTGCATGTGAACTCTGATCGTTTGGTGGAGACTGCCTGTGCCTGGCAAAAACTGTTTTATCATTAATTAATATCTTCTATGGTTGGTGAGAACCAAGTGTGACATTCTCATTTCAAAATAATACTTAGACTTTGACATTTCTCATCTAAGGGTTGAAAGAATGCATGGTAATCAACAATGTTCACCTCATCTTCAAAGGGCACAGTTAACCTGGAGATAGATAGTGAGGATTATGATATCTGTGTCCCTTAGTAGAAGAAAATTTGACTACCATAGCTGAGGTATGTGGGCTGTTAAATACCTAGGAACGGATCAGAAATAGCTGTGATTCTTTTTGTTATTGTTGTTGTTGTTGAGAGGGAGAGGGAGAGGGAGAGGGAGAGAGAGAGAGAGAGAGCTCGAGGGGGGAAAGGTAGAAGGAGAGAGAGAGAGAATGTTCAGAAGGCTCCACACCCAGAGCAGAGCCCCAGTGCAGGGCTTGATCTCACAACTGTGAGATCATGACTTGAGCAGACATCAAGAGTCAGACACGTAACCGACCGAGCCACCCAGGCGCCCCTGTGATTCTTTTTTAAATCCTTATTTTAATTCTGAAAAACAAAACAAATAAACAACAACAACAAAAACACAAAAGTAGATCAAAAAGACAAACACTATTAGACCCCTTCCTCAATCCCACTTCCAAAAGGCACTAGAGATAAAGATAGAGCTCCAGAAAAAGAGAGAAATACAATGCTGTTTCAAATTATCAGCAAATCCAAGACAGCAGTGTTTCCTCCAGGTAGACTGTAGTTAAAATGCATAACTATTATTTTATTTTATTTTATTTTATTTTATTTTATTTTATTTTATTTTATTTTATTTTTTTAAACGTTTATTTATTATTGAGAGACAGAGAGACACAGAGCATGAGCAGGAGAGGGGTAGAGACAGGGGGAGACACAGAATCCGAAACAGGCTCCAGGCTCTGAGCTGTCAGCACAGAGCCCGACGCAGGGCTTGAACTCACAAACTGCAAGATCATGACCTAAGCCGAAGTCGGTCACTTAACCAACTGAGCCACCCAGGCGCCCCCATAACTATTATTTTAAAAGTTCCTGGATGGCAAAGAAAGAACCAGCTTTTGCACACCCTTTCCCAGAAAACAGAAGAGCGGAGGCTATAAATGAATAGCTCCCAAACAATACAAAGGGGCACAAAATGACAACGTTGTTATTCAAAGGTCTCAAACCCTATGTAGACACTGTAATGTCTTCTCCGGCCTTTTGAAGTACATAGCTACTCTTACAAATAGCAACTCAAAGGAGTAATTGTGGGGAGATTTTTTTTTTTAATGTGACATTGCCTTTTCAGAACTGAGCAAGGTGGGCAACAGAATAGAACAGAAATCCAGTTCATTCCTCAGCTGAGCATTGGTATACAAAAGCAACAAGAGGGGCACCTGGGTGGCTCAGTCGGTTAAGCGTCCGACTTCGGCTCAGGTCATGATCTCACAGTCCGTGAGTTCGAGCCCCGCGTCGGGCTCTGGGCTGATGGCTCAGAGCCTGGAGCCTGCTTCGGATTCTGTGTCCCCCTCCTCTCTGTACCTCTCCTGCTCGCATTCTGTCTCTCTCTCTTACAAAATAAAATAAACATTAAAAAATATTTTTTTAATTAAGAAAAAAAAGCAACAAGAAAAGGCAAACATTTATCTTTATCAATCTAAAATATCACCAGAAACTAAACCCGAGCATCCACTAAAATATGCTTAAAATGTTGTCGGAGCACCAACACCTAAATCATTAAAGTCAAAGGGAACTTAAAAGAATAAACACTTGTTTTTCTCCCAGTATTGCCCTGATGAAAAAACAGTGTCCAAAATAGTTTCAAACCAACTTTAAGATGTAAATGAAGATTTTTTACTGCAGCACTTATTTCTTTAACCTGTGCATTTATACTTGACAGGTTCAATAGCAACACTTAGTGATTACAGAAAATACCTTGGCTTTAACTGTTACAAAGCTAGCTGTTCACAGAAATGTTTAGGGTTGGCAATTTGAAGTAGATAAGATAAATTGTTCCAAGGAGATTGCACCTTGCTATAATTATGTACATAATACACGTGGCTATGGGGGTTCCCAAACCTGGTACTATATCCACAGAGGTCAAAGGCACAAGAACTGAACTCCATCTAAGCCCACCCACCATGGCCAACACAAGCCACATGAACTGTAGCCACATTCCATGGGTCTCCCAGCAATGACCTCCACCTTATCTACTCTGAACTTCAGCTAGACAGAGATCAGCACGTCTACTGGATCTGCCAAGCGGTAGGCAGCCCAGAAAACTGGATATTTATATCCCTTTTGTCAAGGATATCAAAGACCAGAAGTAGAATTATTATCTACTAAGCCCATTTCTAAGCTGTTTGAATGTTCTGTGACTTCTTTAGAGACATATTAAATGCTATTTTTGTTCTTCATTTTTCTCTTTTTAGTTCTGCATGCCTTATCATACAGCTCAGATCCTCTACCCCAGAGGAACAGGGCTGAGGTGAGAACGTAAGGGATTAACATTTAAACCATGTGTAGGATACTGTTAAGTTTTTGAATATGTTTTCATTTACTTCCTAACAATCAGAGGTAGGTATTACCCCCATTGTACTGATGAGGGAACTAAGGCTCAGAGAGAAGTCATTTACCCAACGTCACCTAGCAGCTTTGTGGTGGAGCTGGTCCTGGAGTTTAGGTCTCCCTGGTTTCAAGGGTCTACCCTTTTTATGGTCCCGTGTTGGCTCCCCAGTTACTGTAATTAATAGTTGCAGGAGAAGTTGGAGGAAGACTTTATTTTTTTTTTTTTAATTTTTTTTTTTTTTCAACGTTTATTCATTTTTGGGACAGAGAGAGACAGAGCATGAACCGGGGAGGGGCAGAGAGAGAGGGAGACACAGAATCGGAAACAGGCTCCAGGCTCCGAGCCATCAGGCCAGAGCCTGATGCGGGGCTCAAACTCACGGACCGCGAGATCGTGACCTGGCTGAAGTCGGACGCTTAACCGACTGCGCCACCCAGGCGCCCCTTTTCTTATTTTTTTTTTTTTTAATTTTTTTTTTTTTTTTTTTTTTTTTTTTTTTGGAGGAAGACTTTAGGATAGGATCATAGTCCCTGTGATCCAGTTCTTAGCACTGTAGCTTCATTATTTTATTTGAACTCCCTTTCCAGGGCCTCACACACCCATGTTCAAATATAAATATAGAAATGTATTATTAACTTATCTGGTATATTTCTCTTTATGCAAATAAATAAAAAGGAACCTTAATCTGGAATATATTTGCCCAACAGGCATACAACTTTATACGTAAGGTTATCCCTCCCTTCAAATATCACCCACTATATCTCCCAAAGGCAGGGACAGGATATTTTTTGTTTCTTTTGTATAAGCCATAGCTTTTTGTACGTTGCTATATACTCCAGGAATCTACGTATTTCTGATAATAAATATTTCCATTTATAAAGGAATAGGAGTCAGCAAATGTTAACAGATTTCCCTACCACTATATGATAACCACAAGTAGACTCTATGTGCCATGAAGGTTGGCTACAGTTGTGAAGATACTTCACGTACCGAAAGCTCCTAACACCTGTCACTCAGACGGCATTCAAGCCTCTATCCCGCAGACCGCTCTATCCTATATTTGTTCAGATTACTCCAAAGTGCTTACTACACGGTAGTTGGTCTTATAAAGATCTGCTGAATCAAATACAACAATTTCAATACAATGAAATAATCTGAAATGATGTGTAATGGAACTTCACTTCTGACAAATACTTTTTCAGTAAAAATACATTAAAGCATGGCAGGGATATCCGAACATTACATCAAATACCATGTGCGAGGCCTAAGGCGTTCTGAACCACTTCCTTAAATGATGTCATATCTTTCTCCCAACAACTGGACTGTGTGTCGCACTTGTATGCCTTGGAGAGATACTGGAACGCCTGAGGACAGAGAAAGAACAACGTTCAGAATAACAAGTGTAATTCACATTGCAAACACGGCTTCCTGGAAGTCATATGGAACTAATTCCAACTTGAAAAACGAGCGTTTGTGTCACGCAGCATAGCCTTTACTATTCTCATCAAAGAAGGGGTACAGATGCACACCCAACAGCAATAAGCAATTAAAAGCAATCAAAGGGATGTATCTGATAGAGACATTTCCCTCCAAAGAGAAAAACAGAAACGCCAGGTTTGGAAATCTAGAAGAAGCTTGCACACCTTTCCTCAGCATCGGTAGCCATCAGCTTATGAGCCCCGTTTGGAAAACGAGGCATGAACCCAGGCACAACTATGGGATTACACAAAGGTGTGTGTACTCACAGAAGTTTAAGACACTTTCACAGCTCCATCCCTGCAGAATCTTGAGGGAGAAGTCACAGATGAGAGACTTCAGACTACCCTTGATTCCACATATGCAAGGCCTCATAATTCAAGAAGAAATGGAAGGATGGCAGGTAGGAGTGTGTGCATGCGTGCATGTAAGTATGTGTTCTCTGGGCAGACAGGCAATGGCAGAACCCAGCTGGGTGGACGGAGGGAGGAGAGACGGCTAACCATCCCACGGATTAGCTGTACTGCAGCAAATTCCAAACTCACGCAAGGAGTACATTTGATTTGTTGTGGATGTTTTGAAAAGAACAGAAAACAATTATTTCAACCTTGGAAACCCTGGGGGCTCCCTTAAGCCAAAGGCATTACTTGAGTGTAACTGGTGTTCTAACACACTTTTGAGAAAGGGGCCAGGCGACCTTTGTAAAGCATTTTATGTTTAGACTTAAAGCTCGCCTCTGATATTCTTATCTGGTTCCTTTTTCTTTTTCCCTTCCATGGCCCCCGTCTCAGATCTGAACGCTCTTCTGTCCTTGAGCCCCATCTACCCGAGTCTTCAGCAAGGGGCCTGGGGCAAGGGCTGCAGGGTATATACTGTGGACAGCTACTTGAGGCAGCTCCAGCATGGGAGCAGGTCAGTCAGAGCCTTTTGCAGGAAGCAGAGAACAACTGTGTGAGAAAAACCCATGAAAAGAGAAAAGATGAATGCTTACGAGTCTTAACCTGCCCGCAATTCCAAGTGCTTATGTTAAAGATTCTGAATCAAGACAGAAGACCTGAGCATATCCATCTTCCCCTTCAAGCTATTTATCTCTGCTTCCAACCATCAAAGCAGATGCCCCACACGTAATTCAAGCAAAAGGCAAGCACCCAGGAGGACTGGAAGAGGACTGACCTTTTCATTTTCATCAGGCTTTTCACTCTGCCCATTTCCATACAGTTGGGCATACAGCCTCCAGATTTCTCCATCATTTGTCACTCTTGAAGTCACTCTGCCAAGTAACTCCCGCAGCTTTCCTTTGAGGTCAGTTGCAACATCTCCACTTCGATCAGTCATCCCATCAAGCACTGCCCTGACCAGAATTTTAAGGACCTTAAAAAATGCGCAGAACAAACGGGTAAGCCAAGAACAACGAAATAATAACAAAAAACAAAGGGCTACCATCACCATCATCAATGACAATGATGGTGAAAAACCTTGAGACCTGGTGGAATATCACCTTTACACTTTTTTACAAATAAAACTCCTGAACCACTCTCTAGAATCACATACTGACAAGCTCTCTGTGCTCCCTTTTAGGGCTCCTTTGGGGGCTCTTCTTTCATAGGCTCGATGCCTCTGTCTTCTCAATCTGAGTGCTCTCTCTGAATGATCTGATGGACACCTGTAGCTTTTAGGAATGTAAGCTCAGACTCATGGTCCGAATCGCATATAGCAAAAGACTGGACAGGAGAACATTTAATTGCGTTTTTTCTTTCTTGTTTGGACAAGATCTCCACCTGCAAATTCACACTACAATCCCAAATGTGTAGTTTTAATTCTGAAAGTAATAAAATTCATATTACAATCCCATTCATGACTTTAAATCTGAAAGTAACAAGGCAGAAGAGACTATATGAATATGCACTATCAAGTGATCATTTTTAAACATTTCAAGGATTAACACGCTTTAAAATGGATGATCTATTAAAATAGTTACTATCAAGTATAAATGAAGCATACTAAATTAGTAAAATACTCTGTTTTCTCTAGGATCTGACAATTGGCCCAACATCCCGTCTCCTCACTTTACCTACATGAAGAGACAATGGGCAGGAGACAATTTTTAGCCTTCTCGCCAATAAAAATGGAGAGTGGCAGTGCACATGTTTGAGAGGAGAAATGTCAGAAAAGGGAGAGCAAGAAAGAGAGAGAAAGAGAGAGATTGAGAGTGTGTGTGTGTGTGTGTGTGTGTGTGTGTGTGTGTGTGTGTGAAGGGAACAGTAAAGGGTAAGAAAGTGGTGTGTCTGTGTGAATAGGAGCAGGGTAGGGTGAAGAACTATAGACAGACAGATACCAAAGCCTCCACATAATTCATATGCAGATGTCACAAGAAGAGAGTGGGACCCTGAACAGGTGTGCAAGCAAGACAAATGTCTTCATAGTCTCTCTATCTGTATGTTCAATGGCCAGATATATGTAGAAGAAAGTTCTGTAAGAAGAAACAGATAACAGAAGTCACTCATGGCCATGGCAGATATTACCTAAAGAGATTCTTCTGGGTAAGAATCATATTACAGATAGAATCTTTTTTTTTTTTTAAGTTTATTTATTTGTTTATTTTGAGAGACAGAGCGTACATGAGCAGGGGAGGGGCAGAGACAGAGAGAGAGAGAGAGAGAGAGAGAGAGCATCCCAAGCAGACTCCATGCTGTCAGCACAGAACCCAGTGTGGGGCTTGAACCCAGGAACCATGAGAGCATGACCTGAACCAAAGTCAAGAGTCAGACGCTCAACTGATTGAGCCACCCAGGAACCCCCAGATAGAATCTTAAGGAACGCACACTTAAGGGAAGATGAATAGAGGTCTATGCATGAGTGAGACTAAAAAGGAGTGTTCAGAAAAACAGGAGAAAGTGATGTTATGGAAACCAAGGAAGGAGGAAGTAAGAAGGAGGGCACATCTACAAAAGTTTAGGGCTGGAAGACTCCACTAGGCTTAGCAATAACAAGCGTTTGTGACTGTATCCAGACCAAAAGTCAGAAGAAGAAAGGCAGGAGACATTATGATTTCAGACAAGAGACGTAGAAAGAGAGAGAACAATGTGAAAACCAAGACAATTATTAATAATATCATAAAAAACAAAAAGCAATAAAACAAACCACCAATCATAGTACCTTGTAATATTTTAAATTTTGTATGTAAAGCATAGAATGTTAATAGAGAATATTCATTTAACCAAAAAATTTAATGTAAATATATTAAGAAGATAAAAGAAATAGTAGAGATGCTGATACAAGGGAGTTAAGACCTTGCTTACTATAATAGGAAATCAACAGATAATATCTAAATTTGGTTAATAAAAAGTAGCAGCATATACTTATATTATGAAATCTGGAAATGTGCAAATGGGAAAAGAAATACAGTATATACTAAATGCTATACATTCCTTTAGGGAGTAGGATCTTGAGGACTAGAAAGGGGTAGAGCAGGAAATTGCTACATTTTGTTTTAAGCTGTTTACTACTATTTAACTTGTGTACATGTTTGTGTTAACTTTATAAAATAAAATTTTAATTTAAAAACAGAAAAGGCAAGTATAAACACATTCAAAGATTGGAAAAGATGAAACAAAAAATGACGGCAACATGAATATTCATTTATTAGATTTTACTTTCAATTTATGTCCTTGGCACAGGGGAGGGGGTAGTTAGTGACTGAAAGGGGGCTGGGACAGCTTTGGGAGAGCTGGCAATGATCTGACTTATGCTCCAAGGGCTGGGGACACAAGTGCGTTCCCTTCATGAAAATTCCAATGTTTACTTATGATCTGTATAGTTTCCTATATGTATACTCTACTTTAATAAAACATTAAATAAGAAGTTATTTCCTGTAATTAAGAAAGTCCCATGCACTAAAGGGAAAAAAGAGTTATTAAACTCCATTAACAAATGGAGTTAATTTATAATCTTAAAAAGCAGTCTTAGAGTGATAACAGAATTATTTTTTAAAAAACATTAGTTTTATAATTTACTGTCTAATAGCACCATTTTCCTCAAACTAATTAGTGAGAAAAACTGCATTCTAGTTACACAGACTGACTACAAAAACAGTAACTTTTAACACATATTTAAATTCTTCTTTAGAAAGTAAATATGTGTAAAAAAGAAGAAAGGAAAGGAAAGAAGTAAATATTTGTAACTTAAAAGAAGCAAAGGAAGAGGGGGCGCCTGGGTGGCTCAGTTGGTTAAGTGTCTGACTCTTGATTTCAGCTCAGGTTATGATCTCACAGTTCATGGGTTTGAGTCCCACATGAGGCTCTGTGCTGACAGCATGGAGCCTGCTTGGGATTCTCTCTGTCCCTCTCTCTCTCTGCCCCTCTCCTGCTCACGCACACATGCTCGCTCTCTCTTCTCCCTCATTCTCTCTCAAATAAATAAGCTTAAAAAAGAAAAAAAAGCAGCAAAGGTTACTACAATAGAACTTCTCTGACTAAATGAATCACCAAACAATACAATTTCCTCTTGGGTAGTCTATGATGTTTACCAGCATTACAATCCTTTGCATAATCAAAAATGAAAAAAAAAAAGTTAAACAAGTAAATGTAACCTAAATAAAAATGGAATAAATTAGTAGTAAGTGGTTAAAACAACGAATTACTAAGTATGTAATAAGCGGCTGAAGAATAGAATATTGAAGTTGAAGAATTTAGAGATGGAACAATTCTTGGGGAAACAGAATCCAAGATACGGCCACTTGAATGGGGTGCTCATATGGAGAAAACAAAAGGAAAAAAAACTTTATGTCCAAAGTACTAGAAGTACCATCTACCTAAAACACCAAGTATTCAAGACCGGCTAGATCTAGAGTAAAGAGGAAGCATACAGAATCAGTTGCTAAAGTCTGCTGAAAGTAAGGGGGTACGACTACAACACTGGTGAACAGTGGTAATGAGGTTGGGCCTTCTACCTACTACATCACAGAATCGTTGTATCAAGGAGTCAACACACATGTAAACAGTTTTGAAACTGTAAAGCAATATAAGCCTATAAACGATTAGGATTATCAATGATCCTCAACTTCCTTACTACATCAGAAGTGGACAGCAAAACCCTCACAGTTAACTCACTCACCATGTGCCCCTGACTTTCCTTATGCTTCAAAACAGACCTAAAGAAAAACGGAATCTATGACGTGGCATCGGCTCTCAGTACCTCCCCAGTGCCTCCGCTATGAGCATCACTACGTGGTAAGCACGTGACCAACCTGATCTCACTGGGGTCTCACAGCAATCCTAGGACACAGGCACTTTACTATCCCCACTTTACAAATACACTTAGGCAAGAGAGGCAAAATGTACTTTCTCTGTGTCCCCTAGCAAGTGAGGTGCACAGAGGGGTCCTGAACACCAGTGACAGTTGACTCCTGAGCTTTGATGGAGAAGACTATGACAATGGTAGATAACAGTTACATATATAGATGTGAGAGGGACAGAGAAAGAATATGAGTATGTGTGAGAACCAGAGCCTCTACAAAGGTCCTCGTGTTATTTGCACTCTGCAGATGAAGAAACTGGAGCACAGAGAAGTCAAGTAACTTGTCCAAGGTCACACAGCTGGGGAAGGCGGCATTGGATGTGAACCCGTAGTCCAAGTCCTGGATCCTGCTGTCAAGCATTCGCTGTGTTAATTTACAAAGCACAGCTCCTTACTCCTCTGTTATTTCCTCCTTTCTAATAAGAAATAGTTTTACACCAGAAAAATTTATATTTTATGAAATATGTACACTAGTAACTTTGATCATTTCATTATCATTTGCCCCAAATCTATTTATTTATTTGTTTGTTTATTTATTTATTGAGAGAGAGAGAGAGAGAGAGAGAGAGAGCATGAGTGAGGGAGGAGCAGAGAGAGGGAGACACAGAACTCGAAGCAGGCTCCAGGCTCTGAGCTGTCAGCACAGAGCCCAACGTGGGGCTTGAACCCACAAACCATGAGATCGTGACCTGAGCCGAAGTTGGACACTTAACTGAGTCACCTAGGCACTGCTTCTTTGCCAAATCTTGAATCAACCAAAACCAAACAGGTTTTTGTAATTTTATTTTTTATTGTTTTTTTTCCTCAAGACATCAGAGCCAATAAAAAATAAAAAGGGAAAATAAAATTCCCAAATACAAGTATTACTAACATTGCAGGGAGTTTCTTCTAATTTTTTTGCTATGTGTAAATTTTTAAATACTATGTAAACTGTCTTCTCTTACCTGTTTTGCTTAACATTATGTCATGGTATTTTTTTGTTTTCATATAATCTTTAAAATAGATTATTTTAACAGATTCAAAATATTCCATTGGGTTGACAGACTGTAGTCTCTTTAACAATTTCCCTGTAGTCAGATAAATACACTGCTTCCATGGCTGCCAGTGTTGTTTTCATTACTATAAGTAACACTTCAATGCCTATCTTTTGTGCCCAAAGTTTTTTTCCACACTGAAACTTTCCTTAGGTTAGAATTCCAGGAACAGGGGTGCCTGGCTGGCTCAGTCAGTGGAGCCTGTGATTCTGGATCTTGGGGTTGGGAGTTTGAGCCCAACATTGGGGGTAGAGATTACTGAAAAAAATAAAAAAACATCTTTAAAAAAAGAAAAAAAAAAAAAAAGAATTCCAGGAACAGAATTATGGGATCAAGGGAATAAACATTTTAAGAATCTGGAGGTAAGTGTGATACTTTCTAAAAGGGCTAAATCAAATTAGATGCCTATCAGTAGTACATGAAAATGCATCATTTCACTGTGCATTACCAGCACTGGCTGTATTAATTACTTTTTAAATCTCTGATATTTTGTTCTGCTAAAGGTATATGCAGCTATTACAATGAATGCTATTTCTTTTATTATTAGTGAACTTAAATCTCTTTCCAAATGTTTGCTACGTAAACATAGTTCCTTTTTTTTTTTAATTTACATCCAAATTAGTTAGCATAGAGTGCAACAATGATTTCAGGAGTAGATTCCTTAGTGCCCCTTACCCATTTAGCCCATCCTACCTCCCACAACCCCTCCAGCAACCCTCCGTCTGTTCTCCATAATTATGAGTCTCTTCTGTTTTGTCCCCCTCCCTGTTTTTATATTATTTTTGTTTCCCTTCCCTTCTGTTCATCTGTTTTGTCTCTTAAAGTCCTCCTATGAGTGAAGTCATAGGATTTTTGTCTTTCTCTAATTTCACTTAGCATAATACCCTCCAGTTCCATCCACGTAGTTGCAAATGGCAAGATTTCCTTCTTTTTGATTGCCCAGTAATACTCCATTGTGTGTGTGTGTGTGTGTGTGTGTGTGTGTGTGTATGTGTGTGTGTGTGTGTGTATGTATATATATACATACATACACCACATCTTCTGTATCCATTCATCCATCGATGGACATTTGGGCTTTTTCCATACTTTGGCTATTGTTGATAGTGCTGCTATAAATATGGGGGTGCATGTGTCCCTTCGAAAGAGCACACTTGTATCCTGTGGATAAATGCCTAGTAGTGCAATTGCTGGGTCGTAGGGTAGTTCTATTTTTAGTTTTTTGAGGAACCTCCATACTGTTTTCCAGAGCGGCTGCACCAGCTTGCATTCCCAAAACATAGTTCCTTTTAAAGATATTTAAACATTTTCTTAATTTGTGCTGAACTCATTTTTTTCCAATATGAAAACAGCTTTACTGTTGATCATTTTGGAAATTATATAGCTCACAAGCTAACCCATGGCTAGCTCCTCTTTCTGAACCCCAAGTCCATACATCGCTTGAGAAAGGAGAAAGCTGATGAATCTGAGGTGGAAATAGCAAATACGTGAGAAACCATGGGAGACAGCAACTGGCTGGTCCCGGTATGGGGGAGAAGGGCAGCCAAGGGCAGAAGAGTGCCAGGCACCAAAGTTCACAGGTGAGGGCTCTCCAAGCCAGCCCAGGGCAAGCCAGCGACCTGCGGGTACAGAAGGGCAGAGGGCCCGGCCAGTGGGAAGTGGAAAGCAACAGGCCCCAGCGGCCTGGCTGGCCCCACACTTTCTGAAGTTAGAGGGCTACTCAGGAACACGGGCACGAAGAGAAAGCAGCACCTGGCAGAGAAAAGGGAGGTTTCCCGAGGAGCCAGGCTACCTGGTGGTGGTGGGAGGGGGCGGTGGTGAGGTGTACCCAAGGGGTGAGACTCCCCCTAGGACCCAGACTCACAAGAAAGGGCACCCCTTAGGTCCTGGGCTTGCGTGAACCCCTCCCACCAGCACACATCACCCGTGCAAAGCCGGCATCACCAGGGGAGTATGAGCCAACAGGAAAAAAATGAAGACATCTGAAAAGTGCAACCATAATGAAATAAAACGAAGAGCTTCCATGAGAAAGAATTAAAGGGTCATGTGGGAGAAAACTTTTTACCTTGTTTTCATTATATATATCGCCTTAGAAAGGGAAGAAGGAAAACCAAGGTGATGGTGAGACGCCAGGGGTAGTAGCATAAGTGGGAAAGAGAACAGGGTGAGGAATGAGCCTGGAGCAGCTGTCACAGAGAAGGGAAGGGTGGAGATGAGATGGAGAAGCCACAGCTGGTAAGGTAAGAACTGTAAAATTCTGGAAGCCAAGCGAAGGACGCGTTTCGAGGAGGGAGTGAGATCTGTGGCAGTAAACAGTGCTGACAGGCTGAAGAACCTGAGGCCTGACAAGTGTCCCCAGGAAGTGTTAGGACGCATGGACCTGACAACAGCAGGGCTCAGTAGCCTGGGGGAGATAAAGCCTAACCTGCATGGGCTCCAAAGAGGCTGGCAGCGGGGAAGTGGGGCCATGTGGGAAGATGCTTCTCCCTAGCTAAGGAGCCAAAGAGAAACTGTGTGGGGAGTGGGGAGAAAGTGAGCGTGCTTGGAATGTGAATGTGTTGGACGACATTGTGAACGTGCAAAAATTAGAGCTACAGATACATGCATTCAGTACTATTTTCCCATTTGTAAGGTAACACAACTTACAGAGGTGATGAGAAGACAGGGCCAACAAGACTTTTTATCTGAAAACGAATCCTAACAGTCTACCTCTTCACTAGATACTTTTAGTCTGTGTTTACTTTTTTGGGATTCTGGATACCCATGTGGATCTATTGAGACTTTGGAAGCCTCTTTCCAAAATATGCGCATACCCACACACACGTCTTTTTCACAGTGCTACAGGTCATATCACGATCTCCTGAAGCTTAACAATGGATCCTTCTTAGAAATCCTAGTTTGTGTGTGTGTGTGTGTGTGTGTGTGTGTGTGAGAGAGAGAGAGAGAGAGACAGAGAGAGAGAGAGAGAGAGAAAGAAACCAAGACTCTTAACTAGAGAGAACAAACTGGCAGTTACCACAGGGGACATGGGTGGGGGGATGCGTGAAATAGGCAATGGGGTTCAAGGAGGGCACTTGGTATGATGAGCACTGGGTGATGTAGGGAAGTGCTGAGTCACTATATTGTACGCCTGAAACTAACATAACACTGTGTATTAACTATACTAGACTTGGACAATTTAAAAATAAGAGAAATCCTATTTTTGTCCACCATGGCATGGGATTCCAGTCTTTTCTGTCAATATTGCATATGACTAAGAGCTATTTGAAAAGCCTTATTAGTTTCCTATAGGGAGTTCCCTCCCTATCCTTACTATCTCTTGTGTCACTTCCAGATGTTCAGACAGCTGGCATTGTTTGCTAAAGGCAAGGCCTTCATATGATCAGTGTGGGCTCTCTGGCCTTCCCTTGCTGTGTATCTGTGCACGGCACTTCTGCTATCACTACGGCTAACCGATGAGGTGTGTGTTGGGTGCACCCCCCTATCTTTCCCAAACTCAAAGGCACTGCTTTCTCTCTGAAAAGGAATGTTAACAGTCGGGGCAGGTCAGCTGTGGTAAATTTGTGTCCTCCCTGAATTCATGTCTAAACAGAACTTCACAATGGGACCTGATTTGGAAACAGGGTCTTTGCAGATAATCAGTTATGATGAGGTTTTATCAGGGTTTGGGTTTAAAAAAAAAAAAAGAAGAGGTTATACCAGAGTAGGTGTGCCCTAAATCCAATGACCAGAGTTCTTTTAAGAAGAGGAGAGGACACACAGAAAAGGTGGTGCAGAGGTAAGTGAAGAGGGAGAGACGGCAGCGATGCCACCACAATCCCAGGAGGCGCCAGGAGCCCCCAGCAGCCAGAGGAAGCACAGAAGGACTGTCCCCCACGGCCTCACATGGAGCACGGCCTCGCCAACATCCTGATTTCACACTTCTAGCCTCCAGAACTGAATGGCGAGGATTTCATTTCTCTTGTTTGAAGACACCAAGTTTGAGGTGGTTTGTTACAGTGGCAGCAGGCTACAAATCCAGCAGTCTTAAGTAGAAAGACCCAGATGACTCTGAGATCATTGAGACAGTGTCTCCCCAGCATACCCACCCAGTTTCTACTAGTCATCTTCCAGTTTCAGTTCAGGAAGCACTACACGAATGGCCGCCCCTTCTAGGGACAGTGACCTCTAGCACCCCACTCAGATGGCGTTCTTTCCCCAGGTGTAGAAGCTTCAAGTACCAAATCTCTCGAACTTTTCCTCACCGGAGAATGGTGTTTGTGTCATGATCAAAAATAGTGTCTCCAACCCTATGCCTATAAAATATTTACCATACCTTCTTTTAGTGCCTTTATGGTTTTAACTTCTTTGATGATGATGCTGATGACGACGGCAGCTACACTTAATAACACCTGCGTGCGCCAAGCACCGTCTCAAACCCTTTACGTATATTAACTTACTTAATCCTCACAACAATCCCCCTCTCGTGACAGTGGAACAGAAAGTGATTAACTCCCCCAAGGTCACACGGCCGGTGATTGGCGGAGGCAGGCTGCAGGCCCAGACGGTCTAACGCCAGAATCTATGCTCTCATCTACAACGTAATCCTGTTTCTTGAGGCATTTCAATCTAAATATTTTATCCATTTGAATTTATTTTGGTTTAAGCAGTGAAGCAGAGCTTTGGTTTGGGTCCCAAACGCTTGGCCAACCGTTCCAATACATATTGAAAATTCTATTTTTATCCCACAGATTTTAAAAATGTCATCTTTATCATGGACTAAATTCTCATACTTACTTGAGTCTGTTTCTGAATTCTCTGTTCTGTCACATTTCATTCCTGTGGCAGATGTTAACTCTTCATATAATAAGGGTATTATTAGCTTTTTATCTTTCCTATTTGTTACAAATATTCTGTCACATACTTTTAAAATGTAGTCATAAAAATTCAAGTTTTCTTTTATTGCTTTAAAGTTCAGAAAATTTGGGAAGTATCCACTTCTATTCCTGATTTTCTTATGGATGAAAAAATATTGTGCGTACAGTTAGTCCATTTGGAATTCATTTGGTGTATCATAAAATAATCTATGTATATTGTTTAAGCCTGGATGCTTAGAGGGATTTCATTTTCATCAATATAAACAGCCCTGTAGCTCCTCGCATCCTACCTAAACCAATGCCACACCACAGATGCCCCGCAATGACCTCTTAAGCCCTCGCCCACATCTCTCATCCATTTAGGTGATATGGAGCTTTCATCTCAGTCTCTATCCTAGGCCTCTTTCTCACCTCCATCCCGGAACATGCCTAGGGGATGCAGCAAGCAGAGAATGAATTGGGGAGCCATCTCCAGTCCCTGAAGAAAGTTCCCACTTCCTCACATGGAAGAACAGCGATTCCAATGTACATGCTGAAGAATCCCCACAAAGAGAAAAGCCTAACTATCCCTTTCTCCAACACTAGCCTTGGAGTCCTTGGCCAGGTCTCACCAAAACCTTGGCTGAGAGTACAAGGTGTTGGGCTTTTGAGTGCTGGAGGTCTTCAAAGCAGGAAGGAATGGGATTGCCTTCGGTCCAGGAGGGCTCCAGGCCAGGAATGAAGCCATTTTCCACCTCCCGGCTTGGCTACCTCCCTGCTCCACTTGGGAGCTCTTTAAAGAACTTTCTCTGTTTCCTGGCCTGATAACCCTGACCCTTGGCTTCTCCAAGCCTCAGTTATCACAGTGAGGTAGGCAGTTTAATATTTGGTGGTGTTTTTTATTCCCCCCTTCTTCAGGAAAAAAAAAAAAAAAAAGTCTTAAGAGTGTGGAAAAGGCATGCACAGGCTTGAGGTTAAATAGGCCAGACTTTAAGCTTCAAGTCTTGGCTTTCCTACCACTTGCTAGTTATGAAACACCAGCCTTATTAGCTTACCTTACAGAGCCTCAGATACCTCAGCAAGCAAGGGGAGATAAAACCTACTTTACAGATATAATTTGTACAAAATATATCCATTCCCTCCCCTCTTTTCTCTCAGGTAATACCTAGCCACCACTCGCTGCAGGATTTGTTTGGCTGGCCAGCTGCCCCACTGCACATCAACATCACCTCCCCCCTTCCCAAAGAAAACACCACACGGAAATCCACACAAAGAACATCAGTATACAAGAACACACAGTACATGATTCTCTGTATCTGACATTTAAGAAAAAGCAAAATTGAACCATGCTGCAGAAATCAGAAAGCAGTTGCCTGGCTTTGGGGGGAAAGGGTGGTGGTACAATTGACTAGAAAGGGACATAAAAGGACATCTGTGGTGACGAAAATGTTCCACACCTGTTTTGGGTGGTGGTTATGTAAGAACATATAAATGATCCAAATGCATCAACTAACACCCAAGATCTGTAAATTTTAATATATGTAAATTATACCCCAATTTAAAAAAACTTTGTTCTGTATAGTTCACATACTCACTAATATAACGTGGAAATGTGTTTTTTAACATAAGACATCCCATAGACTTCAAGATATGACACAAAGGAGAAAAACAGGCATACCTAAATGTGATTCCTGTCTTTGGATCCTACTAGCTACATGACTGGTCAAGTTATGTAACTTCCCTGTGTTTCATATTCATCCACTGTAAAATGGGAAATATTTAGTATCCACCTCAAATATTGAGTGCCCTATAACAGATAACCCATGTTAAGTGCCAGAAACATAGCAAGCACTTAATATATGTTAATCCCTTCCTCTTCCATTTATAAATAGCAAGTGGGGTGTAATACTGCAATACTTAAATTCTTTTCCCAAAATGATTGGCCCAGTCATCAAAAAAGGAGGAGGAGGAAGAGAAGGAGAAAGAGGAGGAGAAAAAAGAAAAAAGAAAAAACTAATGAATCAACATTAGAATTTACCCTGAGGAAAGAAGTATGGCTATACACCAGGCTTCATCTACAAGGGTACTGATGGCATTATTTACAATAATAAATACCTGGAAACTGAACAGAGACTAATTATGCAGGAATATGAAATTTTGCTTTATGGTAACTAAAAATATATATTCAAAATACATGAATATAAATATGCACTCTGACAGAAACGCATTCTTAAGTTTTACTAGTTTATGCAGTAGTCAAAATTAGGGCACAGAGAGAAAAAGGAGAAAAGATACAGAAACAACTCCTTCATTTATTACAAACAGTGAAAAATACAGAATAATTTGCAGCTAACTTACCCTGTGTCTGTATTAAAAGGAGTATAAATTTACACGTGAACACACATATGCAACAGAAACAATTTAAATGACAAGTCACATTTACAAAGAAATAGAAAAAAAATAAATTAAAAAAAGTTTTAAAGCAAACTAAAATAGAATAAGGTCAAGTAGTGTCAAACATAAGAATATCAGAGTTTTTTTGAAAGACACCTGTTACCAAACTTGCAGAGTCAAAATAAGTAAAATTTTTTTGCCAAGATAAAAATATTCCAGACAATCTATCAATTGTCGTGGTCCACGCTGACTGGTTGTAATAAAGCATGATGACAGTCAGAAATATTCTATGAAGCTAAATATGACTGAGCCCATCACTAGCCATCAAAACTTTCCTTCCATGATGATTACATCACTACAGAGTGATTCTACCCACACCTGCCAGACAATGAACATTGCCAGCAGCACTCCAAGGCACTTCTAAGGAAAGCTATTAACAGGTCCTGACACATTATCTCACTGTGGCTATTTCTCCATTATAAAGTGCTACAGATGATAATCTGACCTGAGCAAGTTGCTCCTTATATCTAGATGTTATGTTCTCAAGAATATGGCTCCAAATCCAAATGTAAAAATTAAGCTAACAGCCTTAAGATCTGACATCTTCAAAAATGTTATTCAAAGTGCTTTCTTTAGGGGTGGCTGGGTGGCTCAGTTTGTTAAGCGTCTGACTCTTGGTTTCGGCTCACGTCATGATCTCATGGTCACGGGAATCGAACCCTGCATCAGACTTTGCGCTGAGAGAGTAGAGCCTGCTTGGGAGTCTCTCTCTCCCTCAATCTCTCTGCCCCTCCCCTGCCCAAGTGTGCACAAGCACATGCTCTCTCTCTCTAAATTAAATAAACATTAAAAAAATTAGAATAAAAACTCAAAGCACTTTGTTTACGAGCAATATTTCTCACAATATGCACGGTTCTTGGTGCTCCTGTGTGTGGCAGTGGGGCTACAGGAGGGAAGTCTCAGGAAGCCCAAAGCTGCCATTAATTGTTTCTAAAAACACTGAATTTTTATAGAAACTAATTTCAAACTCATTGAAATATTCATATACAGATGAAATACTACTGTACATTAGGAGTTGTGTTTCATATTCTGAATTTGAGGAACAAAGGAAGAATTACAGGAAAAGAGATAAAATATCAGCTGGCCTCAAATTATTTAAAACTTACTTCAATTCCAGTGTGATTAACATATAGTGTTACACAGTTTCAGGTGTACAATACAATGATTCAACAGCCTCATATGTTACAGTGCTCATCACGGATAAGTGTGCTCTTAATCCCCTTCCTCTATTTCACCTATCCTCCCACCCACCTCACCTCTCCTAACCATTGGTTCGTTCTCTATAGGTAAGAGTGTTTTTTTTATTTGTCTCTCTTTTTTCCCTTTGTTCAGTTGTTTTGTGAACAATGAGTGAAATCATACGGTATTTGTCTTTCTGTGACTGGCTTGTTTCACTTAGCATAATACATTCTAGCTCTATCCATGTTGCTGCAAATGGCAAGATTTCATTCTTTTTATGGCTGAGTAGTATTCCATTCTATATATATACACCACATCTTCTTTACCCATTCATCTATTGATGGGCACTTGGGTTGCTTCCATAATTTAGCTCTTGTAAATAACGTTGCAATAAACATTGCTGCATGTATCCATTCAAATCAGCATTTTCGTATTCCTAGGGTAAATACCTGGTAGTGTGTAACTGGATCGTAGGCTAGTTCTTTTTTAAACTTTTTTTTTATGTTTATTTATTTTTGAGAGAGAGAGACAGAGTGCGAGCAGGGGAGGGTCAAAGAAAGGGGGAGACACAGAATCTGACGCAGGCTCCAAGCTCTGAGCTGTCAGCACACAGCCCGGCACGGGGCTCAAACCCACGAACCACGAGATCATGCCCTGAGCTGAAGTCAGACGCTTAACCGACTGAGCCACCCAGGCGCCCCTCTTTTTTTAAACTTTTTTGAAGAACCTCCATACTGTTTTCCACAGTGGCTGCACCAGTTTGCATTCCCACCAACAGTGCATGAGGGGTCCTTTTTCTCCATATCCTTGCCAACATATCCTTGCCTTGTTGTTTAGCTGGCCATAAATTTAAACTAAATACTAATAATTTTCTCCAGAAAACCAAAAGATTTTCACTTAAATTCAGGATTAGAATATTTTAAATGAAAATCAGAACATGATTTTTCCATGGGTACAAATTCCTAATAATTAGATTTGCTTGAAGGAGTGAAAAGCTCCACGATCACCAGAATATGTTTGAAAAATCTAAGATAAAAGTTCAATCAAAGCATCTCACGGGTGCCTGGGTGGCTCCATCAGTTAAGTGGCTGACTTTGGCTCAGGTCATGATCTCATGGTTCGTGAGTTCGAGCCCTGCGTCAGGCTCTGTGCTGACAGCTCAGAGCCTGGAACCTGCTGCAGATTCTGTGTTTCCCTCTCTCTCTGCCCCTCCCCTGCTCACACTCTGTCTTGATCTGTCTCTCTAAAACAAATAAAAATTAAAAAAAAAATTTTTTTTAAAGCATCTCAATTCGTGTCAGGAAAAGTTTCAGGTTTTTTTTTTTTTTTTTTAAGACTTTTTTTTTTTCCTTTTCTGAAAAATGCTCAAAATGTATCTCTACGCATTCAGAATTGAGGCAAGTTAGCTTGAAGGGGAAAAAAAGTAATCCTTTGTTATACATTAAGCTTTGTTTCTTCTTTAATTCTTCAGTAAAAACTTAAGAAGAATACATTTTTACTTCAAAATGAATGGTATTGACTGAGAATTGCCCAGAATTCCCCAGAATAAAAAACTATTATGTGAGTCTCTTTATTCTTTCTTACAGGAGGTTCCCGAAAGATTTATGAGCGTGTGTTCTTACAATTCCAATGAACTGGATTCAGTATACAACAAGCCAAGTCAACAACTGAAAGTTTTACCTTCAGAATCGACTAACTAAACTCAGATTATTTTTGCCAGTTTACTCCTTGGTATTTGCTACTGTGACTACCAGTATATTATTCTAAATGTCACCTCTCTCCCTTCACTGTTACCCATACTCAAATACAGCAGTATTACTCTAGACATGTGCAAGAATTTTTTCCCTCCCAAGAGAGAAGAGAGAAGGACACTCCTAGGTTAGGAGTCATAGAGGAACCATAGGGACAGAAGAAAAACGTAAGTAAGATTCTCCAGCACGTTTCCGGCTAATTTAATTGCAGGAGACTGGAATGATCAAGGCTGAACCTACTTTACTCTACATCATCATCTTCAGTAAAGCAACTGTTTCATTTTTGTCTTGCCTTTCTTTCGGAATACAGGCCTGCCAGGAATGGGAGAGCTAGACAATCTGGCATACTGATACACCTAAGTCAACGAAAATCAGCAATATCCTGATGACTTGATAACTCTTTATGAGGTGGAAGTAACAGCTTTTGAGAACAATTTTTGAACAGTTATTTTGTTTGATTATCATTAGTTCCCTTAAAACAAGGGGGAAGACACATACGTATGTTGCAGAGTCCAACACACAAAACTACCCCATAAGGCTGTACTGAGAACTGAGTTAATCCATGTCAAGTGCTTTGAAGGGTGTCTGACAATAAGCCCCCAATAAAGGTTAGTTATTATTCCTCTACCATGTGTCCCACTTTGACCTGCTTTATGTGCCTTGGGAAGCACAGGAAAATAAGTGAGAGATAAAAGAGAAAAGTACCCTTCACTTCGATGCTTACGTACCATAACGCACCCAAGTCCATCTCTCACAGAAGGAGACCAGCCTAGACCTAGCCAGTTGGGCTCCTTACATAAAACCAACTCCAAGGGTGCCTTGCATAGAAGAGTGATCAGGATTTTCTCGGGAAAATCCAAAAAGCCAGTCTGGTAAGTCAATTACTACAATCCTTAGCAGATATGAAGGATTGCCATGAGTTAAAATACGGATTTGGAAGGGAAATCCCACTTGCATCCAAAAGAAAAGCAGATCAGTTAGAAGTTGGAGGCACGTGATGGAAGATTAATGGCAGCGGACTGGCCAAGGAGCCAATTCTAAGACAATTCAGGGAGACGTGACATCTCCAGCAGCAACAGCAGCAGGACAGGAGAGCAGGTTGACAACCGGAGAAGCAACCCTTCTAGTCCAGGCAGGAGCGGGGCTTCACGCTCCTTTCCAACCCATGGTGGTTTATCCCACCGAGCCCACAGGACTGCTCTACAGGCCCTTCCTGCTCTGACAGTTTGTAATTCTAAAGAATGCTGGAATTGAGCCAGCGGTGGTGTCTAAATGAGGAGTGTTAGATTTGAATGTTTGATGCACATTTTTTATTATTTATTTATTTTTTTTTGATGCACATTTTTTAAATGTGAAAGAAAAAACACACAGAATTTATTTCAAGTATAAATTGGAATGAAATACCAATGTAAATTATTTACCTTCTCCCTGAGATTTTAGGAACAGCTTACACAATGCTTTCTAGTGAAGAAAGATCTTTGAAAAAATTACAGTTGAAGTAAACCAGAGATAAGTACTTTGGAATCTCTGCCCCATCCCAGTGGTTTGGTGACATATCGAGATCTGTTCACAGCCTCATCGGTGCCCTTTATCAACAGGCTAAGTGTAGAAGAAAAAGAGCTGCCTCAACAGAGAATGTCAGCTCTGTCAACAGGACACATATTAGGCTGCCAGGAAACCATGCAAACAGATTTTCTAGGGCTCCATTCCTCTCCAGGATGGAACATTCTGCCATGCCTCCATTCACATTTCAGTTGATCCATAAAATTCAAGTCCCTTCTTTCTATAATGGAAGGTCGGTGTACAATATTTAGCAAGGACAAAAAAAAGTGTAAGAAGAAGAAAACTATTTCAAAGGGGTTGACATACATCCTGGAAGTAGGTATGTTTCTACTCAAAGCCAAAAGACCTTTCAAGTGAACGGCCTAGAACCTGAGCCTTAAAGGAACTTGGCCGAGCTTGTGAGACCATGCATACATCAAGGGCTGGGGCTATAAGACAAGGGCCCGTATAAGGTAAATTTCAGAACAGCTGGAGTACAGATAATAGGTCATAAAAATAGAGAGGTATTATCACACATTAGAAGTTACTTCTGGTTTTTTCATAATTCCAGCTTCAACATTTTAAATAGCATGTACCGATTCACGCAAAGTGTTGTATTTTCAAGCCCCCTGACTTTGTAACCCCCAGGCTCCTGCACAGCCCTGTCTTTATACAGTCTTGACCTACAATTAAACCACAAGATCTTGTATATGTCATCCTGCTGGGTGACAAACCCAGTGGCTTCAAGTTTCCCATATTTTCTGAAAGGATCTAGTGTTTTTTGTACAGTGTTAGAGTCAACCATTCTGACTGCATCTCACCAAGAGGACAATTTCACTAAACACTGCAAAGAAAATGTTAGGCTTCATTTCTATATTGTTCAAAACATCTGAAAGTGGGCAGTAAATGCTTGTCCAATGAGGGAACAAATGAGAATGGGACTTGCTCCAGCTATTACACTGAGATAACCAAAGCAGTAAATCACACAAACATCATTCTATTTCATTTCTGCAAGCCCACTGCATATACATAAACCACATAACAGATTTCCTTAACTGAGTCACGGTAACATTCAGTCTGTGACTGCACAAACATATTTGACACTGGAATGCCAGAATACGTAATGAAGAATATTCAACTAGAGAAAAAACACTCGTTTTATACGTTACATGTGTTCAACACAATTTTCCTGTGTATAGCCAAGGAAACAGTTTATATCATTCAGATGATTCTGGTCACCAATCCTGACGTGTGTGCGTACGTGTGCACATGCACGCACACGTGCACACATGCGTGTAGGCTGGGGAGTTCCCCACACTACAAACTCAATTCTGACACGATCTACCTGGAGAGAACAGCAGATCCCACAGATTGAGGTCTGAGTCCTATACAAGCGCCGACCCCTCCTGCTCCCCACCTCCAATGCCAGTTCCAAGTCTCGGTCATCACCTGTGCTTTGTAAGTGGTTTCAACAACGCCCTCCTTGGGTTGGGTTAGTTTGTTAGAGCAGTTCAAAGAACTCCAAGAAACATTTTACTTACTAGATTACTGGTTTATTTTAAAAAGATGTAACTCAGAAACAGCCAGATGGAAGAGGTGCGTAGGGCAAAATATATGGGAAAAGGCATGGTGCTTCCATGCTCTCTCAGGGTGTACCATTCTCCCTGCACCTCCATGTGTTCACCAAGCCAGAAGCTCTTCAAACCATATACTTCTGGGTTTTTACAGGAACTTAATCACAAAGACAAATTGATTAAATCACCGGCCATTGGTGATTGAGTTCAATCTCCAAACCCTCTTTCCTCCTAGGAGGTCATGGAGAAAGGGGGAATAGAGGTTATGGGACTAAAAGTCCCAACCCTCTAATCACATGACTGACTCCCTGGCAACCAACCCCATCCTTAAGGTGCTTTCCAAAAGTCACCTCATTAACTCAACAAAAGACACCTTTATGGCTGTCATCACTTAGGAAATTCCAAAGGTTTTTGGAGCTCTGTGCCAGAAACCAGAACCAAAACCAAATACATATTTAGTCAATATCACAATCATATAATCAAGCATTAACATCAATCACAAGTTGAAAAGTCAAAATATGAATGTCTTACCTGAACATCTTTGTATTTGTCTTGTAAGTCCAAGAGCCGGTGATAAGCTTTAATGGCTTCTGAAAATTCCCCAACATCAGTGCTAGTGAGAATGTAGTTTTCCCAGATTTGCCAATGTTCATAGTTGCACTTGAGGGCTTCTTGTAAAGTCCTAAAAGCTTTTACTCTATTAAAGACCAGATTTTAAACAGAATAATGAATAATCATACCTAAATAAACTATATAACTTAATGTATAAAATGTTAATGTGGACTTTCTGTCAGTCCTTAGTCATTCATGTTAGTAGACAGAATTTGAGACCCAAACAACCTCAAACCACCTCAAATTGGCCTACAAATTTTCTTTAATTTAAAAGGAGCAAGAAATTGCAAAACAAAACAGGTAGAAACGCAACAAGGAAAGGGAGATGTAAATAAAAAGCAACTGGAAATTTTGGAATTGAAAGAGACATTAACAAATTTAAAAAACCCTCAATAGCTGACAAAAAACTAGAATGTACACAAAGAGAGAACTGATGAACTAACTGGAAGACAACAGTGAGAAATCTACATGGAATTCAGATTAAAAAATAAAAGAGTAATAAAGAGAAGAAAGAATGAGATGTAAGGTTCAAATATACATTTGATAGACATGGCAGAGTAAACAGATAGATGCAGAAAATGTCAGGACACAATATTTGAAAAGATAATAGTTGAGAATTTTCCAGAACTGAACAAAGACCTAAATTCTATGATCAAAAGTATACTTTTGTACCGAACATTACAAATAAAGATGAACCAACACTTAGGTATACTGTACAAAATTTCAAAACATAAAGATAACTCCAGGGGTGCCTGGGCAGCTCAGTCAATTGAGTATTGGACTCTTGATTTCAGCTCGGGTCATGATCCCAGGGTCATGAGATGGACCCTCACATTAGGCTCCACACTGAGCGTGGAGCCTGCTTAAGATTCTCTCTCTCTCCCTCTGTCCCTCTCCCCTGCTTGCATGCTCTCTCTCTCTCTAAAATAAAAAAAAATTTAAAAAAACTAAAAAATTAAGTAAAAATTTAAAAAGATAATCCTAAAACCTAAAAAAGCATGACAATGAGAGAATAGCAGATATTTCATTAGCAACAAAAGATGTAGAAGACAACAGAATAAAGCACTACATGAAAATAATTGTCATGCCCCAAATTTTACAACCAGCTGAACTTACCACTCAAAAATAAGTGCAAAATCAAATACTTTCAGATGTACAAAGACTAAGAAAGTTTACACCTTCTGCCCCTATCTTATAAGAACCACTAAAGGACCTTCTCTTACAAAAATAAAAGGGAATTCAGCCAGAAAGAAAGGGATACAATAAATGATCAATGGTGAGAAAAGAAAGTGATGAAATATGTCATTACATTTAACTATTATTGAGAACAAAAATTACTAGTTGTTTGTGTAAAAAAAGTGAAACTGAAAGTATACAGACTATATTTTCTGAAATTAAATAAGAAATCAATACTAAATAGCTTAAAAAATATATGCCTGGAAACTTAACGATGCACGTCTAATAAAAAAGGAAACCACAGCAAGGGGAAAAAGAAACTCGTATCAGAAAGTACAAAATATTTACGGGTGCCTGGATGCCTCAGTTGGTTAAGTGTCTGACTTTGGGTCAGGTCATGATCTCGAGGTTTGTGAATTCGTCCCACCATTGGGGTCACTTCTGTCAAAAATAAATCATCAAAGGGGCGCCTAGGTGGCGCAGTCGGTTAAGCATCCGACTTCAGCCAGGTCACGATCTCGCGGTCCGTGAGTTCGAGCCCCGCGTCGGGCTCTGGGTTGATGGCTCAGAGCCTGGAGCCTGTTTCCGATTCTGTGTCTCCCTCTCTCTCTGCCCCTCCCCCGTTCATGCTCTGTCTCTCTCTGTCCCAAAAATAAAATAAACGTTGAAAAAAAAAAATTTTTTTTAAATAAATCATCAAGGAGCTCCTGGGTGGCTCAGTCAGTTAAGCATCCGACTTTGGCTCAGGTCATGATCTCACAGTTTGTGAGTTCAAGTCCCGCATCTGGCTTTGTGCTGACAACTCGGAGCCTGGAGCCTGGAGGCTGCTTTGGATTCTAGGTCTCCCTCTCTCTCTCTGCCCCTCCCTCACACATGATGTCTCTCTCTCTGCCTCTCTCTCAAAAATAATTTTTTAAAAATTCATCAAGAAAGTACAAAATACTTTGAACTTAATGAAAATTACTATTTATCACCATCTGCAGGATATAGCTGAAGCAGTATGTAGCACAAAATTTATGATCTTAAATGCATTTATTACAAAAAATGACATAATTAGTGAAAACATTCAACTTAATATGGTAGAAAATACCAAATAAACTTAAGAAAGAAGAAAATAATAAGAAAGTAAATATAAAGAAAAACCAGAGGGCACCTGGCTGGCTCAGTTGGTAGAGCATGTGAGTCTCGATTTCGATGTTGTGAGTTTGAGCCCCACATAGGGTGTAGAGATTACTTAAAAATAAAATCTTTAAAAAAAACAAAAAAAAAAAAAACAAAAAACAAAAGTAGAAATGATTAACAAAACCAAAAGCTGGCTCTTTGAAAAAAATAAAGTAAAACAGACAAATGTCTAACTAAATTCCATTTAGAATAAAAGAAAATGGCACAAATAAGATTAATAATTTTTTGAAAAAAAAATCATAAAGAGAATGCTATGAACAAATAAAGATGAGCTAAAGAAATAGCCAAATAAATCAATTAAAGTTAAAACCAAAAGGCTAGACAATTTTACAGAAACGGTATAGCAAACCATAAAGTAATCCTTGTCTTATATAAGCCACTTCAGAAAAGAGAAAAAGACTATTAAAAACTTGATACTGACAAGGAAATCAACAGAACTTCATTTCACCTATTCGAAATGTTAAACATCTCATCCAACAAAAAGATTCTTAGGCTTTACTCTCCTGGCTGGATAAGACTCTGGTTCCTTTATGGATCATAAATGTTTTACTGGACAGTTACAGTAACCTCCTTCAAATGTATGCTACCAATCTCCTTTTCCAAAACCATTTTGAATTTGTTCATTTAAGACTACAAGGTCCACCTCCCTTTCCTTGCTGAGCCCCACAGTGTTTCAACAAGGCATCTCCTCCTTGATGACTTCAAGGCAAATTCTGGAAGGGATAACGGAGGTTCTTCTAGTCATCCCGGGCCACTGCCCTGAGAATCACTCCCTGAAGCATTTGAAAAGAAGTATGGCCATGTCATAACAATTTACCTAGAGGTGTTATGGAACAGACTGACTGGCTTATCTCTTGGACCACTAACCTTCATAGTTAAAAATGAAGGTACCCTTGCTGTAACACTTCTTCAAATTCAGCCTTAAACTGTTTGGGGAGGATGTGTGTATGTGTGTATGTGTCTTTTTTCCTTCCTCTGTTCTACTCCCAGAGCCCACCTCCCATGTGGCAGCAACTGCCTTCAACAGTGGCGGACCACGCCTGGGGTTCTCCCATCCGTGTGGGGCTGGGTGAGGTCACCTTGCCGGAAAAGAACTCAACAGGTAGCAACCTAGGTAGGAGGATTATTCCTTCTCCTGCATGTCTTCTGGTCCTCTAACCTCAATTTCCAGGTCTCAACGTTTTTGCTATGAATTCTTTTCTAGTAAGTATGGCCTCTTCACAAAGATCTTCAGTTCAGGATTCACTTATTAAGCCCAGAGTGGTTGTGACATTGCACTGTAAAAGTTATACAGGGGCGCCTGGGTGGCTCAGTCAGTTAAGCGTCCGACTTCAGTTCAGGTCATGATCTCATGGTCTGTGAGTTCGAGCCCCACGTCGGGCTCTGTGCTGGCAGCTCATAGCCTGGATCCTGCTTTGGATTCTATGTCTTTCTCTCTCCCTCTCTCTCCCTCCCTCCCTCCCTCTCCCCCTCCCCCACTCACGCTCTCTCTCAAAGAAAAACAAATGAATAAACATAAAAAAAAATTTTTTTAAGTTATACAGAAAGATGGAAGATTTTCCCAAAGGACATGACGTCTAGGGAACCAGATGAAACAGCAAAAAGAGCACATTAGTGAAGAACCCCAAGAGAGGAAAGGGGCAGATGACATGGTTTGAAGGGTTCCTTTTAGGCATGGATAGAATTCTTTTGAGAGGAGCGGTCATAATTTACCCCTGAAGTAACAATCTCATGAGTCAAAAATGAGCTACGTCTGGAACAGCAGCAAAGAAAGGAAAGAGCAAAAAGGCAACAATAAAGCAGTGATTCACCTCTGACCTTACAACCCCACTTTTACACAAAAACCTATTTACAGAGGTGCAGGAAGACAAGAAAGTGTCCAAAAGAAGTCAAACAATGTGAGGAACCCCTACGAGAAAAAGAGGAATGCTCAGGGCTAGTGGGCTGAAGAGAAGTACATACAAAAGCCTCACTACATACAAAATTATCAGGGTTACCAGAAAAAACTACTGAGATCACTCTACAACTATGACAGGGATTTCCCCTGCCCTTGCTTTAAACCAAAAGGGTCCCCAGGGAATTTTAACACAATCAGTTGCAATCAAGAACATAGTATTATTTTCCGAAGACAGCGGTAGAAAAAACAGTACTTTATTTATGTAGTTTGTCATCCAAGGGCAGCAGAAGCATTTCATGATCTCTATGTAATGTGGATTTAATGATATCTTCAGAAGTATCTTGTGAATCCACAAAGAAAAATTAAATTAAGCTTGAAAATAAGGCCAAATGAAAATGGAAATAGATCCATCCTTTCCTTCACTTACTAGTAAACTCTGGCAACAGCAACCCTGTCTCTTCCCTTTCCTTGGCTTTCTGTGGCCAGTCAATAAGGCCATTTGGTTGTCCCCTTTATAAACTGGCATCGGCCCCTTCTTTTTCCAGGCTAGTTATCTCCTGCCTGGACTGTTACAACAGCTGTCTCCTGATTGGGTTCCCAGCCCCCAGTTTCCTCTCTAGTCTGTCTCACACTGCCACCAGATAAATCTTCCCCAAAAGCTTCTTTCTTCATGAACTTCCCTCCCCACCCCACCCCCCCGCCCAACCCCGAAATCTCTGGCTTCCTACTGCCAACAGGATAGTCTCAACTTGTTAGTCAAATCATCAGAACACACTGCCATTTGACTCCAACCTTCCCTCTCCCTAGAGACCTCACTATAATCTATAGTTGGTATAGTTTACTTGTTCTGCATATGATCACATTTCTCTTGCCTGAGAGGCTTTCCTCTGTCCATCTACCCATTCTTCAATTTTAGCTTGAGTCCAACATTCTCTCAGAAGTGTTCCTGAACCAGGACCATAATCCTTTTCTCTTCTGAGACCTACAGAGAGTGCCTGGCATAGAATGAGTGTTCTAGGGGCGCTTGGGGGGCTGTCAGCTAAGAGATGGATTCTAGACTTCAGCTTGGATCAGGATCTCACAGTTCATGAGTTCGAGCCCCACATCGGTGCAGCCTGCTTGGTATTCTGTCTCCCTCTCTCTCTGCCACTCCCCCACTTTCTCTCTATATCTCTACCAAAATAAATAAAAATAAACTTAAAAAAGAATGAGTGTTCCACGAATGTCACTATTATTATAGCTCTTTGGTTTTTTTTTAATTTTTTTAATGTTTATTTATTACTGAGAGAGAGAGAGAGAGAGAGAGAGAGAGCATGAGTGGGGGAGGGGCAAAGAGAGAGGGAGACACAGAATCTGAAGTAGGCTCCAGGCTTCAAGCTGACAGCACAGAGCCTGACGTGGGGCTTGAACTCACAAACCACAAGATCGTGATCTGAGCCGAAGTCGGACGATTAACCAACTGAGCCACCCAGGTGCCCCTATTATAGCTCTCTTTGTATTTCCCATTTGATATTTACAATATACTACTTCTTTAAAAAATTTTTTAATGTTTATTTATTTTTGAGAGAGACAAAGAGCGTGAGCAAGGAAGGGGGAGGGGCAGAGAAAGAGGGAGACACAGATTCCTAGGCAGGCTCCAGGCTCTGAGCTGTCAGCACACAGCCCGACACAGGGCTCAAACTCACAAATGAGAGATCATGGCCTGAGCAGAAGTCAGACGCTTAACCAACTAAGCCACCCAGGTGCCTCTACCGCATACTAGTTCTAATGCTAATCAATTTTTAAAATAATACAGTGATATTTTATTTTTTCAATCTATAATTCCTGAAGACATTGGTTCATACTTATATTTCTCAGTAATATCTAGTACACGTCAAGCAATTGATACGAATCAATCAATGAAGTTGACCAACTAAAGGCATGCTTACTTTTATCATGCAATGAAATTTAGGATGTAAAACTTCAGTATCAAATAAAGATTCCAAATAATATTTCTTTTTTTATTACATGGTAAGTGTTTTCACGAAATAAGCTATGTTTAGAATTCAAATGGCTATATTAAGTCATTCTAATTCAAAGACATGGATGGGCAAGAGGAAAAGAAGGAAGGCACAACGTTCAATGTTCAGTGGAAGAAAATCTCATTTGTTAAAAAAAAAATTTTTTTTAACTCACTCATTTTGGAAACTGAGTCCTTCATATTCGTCTCATGTACTTACTTTTGTTTCAATCGGATATAGGAAGTTGACAAATTGTTCCAAGCTTCAGCATTCTGAAATGATTGGGAATCCAGTTATACACCACTCTCATTTCGGCAAAATAACTGCTACCACCCAAAGTAGAACATATTTTCCGAGTCCAAGAGGTGCTCTTTACAATCAGACTTGTCAATAAGGAATGTTCAAGTTGTAGGAGAAAATTCAATGAATTAAACTTCACTTGTACAATTTCAAACAAAAATGGTCAGCAAATCGACACAACTCTTACAGCACTAATTTGGAACTTAGCTAAGATTTTATTTACAAATTTAGATTTCCAAAATAACTGGACAATTTGCAACATAATTTACATAATATTTAGATTTATTACAAATCCAAGGCTATGCAGAATATTGTTTTTCATACCTTTTAAAATATTTACTGATTTTTTAGGGGCGCCTGGGTGGCGCAGTCAGTTAAGCATCCGACTTCAGCCAGGTCACGATCTCGTGGTCCGTGAGTTCGAGCCCTGTGTCAGGCTCTGGGCTGATGGCTCAGAGCCTGGAGCCTGTTTCCGATGCTGTGTCTCCCTCTCTCTCTGACCCTCCCCCGTTCATGATCTGTCTCTCTCTGTCCCAAAAATAAATAAAAACGTTGAAAAAAAAATTTTTTTAATAAAAAATAAAATATTTACTGATTTTTTAGAGAGAGAGCATGAGTGGGGGAGGTAGAGACAGAGGGAGGGATAGAGGATCCGAAGTGGGCTCTGTGCTGGTAGCTTACAGCCCCGATGCGGGGCTTGAACTCATGAACCATGAGATCATGACCTAAGCCAAAGTTGGATGCTCAACTGACTGAGCCACCCAGGCGCCCCTGCTTTTCGTATGTTGAAAGGCTTTGCTATTTTACCATCATCCTTCATCAGATAGGAGAATAAAGGAGTATGTGTTCTCCAGTGTTATTCCTACATATTTCATCAAACATATTTCTTTCCCTATTCCTCTGTGCAATGACAAAAATAAATTAAAGCCATTGCACGAATGTTGATTCTAACAAGAATGATATGAATTATGCTTGTTCCTCTTTGTTGAGCTTTTTACAAAATATACAGTGTATAGTTTTCAGGTTCCAAATGTATGATTTAAAAATCAAGTGGCAATGGACCTCTGCTTGCAGACATAGCACAGTTAGTACCAGACCAGCCTTGTTACCATAAAAAGCTACAAACTGGACAAAATTTAGGAAACAACTGTTTCTGAGAAGTTGGATAACAAGCAGCAAGGAACTGTGACCCTTAAGAGAAGGTAAACTGAGATGTCTCAACAATCAACCTACACCTCCATCTAGAGGCACTTTCAGGACTGCAGCACAGGGAGGAAAAAATCAAACGAAGCAAGTCTTACTGAGATTAAGAAAAAGAGATCAAAGGCTCCTGGGTGGCTCAGTTGGTTAAGCAACCAACTCAGCTGGTTAAGCATCTTGATTTCAGCTCAGGTCATGATCTCAAGGTTGTGAGATGGAGCCCCATGTTGGGCTCCACACTAAGCAAGGAACCTGCTTGAGTCTCTCTCTCTGTCTTTCTCTCTGTCTCTCTCTCTCTGCTTCCCTGATCATGCACACATGTACGTTCACTCTCTCTCTCTCAAGAAAAAAAAAGATTAGACTTTAGGGCTCAAATGTCGGCTAGAATTTGCAGGGCAAAAAAACAAAAAAACAAAAAAGACAGGGAAATGAGATCCGTGCAGAGAATAAGCTTCAGAAATCTCAGTAAGTATCTCTGTGGGTCCTTGGCTGAATGTTAAGCTATACGTGTTCAGGGCAAAACTTCTTGAGGCCACGCAGAGAACAACTGCCAGAGAGCTGTGAGCTAAACAGACATTCTGGAGGCCACACAATGCTAGGAGCTGTTCAAGTTCCAACCAACCAGAGTGGAGAACTGTTATTGATCACACATGGGATTAAGGTCAGCCACCAAAAGCTTACACCTCAGAGAAGCGTGATTACAACCCCAGAATAAGGACAATACAACACCCACCCTAACAAAGCTTAAAATAAAGATGATCCACAAGTAAATTAGACAAATGCCAAAATAAAGTTCTACCTTCCTTGAGGGAAAACAACAAAACCCAGGAACTCAACAACACACCATCTGTGGTGTATAGGATACAATTAAAACTCTTGACAGACGTGAGAACGAGCAAGAAAATTCACCCACAGCTGAAGGAAAAATTAGTAGAAACAGAGAAATGAAAGAGATGTAGGAATAACCAAAGACTTCAAAATAGTTGTTCTTAATACGAAGATTTGAAGAAGACATGAACACAGTAAGGGAACAACTTGGGAGTCTCAGAAACATGAAAACTGTAAAAAGGACTAAAGAAAACACATTATCTGAAATGATGCACAGCCTTCTTAAATTGAGAAATAACTGCTATATAACACTGTCTCATTTTTAGTGTGTAATATGATGATTTCATACATTTATATACTATAAAATGATCACTGTAATAAGTTTAGTCAACATCCACCAACCACATAAGGTGTGATGAGTTTAATAAACAGATTTAACAGCAGATTGGACATAAATGTCAGAGCTAAAAGAATAAAACTCTTAGAAGAAAAGATAGGGGTAAATCTTCATGACCTTAAATCTGGCAATGGATTCTTACATATGACCCCAAACACATGAGCAATAAGAGAAAAAAACAGATAAGTTGGGGCTCATCTAAACTAAAAACTGTTGTATCTCAAAAGACACCATCGAGAAAGTGAAAAACAGGTACAGAAATGGGAGAAAATATTTGCAAATCATATATCTGATATGGGTCTTGTATCTAGGATGTATAAAGAACACCTACAACTCAACAATAAAAAGACAACTAACCCAATTTAAAACTGGGCAAAGGATGTCAACAAACAAATATTTTTCCAAAGATGAATGGACACAAATGGCCAATAAGCATATGGAAAGATGCTCAACATCACTAGCCATCAGGGAAATGGAAAACGAAGCCACAACAAGATCCCACGTCCAAGGATGACTAGAATCAACAAGACAGATAATAACAAGAGCTACCAAAGTGTGGAGAAACGGGAACCCCCATACAATGCTGGTGGGGATGTAAAATGGTGATTTAGAAAACAGTCTAACAGTTTCTCAAAATTTTGAACACAAAGCTAACATACCCAGTAACTCTACTAGTAGGCACATACCTAAGAGAAATAGAATCATATATCTGTGATTCTATTTATTTACACAAAAATCTATTTATTTACACAAAATAAATCTATAAATCTATTTATTTTCACAAAAACTGTAAATGACTATTAAAATAGCCAAAAAATGTAAACAATTCAAATGTCCAACAATGGAAGAGTAAGTAACATGATACGCCCATATAACGGACTATTAGTTGGCAGTAAAACGGAAAGAAGTACTGATGTGTGCAACAACGTGGGTGAACTGGGAAAACACTGATCAAAGTGAAAGAGGCCACAAGAGACCGCATAGCATAGGATTCCATGTATAGGAAGTGTCCGGAACAGGCAAAGCCACATTAGTGGTTGCCTGGGGCATGGCGTGGAGGGTAATGAGTGGAAGGTGTTTGGAAGAAATGAGGAATGACTACTAATGAGTACAGGGGGGTTCTTTTTATGATAATAAGAATGTTCTAAAATTGATCGTGGTGACAGTCACACAATGCTGAATATACCAAGAAATCACTGAATTTTACCTTTGAATGGAGGAACTACATGACATGTGAATTATTTATCAACTCAGTGAAACTATTAACTATTAAAGGACTGTAAACTAAAAGAACTTTCTAATAATGCAATGAACATAGGCAGCACATGTTACTGAATGATAGAATAGATGTGACGTTTTGCTATGTACTTAAGTATAATTTTAACTAAAAAACTGTTGTATCAAACTTATTTTCCATGAATAAGTTAGTTATTATAAGAAAAAACTTATTTCCAGATTTATAAATAATTTACCTTAATGTGTGACTTTCTGTCAAAGGTATATTTTCTTCCAATTGGTTTTCTTTTTATTTTAACATAAAATAATAGAAAATTTGAATTTTTTTCCATCTTTTATCTTTTTTTTTTTATTGTGATAAGAACCCTTAACATGAGATCTACCCTCTCTCCAAAATTGTAAGTACACAACACAGTACTGTTAACCACAGGCACAATGTTGAACAGCAGATCTCTAGAATCTATTCATTCTGTATAACTGAAACTGTGTACCCACAGGAATTACTGAGCTATAGTACAATTCAAGTAACTCAGAGAATATCCCAGAGCTGTGAGAAGAGGAGGAGACCCAACAAACTCACATCAGGTTCTAGAGTCACACAGCGCTGAAATGCCTTCGCCGAACCTGCATAGTCTTCCAAGGCCAAACAGGCACAGCCAAGAGAAAACCACACCCCGAGCTGCAAAGACAAAAGAGCCAAAGTTATGCAAGCACATACAGACATCTATAGGATATTTACCTTACATTTTACATTAGTTTCAATGTATGAAATTTAGTAACAGAGGTGAATTTCTTCATAGAGTTTTCAAAGCTAACACAACACCAAAAGCATGTGCAATATCACTGCATGTCTTTTGCTGAGAGACACCATTCTTTGTGTTAACCAAACGCCATAAATGCAATCAAGAGCTCTGTCTATAAACCCTGATAGTACCAATTTGGGATTAATCTAACATTTTTAGTGAGTATCAACTATGTCAAAAGTTTACAAAGTATTGGGGCCCTTGGGTGGTTCAGTTGGTTAAGCGTCCAACTTTGGCTCAGGTCGTAAGTTGGGGCTCATAGCCCGTTGAGTTAGAGCCCTGCATCAGGCTCTGCGCTGATAGCTCAGAGCCTGGAGCCTGCTTCAGATTCTGTGTCTCCTTCTCTCTCTGCTCCTCCTCCACTAGCATTCTCTCTCTCAAAAATAAAATAGAAACATAAAAAAAATTTTTTTAAGTATACAAAATATCAGAAAATTCACAACTGATAAATGTATAACAAACTTGAGAGGGGAAAAAAAAAAAACCCAAAAAATTCTTGCTTTCATCTTCAAGTTAGACCACAAACAATTCTGCAGTTTAAACAAAAGTAACTGCTCTACCATGTATCTGCTTGGGCATGCCTGAAAATAATGTAGAAAAAGCAGGCTGAGAATCTGGATTACCAAATAGTCATTCAAAATGGAAAGCCTGACTTAAGTCAGTAAGATGTATGAGCACAGAGATTTCGAAAGAAAAAAATAAATAAAATTAAAAAAAAAAACAAACAGGTGAATTAGGAAGTAGCTATTGAAATTACAAAAGAATTCTTCGTATCACAGGGCTTCCTTAAAATTCAATAGCCTCTATCAAAAGGAAGATAAAACTGATAAAAATTTCAATGAAATTGGTCAGAAATGCAGCTGTTTCAAGGCAAGTTTGCTTTTCTTCTGGATACGGTCAGTAAGGTCAGCAGCAGAATGTAGCCTATTCGGTTCACGGACTCCCAGGACAAAGGCAGGGAGCAGGCAGACAGGTCTGGTGGCACCCTTCAGGGTGGGAAAGGAAATCAGGTGCTCTGTTATCTGCCCATAGCCTTCCACAGAGACAGTGCAGGAGGCGCTCCCACACCCCTCCTCCCCCCAGCCATTTTCACAAAACTTGTTCCATATGGCTAGTTGGGGCCTGAACGGTTTTTAAGCAGATAAAGATTTTTAGCCGATAATTAGAGATAAGGCTTAAAAAGCAAACATCCTTGGGCAATTTAACACTTTGCCTTGAATTCACAAGAGGCTATAAATAACTGCTATCAGGAGCCTTTATGGAGAACAGATTTTGTTAGAGGAATAGGTAAGGACTGAAAAGAGGGTGAAAAGAGGGTGGATGTGTGTTTGGTGGGAGGGGGGAGAAGGTAGAGATACCAGGTTGAAGCAAAGTTAGTTCACTTTACTGAATCAAGGGGCTAACAGCACTTGAAAAGAGACCTCATTACACTTTCCTTTCATCAGTTATTTACAGAATCTGGAGACCAAACCATACTCACTAAATATAATACATTCTGAGCTCGCCTAAAGTCTGATGCTAACTTACAAACAATATATAAAACAAGCTCTCTAACTTCTAACCAATGTGTAAGTTACAAAATCTGTCTTATATTTCATCAGGTATAAGGTACACCTGTTTTTCACCATTTAACAGTTCTGAAATAGATCCAACAGCTTTGTCAGAGTTTATTGGAGGCATTTTATTTTCTATACAAGGTGGCACTTAAAATAAATGTGTCTCTTACAACTGATGGTATCTTATATCCAATGAATTATGGTTACAAGTTTACTTGGAAGAAGGGATACCTCATTCTGGGACTAAAGGAAGAACAGTGAAAATTACCCTCAAAGTTCTCAAAACCCATGTGCCGTGCTTGCTTTCTGCAAATAAACTTCCCACAAAATTATTTCACAAGAGTCATTATTTAAAAAAAAAAAAAAAAAGCAAGTGTAAATTCAAGATGTAAATAAAGAACTTTATTTTTCAATCCACCTGGCAAGACAAAGGTTACAAATCTAAAATTAGCAATTACTCATAGCTCTAAAACAAGCTGGTAATGAGATTATTATTTACCTTTAAGGTTTTGAAAGAAGTCAATGTTTTGTAACTAGTGTCTTAAAACCAAAATAAATTTAATGAAAATCAGGCTGATGACTTCATTTAATATATAGTATTATGGTTCTCTCTTTTTTTTTTTACTCTTGGTCATTTGTGTTGTTTTAATAATTTGCATGTGAAGGAAAATTCTAGGAACATTAACTGCTAGATTTCCATCTGTTGATAAGATATAATTACATGGGAGATGGTTTTTGCACACACCCTATTCTTTGAAATCATGAAATGGCTTTTTAAAAAACAAACTCAATGATCTTCTAATTGCTTGTAGCTGACACACTAAACCATAAATAATACATTCAGATGTTTCTCCATTGAGGTCCTCAGGATTTGGAGAACGAAGGAGAATATTTGGTGCCTCTTTTACTTTTTTCATTTTTAACGATTAAACGATTAATGCCAATAGTGCATCAAGATGCCAGTCAGGCTCTTAAGAACAGAACATCATGGGACACCTAGGTTAAGCATCCGACTCTTGACTGTGGCTCAGGACATGATCTCATGGTTCATGAAATCAAGCCCCACCATGGGCTCTGTGCTGAGCATGGAGCCTTCTTGGGATTCTCTCTCTCCTTCTCTCTCTCTGTCCCTCCCCTGCTCAGACACACACACTCTCTCTCTCTCAAAATAAACATTAAAAAAAAAAAATATTTAAAAGAAAAAAGAACATCGTAAGAGAAAAAAATCAAAAGCCTCCAAAAAACCTTAGTAGATGATTCCCCAAATTAAAATTGTATATGCTTGAGTACGAAACACCTCTCTACCTTTCAGTCCAGTACAATCGGGTGGGGATATGATGTTAGCCTCACCACTTTTTCTAGAAGCTACACTTAAAAAGTAAAAAGGGGGATATGTAGCTGGCTCAGTCAGTGGAGCATGCGACTCTTGATATCAGGGCTGTGAGTTCAAGCCCCACGTTGGATGTAGAGATCTTAAAAAAAAAAAAAAAATCTAGGTCCTCTGACCGAGACCCTTGCTTGGGCTCCTACCTTTCACATGCTATATACAGCCTCTCTTGTTCCTCTCTATACAATGGCAATCAGAATAATTAGCACTTAGTGAGCAGCTACTATGTGTGCCAAGCACTGACACCAGGAGCTTTCCATACATTACCTCAGTTCTTCTTCACAGGACCCTCTCCAGGTAGTAAATATTACCCTACTACTTCCTCCTCATTAGAGAGATGACGATGGGCCACAGAGTCAGTCCCTGACAGAGCAGAGATTTGACCCAGTCAGTGGGACTGCAGAGCCCACGTCTTCTCCACGTGGCCACCCTGTCTCCCAGTGTACCATCTGTCCACACACAGCCATGATTGATGGCAATCCCAACCTCGTCACCAATAACGCAAGACAGGAAAAAAAGAACGGTTAATATGCGCTGGGAAAACCCAGGAGATCAAATGTTTAAGAACTGGAGCATATCCACCCCCGCAAAAGCTCTCCCAATTAGGCAAGTGGACAGAGGTGAGGCACAAGAATGGATGACCATGTTTAGTTGGAGGGGAGGGCTGAAAGGCAAACCTCTTGTCAGAGGGACTGGGCAAGAATGGAGAAACAACCATCAGGTAGAGAGGCTCCGGTTGAGATTTCTGTAGTGTTTATTCCAGCACAAACTGTGAGGCCGGCTACTCATAGGAAGGGCAAAGATCTTTAGAAGTGGACAGTCTAGCTTTTTTCTCTGAGGGAGCCAATACAGAAACACTAACGCAGGCCAATTATTTATTTTGAATATGATGATATATGCACTTAAAGAATGGTTTAAAATTATTTTAAAAATAATTAAGAAAGAACAAGACTGGTTGAGAACGTGGTCTCTGAGTTTCCCTCACAAAGCCCCTTAGAGAAACAGTGGAACAGAGGGGAAGACGGATGACTAGGATTCAAGAGGCTCTGAGTAACTTAACCTCTGGGTCTCCGTCACCCAAATGTTAAATGGGGATCTGAGGAAGCAAACACCCAAGATTCTGAAAACCCAGAGGTGACAGGCTTCAAAGGCACCTTAGTGCCATCTAGTGGCAAAGTCAGTACCCTGGCGACACAAACCGTAGAATCCGCAGGTTTGAAGAGTCAGGAGGGAATCAATTCATTTAGAAGCCTTAGAAATCAATTCAAAAGAGGCAGAGGGGAAAACAAGGCCTAGAGAGGAAGTAATCTGCCTAGAGCCACACAATGCACACAATGGCTCCTGGTTCCTGGTGTGCAATAGGTGTGGTGAACACAGAGACCGCAATACATTAGCCTCAAAAATTAAAATAGAAATCAAAGTTAAAAAAAAAAAAAAAAGGAATTAAACAGTTTGCTACTCCGAGGGCTAATAAAGACTAAGCACCACTAGGCAAAGGGTGTGGATTATTTTTACAATAAAAAAGTTAATTTGGGGCACCTGGGTGGCTCAGTTAAGCGTTCGACTTCAGCTCAGGGCATGATCTCACAGTTCGTGGGTTTGAGCCCCATATCAGGCTCTGTGCTGACAACTCGGAGCCTGACGCCTGCTTCAGATTCTGTCTCCTTCTCTCTCTCTCTGTCCCTCTCCCGCTCACATTGTCTCTCTCTGTCTTTCAAAAATGAATAGACGTTAAAAAAATTTTTTTAAGTTAATTTTTACAGGAGTCTTAAAGTACATCCACGCTAGGTACCATTTGCTTATGTTTTACAATTTTCTTTCTTAAATGAAGAGTCTACTGCTCAAATCTACTTCCTCCTCAAAGCGTCTGCAGAAGGAATAATCAGCAGCTTCACATTTTTGCTAAATTTCCTTACAGGATTGACGGTTTGAATTTTTTTTTATGTCATGTAAAACGTTCAACATGTTATAACGAATCCTAAAGCCAAGCCATGCTCTCTATCCCTCCTTTCCACGTCCCTGACTCATTCCCATGACCCCCAAATTCAGATAAGTTGTTGAATGTGGTTTCCTTAAACAGGAAATGACCCAAAACAAATCCAAGAGCGATACCAATGTTCTTTGGTAGCAGCTTTTTTCTAAAGTAATGCTTGGTGCTCATATTCTTTAAAAATGTGCACCACCAACTCTTTCATAACCAAATTTCTCATATCCTCCCTAAGGAAACACAAGTCCCAGGCTGCCAGCTTCTTTCTCTCTCTAAAGGAAAAATTTCCTCTATTTCAGTGTCTTGCTTAAACTACGGGATCAGGGCGCCTAGGTGCTCAGTCAGATAAGCATCCAACTTTGACTCAGGTCATGATCTCAGGGTTCCTGGGATAGAGCCCCCCATTGGGCTCTGTGCTGACAGCTCAGAGCCCAGGGCCTGCTTCAGATTCTGTGTCTCCCTCTCTCTCTGCCCCTCCCCTACTCACACTCTGTCTCTCTCTCAAAACTAAACACTTAAAAAAAAATTAAACTACAGGATGAACTAAACTTTATACATACTTTTTTCTTTAACTAGACAGGCTATTAATTGTTTAACGTCCCCCTCTTATTCCTTTCCCCGATTTGGTTATGACTGGCTCTTACATTTGCCCGCTCTTTCCAGAGAACGTATAATGTGAGGACATACAGGTGTTCAGATATTATCTGCACATGAGACTCCCATGTTAGATGTAGCCCCCTAATTTTAGGCTACAGATAATGGGGCAGTGATGACTTCCTTCCACCATTACTACCGCACTGCAACAGGCAGGAGAGAAATGTGACATCTATGACTGAGAATGCGCTACGGGAAACACGCTAGACACGTGGCATACGTTGGCTCTGATTTCCCCAGCAGCACACTGAGACGGGGATTGTATCTCCACCTCACAAATGAGGAAACAGAGGCTCAGAAAGATGAGGGGATTTACCTTCCTTGTGTTCCTGGGGTCACCAGGGTTTGGAGCCGGGTTTACAGCAGCAAAGCTTCCGCCCTCCCCGCCGCCCTTCAGCCACAGCTATGGCCCAGATGTTACTAAGGGGCTCGTGTTTCTTGGCAGTTATGCAAGTTAGACTTTAAGAGTTTCATTTTTCATTGCTTACCAATATGAGAAAGGAAGAACAAAAAGGAAAGAATCTCTTTTTTCTCTCCATATTATTCACATATGTTCATTCTGTCTTCTCCATCGGAATGTAAGCTCCAATTCCTCGCGTCTTTCCACCACGGTGGATACCAGTTCACAACAGAAACTCGAGAACTCCGTTTCAAATAAAAACGCTTTCTTCTTTCAAAAACCACAATGAAATCGAAAATTAACCGCTACACATCAAGGGAGAACACAAGCTCCCGAGATAACTCACAATTCTATCAGTCTTGTTCCCTGGAAGTGTGGTCTTACGTACAGAATGGGCTGGGAAGGGCCTCCCTGGTTCCTCTCAAACTCCCTGGTCTTCGCAGACACACGCGCTGTCATCTGCTGGATCATTACGGAACGTGCAACTTACAACTTCTCTTCGTTCCTGATGAAAACCCCAGTGGGTCTTCGTTAAAGGAAGAATGAAATTCAAACTTGACAGTTCTGCATTCAAAGCTTTCCCACAGCTTCTTTTTTTTTTTTTTTTTTTTTTTTAAATTTTTTTTTCAACGTTTATTCATTTCTGGGACAGAGAGAGACAGAGCATGAACGGGGGAGGGGCAGAGAGAGAGGGAGACACAGAATCGGAAACAGGCTCCAGGCTCTGAGCCATCAGCCCAGAGCCTGACGCGAGGCTCGAACTCACAGACCGCAAGATCGTGACCTGGCTGAAGTCGGACGCTTAACCGACTGCGCCACCCAGGCGCCCCTTTCCCACAGCTTCTAACTCGACCTCAACCAAATCCACCATTACTTCCTAACCTTAAGACGACATCCTCTAGAGGCAAGAGGGAAGAGGTTGAGAGTAGGCGCTCTGGAACCAGAAAGCCCAGGTTCAAATCCCCACTCCACCCATTACAGGCTGTGGGAACTGGTGCAAATCGCTTAACCCTGTGTTTCCTTATCTGTGAAATGAGGGTAAAAGCAGTAAGTACCTCAAGGATTAAAGGACGTGGTGGGGATTAAAAATACATGCAAAACGTTGACACTAGAACCTGGCACCTAGTAAATACTTGATGTTAGCTGCTGCTATTATTATTATTAAATAAAAAAATAAACAGTGCAAACTAAGAGGTCCCGAGAAACCCTTCCTGGCTACGTGGTTGGTTTTTGCATCTGCTAGCCTCTCTGCTGAAACCCGTTTTCTCAACATCTGCCTCCCGTCCAAACCCCAACCATTCCTCCTAGTTCAGAGCATCTGCACCAGGCCTCTTCTGACCATTCACATCCTCATTCATAATGCCACCCTTAAGCATCCGAAGCATGCTGTCTATTTACTCTACCCCTTGGTCACAGAGTTATTTCTGCCTCCTCTCCTCATTTAGCCCATATAAACCACAGGCGGGTGAGAGGCCATGTCTTAACACAATTCTTTCATATCCCCCTCAGAACCTCAAAATGGTTTACGTTTACATTCTAGTTCAGACTACAGAAGACGCGTAAGAAAACAGAAAATGCTATTATAATAGTGATGCTCTCATCTTCTTTCTAGTCTCATTAGAAATATTATGCCTTTTCCAGAGCTTCTCCTCCTTCTCCTCCTTCTCCTTCATCTCTTCTCCTCAGTTCACTCTTCCCTAGAGTGATCTTCTCCAGTTATCTTTCCCTCTCTCTGTAACATTCAATCTTTCCTCCCTCTGCTGTATTCACCCTCTCCTCTATCCACTGCCCTCAACCATGTAAAGGTCTCCGTATCTTGAAACATTTTACTTGCCTCTTCTGCCCCTTGTACAATACTCTACATTCTGACTCTCATCTCTTTGACACGCTCCTAATATGAACAGTCGACTGATGCTACAGCCATTTCCTCATGCGCTGCCCATTCTAAACCTCCTGAAGCTGGTTCTGAAGGTCGTTAGTGACCTCCAAATCCAGTGGCCTCTTCTTGGCCTTCTCTGGACCTCATCACTACACATCACATCACTCACTAACACTTGTTCCTTTAGTTTCCAAAAATCCTTTCCATGAATCCCTACTCCTCTGACCAATACTCTGGTATCTTTTGTTTGAATCTTTTTTCACTGGTGCTACTTCTACTTTCCTCCAACTGTTGCTCAAAGGTTAGGATTTTGCTCAGAGTTCTCTTCCAAGATTTTCTGTCAAGAACTCATTCACTCACATGACTTTACTTACTTCCACAAAAAAGCCCCAATCTGAAAGCTCAACTGAGGTCTTACTACCGGGCTTCAGACTCTAGGTCCGATGGACGATCGGCCACCTCTGCTTGGATACAGCAACATGTCCTCGTGTTCAGTATCCAAAATCACATTATCTTCTCCCATAAAAGATCTTTTCCCTTCCTCCTGAATTCTCTACATTCTATCAACAGGGACATTTTCCTTTTTAATCAGACAATTGAGGAAACTGGCATCCTCTCGGATTCTAAGCTCTCCCTCAATCCTGCCAATCCAAATGACAAGGTCTCAGAAGATTTTCCTTTGTAATGAGGCTTCACCCCGTTCTATCTTTCCTCTTGCTGCCCATTCATCCATGACATTCATTCCTTATTTAAACCTCCTACAATACTACTTTTGTCATATCACTCTTTTGTTCAAAACCACATCAGACTTCCACATCCACGGGGTGGGAAGATCCTGAAGGAGGGCATTTAAGGCCCTTCAAAAACTAGTTCTATCCATATCATTCCCCACCGGAAACTCTCCGCTCTTTGCTGATAGCCCTGACACAGCCTAATTCATTCCCACATCCGTGTGTGTACGTGGTAGGCTCTCGATAATGCTTAGGTGGGCAACCGTGTAACATACTTGATCAAAATGCAACATTTTTGAAAGTGAAATGGAGCATTAAAAAATAATTAAAGTTACATATATTAAAAAAGACCTTATTTATTGGCCAACAAATTGTTGAACAACAAATTGGTTTTACTGTATCAGGGAACTTGTAAGATTGTTCTGTTCAAAACTGAAAAATAAAAATATATTAAAGTAAAAATGTTTAAATGCTAAACATTTAAAATAACAAAAGGAACATAATCAAGCTATACATTTATGACATCTGAACATTTCTGTAATATACTATAGATTTAAAATTACTTAAATTTTATCAGCATTTATAAACTTTAATCATTTCCTTAATCATATCTAATCTAATACCATATTGCTGTTCTACTGATTAATTTCTTTTTTCATTATGATCTTAGTACTTACAATTTTTTCATAAAATTACCTGTCTACTCCAGTGTTGTTCTTTATTGTTAATTGTCAAATTTATTGCTAATACATTTAAAACTGTTAAAACTTTTGATGGACTCTTGTCAGTAGGACATAATGATTTTAGTTGAGAAAATATTCTTTCTAAATGTAGTGAGGAAAAATTAAAAACAGAACTCCCATATGACCCAGCAAATTCCACTCTGGGGTATATATTTGAAGGAAATGAAATCACTGTCTTGAAGAGGTATCTGCACCCTCATATTCACTGCAGCATTATTCACAAAGGCCAAAACATGTGAACAATCTAATTGTCTGTGGATAGAGGAATGGGTAAGAAAATGTGTACGCACACACATACACACACACAAAAAGAGAAATATTATTCAGCCATAAAAAAAAAGAAGGAAATCCTGCCTTTTGCGACAACATGGATGGACTCTGAGGACATTATGCTGAGTGAAGTAAGTCAGACAGAGAGAGACAAATACAAATACTGCATGTTCCTGCTTCTATGTGGACTCTAAAAAAGATGATCTCTAGAAACAGAATGGTGGTTGCCAGGGGCCGAGCAGGTAAGAGAAATGGGACGATTTTGGTCAAAGGGGTCAAACTTCCAGTTGTAAAGATGAATAAGTTCTGGGGTTCTAACATACAGCATGGGGATTATAGTTAACAAGACTGGATCATATACTTGAAAGTTGCCAAGAGAGTAGATTTTAAATGTTATCAACACACACACACACACACACACACACACACACACACACACGTAATTATGTAAGGTGACAGAGATGTTAATACAATGCTACTATGGTACTCATTTTGCAATACAAGTACCAATCACAATGTATACCTCCAACTTACACCATGTAATACGTCAATTATACCTCAATAAAGCTGGGAAAAAAATGTAATATTTATTTTGAGAGAGAGAATGCACATGTACGAGTACAAGTTGGGGAAGGGCAGAGAAAGAGGCAAAGAGAGAATCCCAAGCAGGCTCCATGCTCAGCATCGAGTCCGACCTGAGACTTGATTTCAGACAGCAAAATTATGACCTGAGCTGATACCAAGTGTTTGGATGCTTAACCAACTGAGCCACCTAGGCACCTTAACCTGAAAAAAAATTTTAATGCGCTGAGATAACTGGTAAACTCAGAGCAACTGCTATTAAACAGAGGATATTCTGAATACTAGTCTTATATTGAAACTTATAAATATTTTTCTTGAGTATTGTCTTTTTGCCTCCATTTAGAGTGCCTTTCTTCAACAAATATATATACTGTATGTATAATTTATTTTTAAGTAGGCTTCATGCTCAGTGCAGAGTCAAACATGGGGCTTGAACTCAAGACCCTGAGATCAAGACCTGAGCTGAGATCAAGAGTTGGATGCTTAACTGACTGAGACACCCAGGCACCTTCAACAAATATTTTTAATAAGACAAAATTCATAAAATAAATTGTTTCTATTTATTATTCTTCATAAGTTTCACCAAATTTAGACACTGATAAATTATAGGCTTCAATTCTAGTATAGAATATAAATTAATTCATTTAAAATCAGAAGATCAATAAAAGTTTCCTACAAATTATTATTGAGGTTTTAAGTACAATGGTATTATGGTTACTTTTTAAAGTCATTTCTTCAGAGATATATACTCAAATATTTTTAACAGAGGGGTGTCTGGGTGGCTCAGTCAGTTAAGTGGCCAACTTCAGCTCAGGTCATGATTTCACAGTTCATGAGTTCAAGCCCTGCACTGGGCTCTGTGCTGACAGCTCAGAGCCTGGAGCCTGCTTCAGATTCTGTCTCCCTTTCTCTCTGCCCCTCTCCTGCTTAACATTCTTTCTGTCTCTCAAAAAGTGAATAAACATTAAAAAAAATTTTTTTGAATAAAAATAAAAGTGAAATGATTTGGGGGCACCTGGGTGGCTCAGGAGGTTAAGTGTCTGACTCTTGGTTTTGGTTAGAGTCATGATCTCATGGTTCATGGGATCGAGCTCCATATTGGGCTCTACAATAACAGTGGAGCATGCCTGGGATTCTCTCTGTCCCCTCTCTCTGCCCCTCCTCAACTTGCAGTCTTTCTCTCTCAAAATAAATAAACAAACATTTTTTAAAAATAAAAAATGAAATGACTTGATACATTAGTTTTTTAAATTTATCTCTAAAGTTTGAGAGACAGAGAGCATGCACATGTGCTCACATGCCCATGAGCAGGAAAGGGGCAGAGAGAGGGAGTGAGAGAATTCCAAGCAGGCTCTGTGTTATCTGCATGGAGCCCAATGTGGGGCTCGATCCCACAAACCATGAGATCATGACCTGAGCCAAAATCAAGAGCCCAGCACTTAGCCAACTCAGCCACACAGGTGCCTATGGATTTGTTTTACAATAATATGGGGTTGAGTTAAGGAAATACTGATGAAATAAGATCAGCCATAGGTTAGTAATTGTTGAAGCTGGTTGACAGGCATATGGGAAAGGGCTCATTATAGTGGTCTCTCTGCTATTATATATTTTATATAATTGAAATCTGCATAATAAAATGTTACAAACAAACAACTCCTCCTACGTGGATGTTATAGATTGAATTACACCTCCCCAAAATTCATATGTTAAAATCCAACCCCCCAAGCGTGACAATATTTGGAGAGGGGGCTTTAAAGGAGATAATTAAGATTAGGGGTGCCTGGATGGCTCAGTCCATTAAGCATCCAAATCTTGATTTTGGCATGATCTCAAGGTCATGAGATCAAGCCCTGCATTGGAAGATTCTCTCTCTCTCTCACCCACCATGCTCCACCCTTCCCACATCCCTCGAGCTCTCCCACGCCAAAAAAAAAGGGAGACAATTAATATTAAATGACGTCATAAAGTTGGGGCCCTAATATGACAGGACTGGTATCCTTATAAGAAGAGAACTACAGGCACACAGAGGAAGAGCCTTGCCATCTAAAAGCCGGGAAGAGAGACCTCAAATATGAATTTGAGAAACCAACCCTGAAGGTGCCCTGATCTCGGTCTGTTAGCTTCCAGGACTGTGAGAAAATAAACTTGCTACTTAAACACTCAGTCTGTCATATTTTGTTATGGCAGCCCTAGCAGACAGTGAAGATATTCAAAAGTGTGATTTTACATTTCAAAATTAAATCCTGTGTATCATTTGAACACTCACTATTCCCTATATGGAAAATTTCAATGTCTCCCTGTTTGAAAGTATTGCCTACAATAATTACAATTTGCTAAAAAACTTTCAAAAGCTGGATTTTTTTGGAACTCCATTAACTGAAGACATAAAAGATTTCCAATTGATTTTTAACAGAATGCAGCCAAAATGCAAAAGACTCTCAAACAGTTCATGTGACTGTAGGACACTTAAATTGACTTATAAAATAATTCTTAAAAAATTCAAACATTTTTAAAATCCACCTGATGATGGGCAGAAAAAGAAAAGTAAATACTGCCACACGATACAAAATCTAATTCAACATCAGAAAAGTCACAAGAATCTTATAATTCAATTACCCAATGGCGTATATAAAAATTGTTGTAGGGGTGCCCAGGTGGCTTAGTTGGTTGAGCATCCAACTCTTGATTTTAGCTCAGGTCATGACCCCAGAGTCATGGGATCAAGCCCCACATTGGGCTCTGTGCTGAGCATGGAGCTTGCTTGGGATTCTCTCTCTCTCTCCTCTGCTCTTCTCCCAGCTCGCACCTGCTTGCTCTTGCTCGCGCTCTCTCTCTCTCAAAAAAAAAAAAAAAAAAAATTATAAATGACAACAGCCAGTTTTTATTTCCATTAGTAGAAGCCTCTTTGGACCACATTATGTCTCCCATCACAATCAAACCCAAGTATGTTTACACTTCACAGGGTCCACCAAAATTGGTATCTGTATTACCACCACTACAAGTAAGACTTTTATCTGTTATGTTTAACTTTTTAACTGAATGTACAATAGCATTCAGAATAATGTGAGATGTTTCACCTCTGAGAGAATGAATTTCCAAGAATTTTATTCTGAATCCACTAACTATGTGAAAAAAGTTAAACCATTATGAGAACAGAATTAATGACTTTTCTATTTGAAGCATCTGATGTCACTGATGCCAAACCGGTGAATTCAATTGGTAATGAGCTATTTCACCTAAGAGAGCAAGCACATTAGCACCTGTGATCTCACTTTTCATACACATACAAGAAAATGTGGGATGGACCAATCTTATAAACCATTTCTGCTCATTTTCATTTGCTCCAAATGAAAAGTCAAGCCTCACAAAATGCCATGAAAATGCACCTTCTATAGCTTCATATTAAATCATCATCTTTGGACGTGACTTTAAAAAAAAAGAAAAGAAAACCAACTACTACTAACTTTTGATGTAAATGCTAATGTTTCTTCAACAAATTTAGGTCTTCCCGTTAGTGATATCACCACAGCCCCTGAAGTGGAGGGTAAATGTTGTACAACCTGTACATTCATTAGCTCTCTTGACAAACGAGAATTGAGTTCCTTATGGCCCTCTAACACACTTTTTGATTTGTTTGCTTTTTGGAAATGAATGCTGCCAAAGGGTTTACTATAAACTATATAAAAGTTACCAAGCAATGTAATATACAAATAGTGGTACATTTAGGCCATACAATAAGTGATCAAACCACTGTAGCAAGAGAATTCAGACTATTCCCCATGTGCTTTATTTATGGCAGGCCTGCTCGGCTCTGCTCCCCATACATCTAGTCTATGATTCCCCACATTTCCTGTTAATCCGGCCAACTGGTAGCCAGGCAACGTCATGCATCGCACAGGCCACAGTTTGGCACAAATGTCTGATACATACAAGGGGGCTTACAAAGACACTGGTGCACCCTGGACCTGAAGGAGGTGGCTGTTCCCAGACTCTGTGAGCAAGCACAGGAGGCTTTATCAGCGAGCATCCTGTGTACTGTCCTTGAAAGGGTCAGGTTAGTAAGTTGTGTGTGGAAAGGGTTGGAAAAAAAAGAGACAGGCTGTTACTGGTCATTGTTCAGATTTTAGCACTGGAAAGTGGGAGCTCTGTCCTCTGCACATGCATCGAGTATGATACTAGATGAGACTGCGGCAGAGGAGGGAAGAACAAAGAGGATGTCTATGAAAACCCACTCTGCTTTTTATGCAACAATTAATAACACCTCATTTAAAAATGAAAAACCTTGAGACAAACACTAAACACGATGGGTTACCAGGATAACAGGCATAACCTAGCCACTTATGTTTAGTGAACACTCAAATCCATGGCTTTCCTCGTGCTCTTCTAACCTGGGACGCCAGTTCCCTTCTGAACACTTACTCACCTTCCAGCCCTCGGTGCACACCTGCGTTCACTCCTGCACCGTCTCCAGCACAGCCTTTCCTGATGTGGTCAGTCCACAGTGACTGCCCACCTCCTCCCAACATGGCCCTTCTGGCCATACATGTCTTCGGGTATTTACCCTGCAGTTATATCACGTAACCTTACAAAGGTGGGTGACCAGTTCAATGAAGAGGAGAGTTCGGGGAAAATAAATGGGGGGAGGGGGGGCGTGCCCTGGAAAGGGACTGACAGAAGAAAAGGAATCTAGTATGTGTGCTGAGAGAGAGCAGAAAAAATAATAGGAAGTGACATTTTCCTTTTTCAATGCTACACATACTGGTTTGATATCTGAGCAATTTCCTCGTTTTTACTTTTTACATAAGAGTAGGGGACAATGGGAATAATAAGTAGACATAAGGATTTCTATTTTAATTCGGGTCCTGAGACTGTGAGATCCTGTTCGGGAGGTTTGGTTACTATTCTCTCCCACCTTCTTCACCTTCCAACAGCCCACAAAGTCAAGTCTAAGGTTGAATTTTGGTTTCAGAACTTGTGTGGGGAAATGAAACGGGTAGGTCGAAGGGAACAATAGCTGGCAATCTCAGAAGCACAAATGTAAACAGTGCACATGTCTTCTGGTTCTCTAACAAATATTCCGTAGACAGTGCGTTTGGTTTTGCAGACACTCCCTGATATAAAACAAACACTTCTATTTTTATACCAATTTGGTTTCAGAAAGTCATTACAGTGCACAAAAGCCATCCAAATATCACTCTCATTCTGCTTAAATTTTGTTATTAAACCTGTTTGGAAATGTCTGAAAGAAGAGAATACATTTTTTTAAATCCCTATTTTTTAAATTAAATTCCGTTCTATTTTCCTTCTATTCCAAGACTTAAAGGAGACGACAGCATGTAGGAGCTCTCCCTTCTTAGACACGGTTCAAACTTGGATCCCAAGTTCCAATGTCTACGGAGTCCAAGTTTGTATCTTGTAGTAGTTCTGTACAACTTAGCATCAAATGCCTGCATATTTTGGCATGGCTCACAGCCTGCCTGAATTGGATCCATATGACAAACTGCAAAATATCCTCACATAACATCTGTTTGTATTGTGATGCTGCTTTGAGCAATTGTCATTTCTTTGTCTTGCTAAGTAATTAATTCAAAATTATATAATGAGACCATCAAGTCCTGTCAAGTCCTCCCTTGCAAATTCCCTCACATCCATCCCCTTTCCTATCGCCCCTGCCATACTGATAACTGTCAGGCTAGACATGTGCTGGTCTCCCAAACCTGCCTACATCTAGTATCTTCCAAGGCCACAGCGCTTCCCAAACAATAAGACTAAATTACCTCCACGCATACCACATTCCTTCATTCAAAACAAAGCCAAACACAAACCGGTCCTTCAGCGGCTCCCTATCTGCCAAATAAAAAGCCAAAGAGCTTAACCTCACATTTAAGACCTTTCATAAGCTGGCTCCACTCCAACCTTCCCACTGGAACCGCCCTATTTCCTTTTACTCTACAAAACCAGCCTATTCACTGACTCCACTGTTCCCCCTATTAGCCTACTCTCTAACTCCTCTGTTCCTCCAACACAAACATGTACGCACCCCTTCTCTTTCGGTTTCCAGGGCTTTGCTCATACTGTTCACCTGCCTGGAATGCCCTCTCCACCGCCCTCCTCTTGGCCTATCCAACTACTATCTGTCCTTCAAAGCCAAATTCAACATCCTATCTTCACTATCTACCATCCTATCTCTACTATCTCTTTGACCTCTAGGTAACCAGTGCTTTACAAATAACTCACTTGGTATTTCTTTGATGCCTCATACTATTGGCTGGTTCCGCCTATGTTAGCTTCACTAGACTGTAGCAGGGGGTACAACAAGCCTATCTGGCGAGCTGCTGCTACTGCTTTGTCCTCTGACTCAGTGCTATGTACACAGCAGACAATTAGTATATAGTTTGATTGACTAGTTGGTTAAAGATATTATGCATTCGCTCACTCAACAAATATTTATTGAATCCCAATATGTGCTAGGCACTGTTACAGGCACCAGGAAAATATAAACGAACCATAAAGACAAAAACTTCTGCCTTCATAGGACTTACATTCTAGGGAAGGAGACATAGCATTTTTTTTTTTTTTTTAAAGTAAGCTGTAAAAATATTAGAAGGTGCTAAATGCTCTGGAGAAAAAGCAGAGAAGAAAGTAAGGAGTATAAGGTGGGGTGGAAGGTGGGCTATGCTTTTACACAGAATGATTGTGGAAGGCTTCTCTGAACAAGTGACATTTGAGCAAAGATTTGAATGAGGTAATGAAGTGAGGTATGCAGATATCTGGAAGAACATCCAGGCAGAGGGAGATCAAAGTGCTAAAACCCTGAGGCAGGAATGTGCCTGGAATATTCAGGGAAGAAGAAAGAGGTGAGTTGAGGGGGAAGTTGAGGTGGAGTGAGTTGAGGGGGAAGAAGGAGGCACTCTGCTGGGAGAGAGCCTCTCAGGGATTCTGCCTGCTACCTCTAGGGGAGGGAACAGAGGAATGACATATTGGACTCACATTTGAAAGGACCCATTTGGGGGTGTGTGGGTGGCTCAGTCCGTTAAGCGTCCGACCTCGGCTCAGATCATGAACTCACGGTTCGTGGGTTCAAGACCCACACTGGGCTCTGTGCTGAGAGCTACAGCCTGGAGCCTGCTTCCGATACTGTCTCCCCTTCTCTCTGTTCCTCCCCCACTCACACTCTGTCTCTCTTTCTCCCAAAAATAAATAAAGATTTAGAAAAAAAAAAAAATGGACCCATTTGGATGGTCTTTGAGAACAGGGATCGATAGAAGCAGGAAGACCAGTCAGAGTAATTTAGGAAGGGGATGACCTTGGGGACAAAAGTCTTCAGGAGGGGAGTATCTCAGATATTGTAAATGTTAAGTTGGAGTAATGAATGGAGAGACTGAGGAAGCAGTTAGACACAGGGGTCTAACGTTCAGGAGAGAAACCCTGAAACCCACTTTTGGGAGTTGTCGGTGTATAGACAGTATCAAACTATGGGAGCAGATGAAATCCAGGGAGCTGGTGTAGACAGAGATGAGGCCCAAGGACTAAGCCTAGGAAGCCACCAAGACTGAGAAGGAGGAGCCAGTGGGGCAAGAGGAAAACATGAATGCCAATCTGTTGGGAAGAGACTGTGCGCTTGATAGAATAACCCACATCCATCAGGTGCATGCCATTGATACAACTTAGACTACGGAGGCTAAGGGAGGGAGTTTATTTTCCTCACTCCTTCCAGCGGCTGAGGTTAGGCAAATCTTAGGCAGGGGTACTAACATAAACAAGGATAAGGACACAATTTTCCATAAGAGTAAAGTAAAAATTTAACAACACAATATTGAGTTGTTTTTTTTTTTAAAGGAAAAAAAAAATCTAGTGATAATCAAGTTAGTGCAGGGTTTGTCAACCTTGGCACTACAGACATTTTGGCCGATAATTCTTTACCTTGGGGGGCTGTCCTGTTCATTATGGGATGTTTAGCAGCAGCCTCAGACTCTGCCCACTAGATGGCAGTAGCAGTCCCCTTCACTTCACCAAGTGCCAAAGGTCTCCTGGGGGGCAAAATCCTCCCCAGTTGACCACTCAGTTCGAGTGAGTTGTCAATAAAAACCAACTCTGACAATACTTTAAATATCCTTTCTGCCAAATGCACCTGTTAATTTCTGCTGATAATCTCTTCTCCGGATTTTCTTTACCAGTCAGCTGATTTGGAAGGTTCTCACCGTATTCATTACCCAGAGTGAAGAAAGCAAGTGATTAGCTCAAAAGTGTACTTCCAATTTTTTGCATATAAGAGATATGCCCCAAATCTACCCAGTTCAAAACATGATCATCTCTGCCCACACTCGTTCATAGCAGCCTATTCATAATAGCCTAGAGGCAGAAGCAACCCCAGTGTCCAGATAAACAAAGTGTGGCATATACATACACTGGAATACCACTCAGCCTGAAAAAGGAACGGAACTCTGACAAAGGCTACAACGTGGACATGATGTTCGGTGAGATATGCTAGTCACAAAGGGACAAATACTGTATGACTCACTCATACGAGGGGCCAACAATAGTCAAATTCATAGAGACGGAAAGCAGAATGGTTGCCAGGGACTAAAGAAAGGGGAGAATAGGGAGTTACTGTTTAATGGGTACACATTTCTAGTTTTGCAGGATAAAAAAAGTTGTAGAGATGGACGGTGGTGGTGGTTACACAACAACAGGAATAAACTTCACACAACTGAACTGAACACTTAGAAATGGTTAAGGTGGTAAATTTTATGTTACGTGCTTTTTTTTTTTTTTTTACCACAATTGAAAAAAAAAAAGAACACAGGCTCTGGGGTCCATCTGTCTTGGGTTCAAATATTGGCAAAATGCCCAACATATCTGGCTCATAGTAAGTATTCAGTAACCATTAGCAGCTGATTACAAATTAGTTTTAACCAGAATGTTACCAAGTCAGCGTGCATGTCTGTCAGGACCCATGGTTGACAGTTATGTGTGCCTCTGACTGGTGAAACAGGAAAGCAGTCATAAAGAAAGTACGGTTTAAAAAAAACAAAGACCATTTCTGAGAATAAAATCATTTTGCCAACTGAGTGTCATTAAGTACAAAGTATGGTCAATTTCTTCCCTTCAAAACTTAGTCCTCTCCTGTGGATTTATCCTGTCACTTATTTTAAATATTTCTTTATTTTGAAAGAGACAACATAAGCAGGGGAAGGGCAGAGAGAGAGGGGGAGAGAGAATCCCAAGCTGACTCCTCACTATCAGTGCAGAGCCCCATGAGGGGCTTGTTCTCATGAACCACAAGATCATGACCTCAGCTGAAATCAAGAGTCAGATGCTTAACCAACTGAGCCACCCAGGTGCCCTGCTTGTCACTTATTTTAACGATCCAGTCTTTTTGTATTACTTTTTCAAACCTTAAAAAAAAAAAATTATGTGTCTGTAAATATACTTTTTCTTAAATGATCAAGAATCCATTCTAGATGTTACCCTATTTATATCAGTTTTGCTCTCATTGCTGATTCCAACAATTCTTTGCACAGTCCTATAGTGTGTGCAATTCTGACTCTCCTCTATTTCTCCCTAACATATCTGCTGAAAACAAAACCTATTTTTCCTAGCTGTATTTGGGTTAAGGACAGTTTAAAGAAAGAAATAACAAAATAAAACCGAAAAGTAAATAACAGAAACACAGCAGAAAGTAAGTAAGAGAAAAGCAGCATTTCCCATGACAAGCCAGAAGCGTGAGAGACTCAGCTCTCAGCTTGCAAACACAGCTCACCAGGCACGTGGGCAGAAGATGGGTGCTCACTCATCTTGGTAAGACACCAAACCAAAGAGAAACAGAAGCGCCCAGAGCAGGTGGGCTTTCCAAACTGTCTAACCTGCATGGGATTGATCTTCACCGAGCGCTCAAAGCACTCCACGCATTCTCTAAACTCCTTGTTCCGCAGATGAAGAAGGCCTTTGGAGCGCTGAGCCCGAGCGCTGCGGTGGCGGGACAGTTCCCAGGCCCGCTCATAGCAAGCGTGGTCTCGAAGGACATCTCCGAGCAAGCAGTACAAACTCGGCGTTTCTTTCTTCTCCAGCTCTTGCCTGAGGATTTCTTCTGCCTAGAAATGACAACAGAAGTAAGTGAATTAGCTTATAGTGACTAATGGTTTTTTCTTTTTTTAGCACATAAACATCTTTAATCCCACAGGACCCAAATTTTTATTTTCAAAGTTTGAGATGACCTGTTGATTTCATGCATCTAGGACAAAGGCTGAAAACAACAGAAAACAGATATGGTACAGGTAAAAGAGAGGAACAGGAAGTAAGAACAGAGTGCTGCTTTACTGGCATCTGGAATCCTCCAGGAAAGAAAGGCACCAAGGGGAAGCTTACTCCACGATACTGGGAGGACTCACTGGACTCCCCAGAAGCTCCCCACTCCAGCTGTCACCACTGTGACTGTGAGAGCAGCGTCTTTAGTTCACCTCTACTCAATGGCAATGCAAGGGTATGTTTCTTAAGTTTAGTTTAGTTCTTTAGTTTAGTCTGCTTTGTTTTTCCTTTTTTTAAATGGCCTGCTCAGGGAGCCCAGGATCGCTGAAACATTTATAAAAGAAGGAGGGGGTACAATTTAATAGTCATTGTTTATCTCACAGATAAAACTTGCCAACAGGAGGCCTATCTGCTTCCAGACAGTCCCTTCAGTTTAGCAATTAAAGACCATCCTCAGAACACTGCACAAGCCTGGGTAATACTCTCCTATGTGCACAATTCAGATTCACCTCATCGGCTAAGCTAATTCTGTACTTGTTACCACTACTCTGCTTCCCTGGCCCATGTCCCTTACCCCTTGTTTCTTTTTTTTTTTTTTTTTAATTTTTTTTTTTCAACGTTTATTTATTTTTGGGACAGAGAGAGACAGAGCATGAACGGGGGAGGGGCAGAGAGAGAGGGAGACACAGAATCGGAAACAGGCTCCAGGCTCCGAGCCATCAGCCCAGAGCCTGACGCGGGGCTCGAACTCACGGACCGCGAGATCGTGACCTGGCTGAAGTCGGACGCTTAACCGACTGCGCCACCCAGGCGCCCCCCTTACCCCTTGTTTCTAATCAGTCTCAACAGCATGGCAGCGGCTCTACTTCCACTTCCCATCCTTACATGCAAACACCTTCCTATAAATAGCAGTGGAGTCACCCAAGATGCCAAGACAGCCATGATGGCCACAATGGGTGTCGATATCTGGGAAGCCATCCTCAAGAAGCTAAATTGATTCTTTAGACTCCTTAATTGACAGAGCTGGCAATCTTAAAGTGGATGTATTTGATTTGCTTTAGGTTGCATCCAACTAGAATTCTTAACTCGTCTAATTTTTGGGAAACATTCTGAAAGACGACTGTGCTTATAAAAGTGTCTTTGGATGCTGGCTTCTCTGCATTTCTTTATTTTTTTTTAAATTTTTAATGTTTATTTTTGAGAGAGAGAGAGGCACACAGAGTATGAGTGGGGAAGGGCAGAGAGAGAGGGAGACACAGAATCCGAAGCAGGCTCCAGGCTCTGTGCCGACAGCTCAGAGCCTGACATGGGGCACGAACCCACAATCCATGAGATCATGACCTGAGCCGAAGCTGGATGCTCAACCGACTGATCCACCCTGGCGCCCTATCTGCATTTCTGAGACAGTATGGGCTATGCAGGCTTTTTAGGCCTGGTCTGAAAGTGGAACCGGAATTTATAAAACAGTTTCTAAGCAAAAAGAGTTATAAATCCCAAATAGCCAAAATACATATGAAATTTTAAAATATAATTCATGTGAAACCTCTACAACGATACAATAGTTATTACTGTTCTAACCATAATTTTATAAGGTTGTTTATATAAGTACCCAACACAGGTATATTTACACATACACATATATGTATTCAACCAAATTACACGTAACAGACTGTAGCCACAGTGGAATTTTTGCTGACATGATCTTATAGTGTAGTTGAAGGCACTTCTCCTGGCAATATGGCATTGAAACTTGAAACCCAAACCCTCCCAGAAATTCAGAAGGCTGCCCCTGCAGAAAATAAAAATTTGTGATTAGTTATCTGATGTGGTTGGATCTGAAGGCATGAGGAGGCAGTGATCATGACAGGGACGGGCACTGGTGGTCCATGATATCCAGTGATGAAAGAATTTCTTAAATTATCACCTGTGGGAGTTTAGAATAAAGCTCCTACCTAATGTAAGGTTTTGTGTGTAGGAACTTCATCTAGATAATAAGCTTCCGCACAGCAAAGGAAATAATCAACAAAACTAAAAGGCAACCAACGGAATGGGAGAAGATACTTGCAAATGACATAGGGTTAGTATTCAAAATCAATAAAGAACAAACTCAACACCCAAAAAACAAATAACCCTGTGAAGAAATGGGCAGAAGACACAAATAGACACTTTTCCAAAGAAGATATCCAGATGGCTGACACATGAAAAGATGCTCAACATCACTAATCAGGAAAATACAAATCAAAACCACAATGGGATACCACCCCACACTTGTCAGAATGGCTAAAATTAACAACACAAGTAATAACAGGTGTTGGCAAGGACACAGACAAAGGGAACCTTCTTGCACTGTGGGTGGGAATGCAAATTGGTGCAGCCACTCTGTAGAAGAGTATGGAGGTTCCTCAAAAAAACTAAAAATAGAACTACCCTATGATCCAGCAATTGCACTACTAGGTATTTACCCAAAGGATACAAAAATACAGATTCAAAGGGGTACATGCACCCTGATGTTTATAGCAGCATTATCAACAATACCCAAACTATGTAGAGAGCCCCAATGTCCATCGACTGATGAATGGATAAAGAAGATGTGGTGTGTGTGTGTGTGTGTGTATACACACATATATATTTATATATATACACATACACACACACACAATGGAATATTACTCAACTATCAAAAAGAATGAAATCTTGCCATTTCCAACGATGTGGATGGAGCTAGAATGTATTATGTCAAGCAAAATAAGTCAATCAGAGAAAGACAAATATCATTTGATTTCATTCATATATAGAATTTAAGAAACAAAAGAGATGAACATATGGGAAGCAGGGAGAGAGGAGAGAGGAAAACAAACCCCAAGAGACTCTTAATGATAAAGAACAAACTGAGAGTTGATGGAGCGAGGTGGGTGAGAGACAGGCTAGATGGGTGATGGGTATCTTTTTAAGTTTATTTATTCTGAGAATGAGCATGCAAGAGACTGTGCATGGAAGTGGGGGGAGGGGCAGAGAGAGAGGGAGAGAAAGACAGAATTCCAGCTCAGAGCCTGATGTGGAGCTCGAACTCATGAACCGTGAGATCATGACCTGAGATAAAATCAAGAGTTGGACGCTTAACCAACCAGCCATCCAGGTGCCCTGGGTAATGGGTACTAAGGAGAGCACTTGTTGTGATAAGCCCTAGGTGTTGTATGTGATATATCACTGAATTCTACTCCTGAAACCAATATTGCACTCTGTGTTAAATAACTAAAATTTAAATTAAAAAAAAAAAAAAAAGGCTTCTGTGAATTAAGTGATAGGACACTGAAGATACCAGGCTGTGAGGTAGGTTGGTGGCTTCTAATTTCACCAAATAGCACAAAGAAAGAAAATGACATTCAGTGTTTTAAATCCTCAAGTTCAGAGAAGCAAGTTATTTCTATGATTGCCTCAAAGAATTTCTTTTTCCTCGTAGCTGCCAAGGTAGTATAGCCAAAACTCGGATGTAGACATTGCTGCTACGTGAATTCTGAATACAGGACAAACTCAGTTTCACTAGGTCTATGTGCAAATGAAGGCATCTCACTGGGTTAATCAAATATGTTTTAGTCATTTGTTTTATTTCCTCTATTGCCTTTTAACCACACATCATTTTATTTATTTATTTATTTATTTATTTATTTATTTATTTATTTAGAGAGGAAATATGTGTGTACATAGGGTATGGGAAGAGGGAGAGGGAGAGGGAGAGAGAGAATCTTAAGCAGGTTCCATGCTCAGCATGGAGCCTAACACAGGGCTCAATCTCACGCCCCTGAGATCATGACCTGAGCCAAAATCAAAAGTTGGACGCTTAACTGACTGAGCCACCCAGGTGCCCTGTCATTTTATTATTTTTGAGTGATTGCTCTAGAGGTAATCATGCACATCTTCAATTTATCGAAGTTCATTTAGAGTTACTGTTATATCACCTCACCTTTCTCACATCACAAGTGGCCCGGTCAAGCCCTTCCTAAAGTTGTTCCACAGAAACAATGCAAGATAAACAAATGATTCTTATTGTTTTAAGACACTAAAGTTTTGATGTGGTTTGGTTCTTAGCAATAATAATGCAATGGTTGTTTAAAACGAGAGGGTTACTCTAGTACCACTTACTTCATCATGGCCAGGAGAAGAGGGCACTGACCATGAAGGAGCAAGACCCAAGAACTTAAATAAGGACATGTGGGATGATTCTGAAAATAGAAACCTCCAAACCCTACTGAGTTTCCTATGCCAGCAGAGGCAGTCCTCCCCTACCTGTTAAGACTAGTGCTACCTTGGGGCGCCTGGGTGGCGCAGTCGGTTAAGCGTCCGACTTCAGCCAGGTCACGATCTCGCGGTCCGTGAGTTCGAGCCCCGCGTCAGGCTCTGGGCTGATGGCTCAGAGCCTGGAGCCTGTTTCCGATTCTGTGTCTCCCTCTCTCTCTGCCCCTCCCCCGTTCATGCTCTGTCTCTCTCTGTCCCAAAAATAAAAAAAAATAAAAAAAAAAAAAGACTAGTGCTACCTTGCTTAAAGACAATACAATGACCGGGGCGCCTGGATGGCTCAATCAGTTAAGCGTCCGACTGCGACTCAGGTCATGATCTCACAGTTCATGAGTTCGAGCCCCAAATCGGGCTCTGTGTTGACAGCTTGGAGCCTGCTTCAGATTCTTTGTCTCCCTTTCTCTCTCTCTGCCCTTCCCCTGCTCATGCTCTCTCTCTCTCAAAAAAAGCATTAAAAAAACAAAAAAGACAGTATAATGACTGTACCTCAGGGAAGTACCTTGCAAGAGAATGCCAGTTCTCCTCATCGCTGACCCCTTCCACCCCTTACTGCCTCCACTCATGTAAATACACTTATACACAAAGAGAATTGCAAGACTGTATTTACTTTCTAGAGGGAGAAAATCTTGGACCATATGGAAAAAGAGATTCTAAGGGTGACAGACCATAGACAAAGCGGATCACAATTTTAATCAGCTGAATTTAGGTACTCATCAGTACTATTTGATTCATAGGGCTAACTACTCAAGCAGCTGGGGATGGCTCTCAATTATTTACTCAATTGCTTGGCTAAAACCTGGACTCAAAAGTGGCCAAAACTGAAGAAAAAAAAAAAAAAAGTGGCCAAAACTAAGTTGAGATGCCAGAAATTCCTTGGTGTGATGTGAAGGAAAGAATCTAACAACTTAGGAAGAAAAAGTTGTTGTCAATTTATTATTTGCAACCTGTTCACCCATCCCAATGTCCTCCAAGAGGGCCCAGGGGATATTCTTTTCATCTTAACTTTGAGAAATACATTGTATATGGCAGTATTAGCATCCCTTAAAAGTGCTATAGATGTCCTGTAAGCTGGGGGGAACACTTGGGAGGTCCTTCAGTTGAAATGAGCTTCCGGATTTCAGGGGATGATTAGAATCCAAGGTAACAGAGACCAGCTGATGGCACTCAACCCCTCAGAAGTAAGAGCATGGTTATTTGCAACAGGAACAGCCAGAGTAATAATTACAATCATGCAACCAGCATGGATCTTAGGTGGTTGCTGACTCACCAGCAAGCCTTAAAGCCAAATGAGATGTACACCTAAGTCCAAACTTGATCTACATAACATTAAAAAAAAAAAAAAATCTAGGTTTGGGGTCAGACATCTGACCCAGGTCACCATGCTAAAACATTGTTTCTCACCCAATGCCTATCCTGGAGTCATCTCACAGTCAGAGCCTTTTTAAAAAAAAATCAGAGGGGTACCTGTGTAACTCAGTTGGTTGAGCATCCGACTTTGGCTCAGATCATGATCTCGTGGTTTATGAGTTCAAGCCCCACATTGGGCTGCTGCTGTCAGCTCAGAGATTGCTTCATATCCTCTGTCTCCCTCTCTGCCCCTTCCCTACTTGCGCTATCAAAAAAATAAACATTTTTTAAAAATTAGAAAGGGAGGGACGGAGGGAGGAAAGGAGGAAGGAAGGAATGAAGGAGTCAATACCGGTGAGGAAGGACCCCACTATAATATAACTAGCATATACCATAATTCTTCCCTTGTCTTCCCCAAAGACATAAAATTTTTTTTTAAGTTTATTTATTTTGAGAGAGGAGTGGCGGAGAAAGAGCGTGCGAATGCAGGGAGAGACAGAGAACAGGAGAAAGTGCTGTCAGCACAAAGACTGATGCGGAGCGCGATCCCATGCACCATGAGATCATGACCTGAGCTAAAGTCAAGGGTAGGACGCTTAACTGACTGAGTCACTCATGTGCCCCCCTCAAAGACATGCCTTTAACATTTGCCGGGTAATTCTATCCTGGAGGGAAAGAAATACTGTACCTGTCTTTTCAAGGTTGATTGGTTCTTAGTTAATGATAATCCTCTGGGACCCAGAATATTACCATGATGAGTTAGTGGGTTTATGGGAGTAAGTCTATCTCACAGTAGGCCTAGTAAGTCTCTGGACCCACCCAGTGGTTACCTCCCTACTTCTTGAATACAGAGTTGAATTAGATATATCCAACAACCAGCAGAGCCTTCATTGAGGACTAATGCAGAATAAAGTGCCAGGTGAAAGCCCCAAGCTTACTCTCCCCCTTAAGAGAAAACCCAAAGCACCATTGCATATCTATGTAAACTACAGAAATGTGTCCCACTCTCAAACACATGAGAGATACTGCAAAGTGTGTGAGTGCAGGCAGTTTAACTGACCCATTTAAACTGAGCAGAATATAGATGGGTCCTGGAAAATGTCAGATTATTACAAACTTAATATAATGGTGGCTCTAATTATACCTACTGTTCCAGACATGATCTCTTTACTGGAGCAAATAATCACACCCCCTGACATATGATAAGCAGGTACTGATACAGTAAATACATTTTTCTCTACCTAATAGCCAGAGAACATCAGATGTAGTGGGCTTTCACTAGCACAGAGAGAAGTACACTTTTCTGGTATAATTTAGTCTGCAAGGACCTTGACTGTCTCACCATCTCATTAGACCTCATCAATCTAGGACCTTGATGACATCACGCTAATAATACTCCAAAACTCAGACAAATGGTGTGCCAATGTCAACCAAAAACCAAGTGGAAATGATCATATTCCTGATACTGTAACTTGTTATTAGGAAATGTTCAATTTACAAAAATTCATTTGATATATTACCTTTAAGGAACTCATCTCAATAAAGCAAGATATGGAAAATAAATATGTATTTCTAGTTGCTTTTCTTCTCATATGTTTTAAGAATGCTTCAATATTTCAGCCTCTTTCAAAGAAATTGTAAGTTTCCCCAAGTCAAACATAACTTCTTTACATAACATAATATATAAAATACTCTGTACCTGTTAGCAGTAGTTTGGAACTTTCCAAATAAGTAAATCCCCAAGCCAAAGGGCTAACCCACTGCCAGGTCACATGCACTGCGATGTCAAGTTGCTTCAGCTGGAAACTAAAATGAGTTTCCTAAAATTCCTTTCCCTTCCAATTTCGCATTAGAGCTGGTCAGAGGGGGAGTTTGGTGGGGATGTGAAAGGCAGAAGTAAAGCAATAGCTTTTTCTCTTGGAAGGTGGTCATGGTTAAGTACGGTGTCAGACAAGATGCAGAGATGTCCTGCAGACCCCCGCTTGTCCTCTGCTCTCTGCATCCAGCTTGTGCCTCTGACTGCAGGCCCTGCCAACCAACAGCAGCTCCAGGACGGCCGGCAGACATTTCACCGTGGACCCCAGGGCTGGGAGCCACATACAGACAACAGCTTTCCACAGGTCTCTCCACAAGCTCCTCCTTCACGCTCCCATTTCACGGCTGGAAGTACTCAGCTTCTCAGACTCCCTGGTAAGTTCTGACTTGTCCACTCGTGCCAGTGCTTCAAGTGGACTGATAAATGATTTTGCCCTGGTCCTTCTATTCCCTCTTCCACACCTTCGTTTCTCGGCTCTTCCCACATCTGTGTAAGACCTAACTCCTTTTGTAAGCCCCTTATTCCCAAAACTACTCAAAGTAGCTCTGCTTCCATAAACAAAACTTGAATGATACAATCTTTTCTTCATTTTTTGCCTTTTAAACGCCTTATGTGTCCTCCCCTTTGATAGTGATTTACAATTCGTTTTTATCCAATATATTGTTGTTGTTTTTTTTAATTTTTTTTTTAACGTTTATTTATTTTTGAGACAGAGAGAGACAGAGCATGAACAGGGGAGGGTCAGAGAGAGGGAGACACAGAATCAGAAACAGGCTCCAGGCTCTGAGCTCTCAGCACAGAGCCCAGCGCGAGGCTCGAACTCACGGACCGCGAGATCATGACCTGAACCGAAGTCGGCCGCCCAACCGACTGAGCCACCCAGGCGCCCCAAAAACATGCTATTTTAAATGATTCCTGGTACAAGGACTAAGAAAATAACTCAAAAAGAAAAAAAAAAAAGTAGTCGTACCTGGCTGGCTCAGTCTATACAGCATGCGACTCTTGACCTTGAGGTTGTGAGTTCAAGCCCCATGTTGGGTGTAGAGATTGCTTAAAAATAAAAACTTAAAAAAGAAAAAAAAAGCAAAAATGACAAAGGAATTAAAATGGCACCTTCAGCCAAAAAGAAGACAGAAATAGGGAAAGACAGAAGACATAAAACATATAGAAAATAACAAAATAGCCAATATATATCCTACATTATCAGTAATTAAATTTAAAAGTATTAAACACTGCAATCAAAGGCAGGGATTAGGGGCACCTGGATGGCTCAGTTGGTTAAGCCTCTGACTTCGGCTCAGGTCATGATCTCAGAGCTTGTGGGTTCCAGCCCCGCGTCCGGCTCTGTGCTGACAGCTCAGAGCCTGGAGCCTGCTTCAGATTCTGTGTCTCCCTCTCTCTCTGCCCCTCCCCCACTTGCGCTCTCTCTCTCTCTCTCTCTCTCTCTCTCAAAAATTAATAAACGTTAAAAAAAATTAAAAAGAAAAGCCAGGGATTGGCAGAAAGTATTAAAAAAATGAATCAATGAAATGCTGTCTACAAGAGACACACTTTAGAGTCAGACAGAAAAAAAGGCTGAAAATAAAAAGGAAAGGAAAGAAAAGAAGACACACCATACATACATTCGGTAACCAAAAATGAGTGGCTATCAGTATCAGACAAAAATTGTTAATAGGATGAGGAAAGGGTATTTTAATGATATATATTCACTCCATCAAGAAGACATAATTATAAGTATATATTCACCTAACAACAGAGCCCCAAGTTACATGAAGCAAAAACGGACAGATCTGAAGGAAGAAATACACAATTCATTAATAATATATGAAGACTTCACTTTCCAACTTCCAGTAATGGATACAACTATACAGAAGACAGAAATAAAAGAATAACACCATAAACTAATTAAGCCTAAAAGACATCTAAAGAACACTCCACCCAATAGCAGCAGAATACACACAACATTCTCCAGGGTATACTACACCTTAGGCTGTAAAACAAGTCTCAATAAATTTGAAAGGACTGAAGTCATACAAAGTACATTCTTCAACCACAATGCGATGAAATTAGAAATCAATAACAGAGAAATTTGGGGAATTCACAAATTCATGGAAATCAAATAACACAGTGCCTAATAACTAATAGGTCAAAAAAGAAATCATAAGGAAATTAAAAACACTTTGAGATAAATAAAAACAATATAATATGCCAAGATTTATGGGATGCAGTGAAAACAGTGTTTAGAGGAAAAGTTATAGCTGTAAATGTCTGTACTGGGAAAAAAAAAAAAAACAAAACTCAAAGCAATCATCTCATCTTCTACCATAAGAAACTAGGAAAAAAAAAAAAACTAAATTCAACCCAAAGAAGGAAGGACATAATAAAGGTCAGTGTAAATAAAGAAAGAATAGAAAAACAAAAGAGAAACAAACCAAAAGTTGGTTCTTTACATTCAAATTACTAAAATCAGAAATGAAAGATCAGAAATCGCTACCAACCTTACAGAAATAAAAAGAATTATAAGGGAGTACTATATTCTACAGGTACCCTATAAAAAAAATAGGATCCAAGATTCAGAACATCAAGCCATACCCTTAAAACACCTGCATGACCTAAAACTACCATTCTACAAATATTGTATAGGCTGTAAAGATTCACCAGAGTCCGAAGACATTTAACACAGCCCTAGTGTTGGCAAACTTGCAAAGAAGACAAATACACAAATGAAAGATTAAATAACCATCAGGAAAACCTTCACATTTGTAAATGCTAAGGTACTGGGGATTTCAAATACTTCCTCCACCAATTCATATCTACCTAAATAAACACTTACAAGAATGAGGAACATAGGGAGTGGGTGGTATGCAACTCCTGTCACCAAACAATTTCAATTCTGGGTATTTTATTCACTGTAACATGGGTCTACAGAGCCAGAATGGGGCAGCCTCCTGAAGAAGAAACACAAAAGCAGTGATCTTGCTTGGTCTGAATTGGCCTCTTCTTTCCTCAAATTCCTATCCCACATTTTTCTATTAGATAAGTCAGTTCTTTCTCCTTGAGATTTTATACCTCTTCATCCTGCCAACAGCATTATCTTTCCCAAGGGCAAAGCTTGTAGGCAATATATTTTCTTTCTTCAGTTAGTCACCCTGCATTCCTCAGTCTTCTTCCTCACTCTTTCCAAAAATGTTCTATTTGCTCCTCCCTCCTCCACTTAGCCACTCGATTTATATAATTGTCAAATAAAGAACTATAATAGATATGCCCAGTGAACATAAATAAAGCACAAGGGCTTATAATATCTCTTTTGCAATATCAAAATGTGGGTGGCCAGGAATCTTCACAGAATGCAACAGCTTTGGTATTTCTGGCTATGGGTTGCTACTTCCCTACGGGAAAATATAGATGTACATTTTTACAGAATACAAGAAATTTGTCATCTAAATATCTATTAAATAGGCTAAAACTGCATTCCCAAACATGAAAAGGCATATTTAAATGGGCAGCTGGCTACAATTAAGCTGGGTTGCTCGCAAGAATCTTGTCACCTGCAAACCGCAAAGACCATCCCTCTACTCACACGTACATACATACATTATCTAGGCTGCTGCAATAAACTATTTTATTCTGTAATTGAAAAAAACTAACTAGTATTTTTTTTTATTTTTTTTTTTAATGTTTATTTATTTTTGAGACAGAGAGAGACAGAGCATGAATGGGGGAGGGGCAGAGAGAGAGGGAGACACAGAATCGGAAGCAGGCTCCAGGCTCTGAGCCATCAGCCCAGAGCCTGACGCGGGGCTCGAACTCACAAACCGTGAGATCGTGACCTGAGCTGAAGTCAGACACTCAACCGACTGAGCCACCCAGGCGCCCCTAACTAGTTTTTTAATACAATTTTTTTTTAGAAATAATTACACACAGTGAATCTCAGTATAAAATGACATGTGGCTGAGGCTTAAGCAGAAGCTACAATTATGGCTGGACTAACGCTCCACTTCCTGATACCTGCAGTGGTAATTTGCACTGCTTAGAGCAAGGGTCCCATGCTCAAATGCCCAGAGATCCTTGCCAATTATTGAGAATGAATGACGCAGGCTGGGGTGTGAGCCCATAAAAGAAGGAATGCCAGTTAGAACAATAATGTGGGAATTTGGCCTTGTGTTTCCACATCATTTAAGAGAAGCCAAGAGATCAAGATACCTAGAAGAAACTACCTGAAAATGTTTATTTTTTTTCAAAATACTGTGTAAGCCAAACAAAATACTTCTCATAACAACAGATTTAGAGCATTAAACTCCCACCCTATAGTGGACATCAATTGCTCTTTTCCTACTCAGTATCCCTTTTCTGATCTTCTGATAATAGTAACTCCTGTTCTCTGAGGGGAACCCCTTCCATATGGCTCATGTGGGGCCTACTGGAGGTCAGGGCCCATGACTTTGGCCCCTAAGTCTTTATTAGAACATTTGTGTTAGAGTCATGGATAAGGCGATATTATCTGCCTTATCAAGAGAGCCTCAAAACCATGATGATATCACCTCAGCCCCTGGATACAGCTATTTTTCCAGGTCTACTAGAATTTTCAGTTGCATGAACCAATAAATTCCCTTTTTTGCCTAAGGTAATATATGTTGGTTCTCTTACAACCATAAGAGTCCTACCATGTCCCTAGAAAACTGTGTTGGTAATCCAGTCTACAGACTTCCAGGTATAGGAAGAAGATCTTCAAGAACACAGGTGCCTTTAGTCAGAAAGGCAGTTCAAATGCTAGTTTTACTTACAAAATGTAGGACCCTGAGCAGGTTAATATTTTGAGAGTCTGTTCTTCATGTGCACCTTACCTACAAGAACTAGATGTGAAATGTACCTAGCTTTTTGTCAGGCACACAGTAAGCCCTAAACTAATGTTTGTGCTCTTTCTCAACTCGTTTTGGAAAACCAGATTAGAAAGTAAGATGCTTGGGGTTTCACTACTAGAAAGAAGGAAGTGAACTGGAAACAGCTTCTAGGAACATCAACATTTTCTGTAAATAATCTCATTGGTGAACTGCTTAATAGTTTCTCCAACAGTAGAAGTGCTGTTGTCAATTGTTGAGTAAGTGACTGATGTAACTGAGCCAACAGGACTGGAGGAAGTGAGGTCAAAGGAGAAGACTACTGATTATTACAAGGTTAAAGTTTTCCATGGAAGGCTAATTTCAACCAAATATCATTTTTTTATGAAAGCGTGTAGAGTCACAGGAGGAGATGCTAGAGATCTCAGAGAAAAAGTCTGTACAAGACACAAACTGAGTGGACTACTACTGCCTTACAAGAAGGCACAGGGAGAAATATTTAGCTCTCAATACAACCGCCAAATAAAATTTGGAATTTGTACATACTTCCATCTTAGCACCTGCTATCTTAGGCTAAAGTATTCTCCTCGTGTGCATCTGTACTATCAAACTATAAGCTCTTTGGAGGGAAGTTCTGTCTCATAATCATCTTTGGTATACCACTGCCTGGCACACTGTAGGTGCTCTATAAATGTTGGCTGAATTTAACTAAAACTAACACTAAAGTCACAAAGGGCTCCTGGTGTTTTCTAAGTGTCTTCAGATTCTAAATAAAGACATAAAAGATTCTTCCCACTGAGAACAAAGGAAGAACTCCTTTATAGGATGTGCTCTGGCCGACATCAGTACTAAGTATGACTAAATTAGGACCTAACAACAAGTTTATTCTAGTTGACAGAGAGGTCATATAGCAGAATCTGAATTTCACAGGCCCTTATAACCCAAGGAGTCACACCTAGGAAATGACTCTTGTTGGGACTAAAAATACTGAGAAATGAAACCAATGGCCTAAAAGGAGCTTCTGGTATCTGATCAAGGATATGGGTAAAAGTGAAGTTCAATCCCTGGTGAAAACGAAGATAAAACAGTTGAGGAAAATCATTCATCCTTGAGTCAGAGGAATTATCAAAACAAACTACCCCTGCTGGCTGTGATTTATGCCTTGATTTTGTGAATGAGCAAAAGGCATTAATAATTATAAAGTGTGATAAGTGTGGCCTGGCCCTCATCTGACATTACATCTGGTCATTACAGGCAGTTGTGAATCAGCAGAGCAACAACTCTAAGAAGCTCTCCTGGCAAAGAATGAAGGGGCGAAAATGAGCTTTAGACCCAGATGTGGTACTAACTATAAAGAGTGTCTTTGAAGACTACAGAAATGACAGGATTAGGCCTAATGGCCAGAGGTTTATTCCAAGGGGGTGGAAAAATGTAGGCTAAGAATTTAAGGTCACACTAATAGTCAGATTTGGCCACTTGACAAAAGCCTCAGGCTTAAAAAAAAAAAAAATGTGTTTGTGTGAGTGCATGCATATAACTCAACAACTTTGGGCAGAGCTTGATTCCAGTCTTTTCCCCAGCAGCAGAGAGCGAAATGGATTCTGATTTTCACTATTCCAGAGGTGGGCTCTACAAAGGCAGGGAGAATGGCTACTGGAAAGGTGTTCTACTGTCCTTGACACGGTGACTAAGGATGACAGGGCAGAGCTAAGATAGCACCATATGGCTGGCCAGGGGTAATCCTAGCAGAAAGGCCGTTTGTGCCTAGTCTAAATTCTTGTCCTTTGAAGAGCAACTGAGAGGTGAAAAGTGCAGAACACTTCATCCCTCCCCAGTGGGTTGCTCCCAGCTAGACTTCTTCTAGGTGTGCTGGTGCCTAGTCCTGTTCAGTCTCTCACGGAGACAAGTGCTCACTAATTGCTTTTTACATTTATGTGTGTGACAACACCATGCTCTGGCTTGATTTTCTGAAGGTACTTTCCAACATAAATCCTTCAGGTCCAAGATAAGACAGAATAATTAAAAGCAGCCTTAGTTATCCAATTAGCTGTTCAGGTCCTATTTTGCCTTACCAACTTACAGGGTACGTTCAGTAATTTTGCCTATTCTTCTCATTCAAGTGGGCACAAAGGCAGGTTTTGTCTTACAAATCGAACACCTAATTTTTAAGGAATTAATAACAACCCCAGCGAGAGGCACGGGGGAGAAAGGACTGAGGGCTTAAGAGAAGAGGAAGGTCTAAGCTCAGATTCCAAAAACTGCTTACTAGGACTAATCAGTAAAGTGGCAGAAACAATTCACACTTTGTATGTTTTATAAATAGTACATGACAGTGACAAATTAATAATTACATGAAGTACGCAGTACGAAAGAGGCACTCAAAATATTGTGCTACATAATAACAGCATGCTCCCCCAGTGTCTGGCATCTACTAAGCAAGAATAAATTTCTTGAAGGTACCTGCTTCTATTCCTAAAGGTAAAAGATTAAAATGGGAGGAGAGAGATCTCATAATTTGTTTTTGGAGAGAGAATACATGGCAAGAGTTGGAGAGGTTTCTTTTGCCACATGTAAAGCCCAAAGGGAGTATAGTCTCTACTTGGAGATTTGTTTCAATGCAGTAACTATTCATAATGAATTGCTACAAGCCATTCATTTAGCAAATATTTTTGAGGACTCACCATGTGTCAGGCCCATGCTAGGTGTTGGGAAGACCACTGTAAATACTATAGACACAAGTCTGGTTCTTAAACAGCTTACAGTTTAGTACGTGAAGTAAACCAGGAAAGGGGAAATCAGAATAATGTTGGATGCCATAGAAGCACACAGGAAAACACCCCCAAATCTGAGAGGGAGGTAGCAGGGAAAGCTCACTGTGGAAAGTAATCACCAAGGAGAAACCTGAAGAATATAAGTAGGAGTGAGCTGAAGGAGGACAAGTTCTAGACAGACAATAGCACATACAAAGGTCCTGAGGCGAAACAATGCTGCAAAGTCAAGAAATGACAAGTAGTTTCGTCCTGCTGGAACTTTGAACACAACCTCAATGAGCAAGTACAAAGGGGGATGAAGCAGAGATAAAAGAGGGGGACAAAGCAGTTAGCAATGTAAGCAGGAGTCAGATCACGAAGTGGTCAGTAAACCATTCATGCTAAAGAGCTCCGACTTAATCCTGGAGACAAAGGGAAGTGACTGAAGAGTGGGAGTGACCTGATCAGATTTGTTTTTTAGGAAGATCACTCTGGCTGCAGTGTGGGAAAAGAGTTTGCAGGAAATACTTTACATCATATAAAGAAACTATTTTAGAACCTTTTTTTAGAAACCTACCTCCCATCCCCCCAAAAAACCCAAACCGACTGCTAAAACAGTCTCAGCTGTTTTAGAAGTAAAACATTTACTTATAACTTAAAGGAAAAGTTTTTAAGAGTCTATGGCTACAATGATCTGCAAACACAGCAAAATAAAAAATAAGGCCATGTAATCTCAGGTAAGCCTTGTTTCAAGAAAAAAGAGAGGTCCTAATCCTTGTCATTCCACTCCCTTCCCATCTTCTGCAGGCAGTTTATACCAACTCAGTCTTTGTCTTTCATTTAGGGATCAAATCTGCACACCAAAATAAGAATTTGTCCATAGGCTTGGGGAAACTGCTAGAAGTGTGCCAGATAACTTTAAAAAAACTAAATGCTAACAGATGAGAACCAGGTCTGATCCCAAGGTCAGGCAAAATTAATCTAAGCTATTTTGCCAATGGTCATTAAATAATGAGAATTTCTGTTAAGGAGTATCTAAATTAGAAAGTCTGAGACCCTACAATAATAGGGTGCGAGCACCAGAACACAATAATTAGAATTAGATACTTTTCCGAATTTGCCTTTTAAAAATAAATTATGCTGTTAAGCAGTAAATGGAAGGACTAAAATTTCACAAACTTCTAGTTAAATCAAATGTGGTGACAACTGTTGGCACATGACCAAATACTAACAGAATCTCAGCTGTTTTAGAAATAAAACATTTGCTTCCAGCTTAAAGCAAAACTTTTTTAGGGTCTATGGTTAAACTGATCAGCAAATATAACATAAGAATAAAAGGTAAGGTAAGTCTTTTATGTGACAAATGAAATGCTAAATCAACTTTTAAAATAAAAAATTTGAGGGATGTTTGGCTGAAACTCACAAAAGACTTTAAGACAAAGTAAATGACCGTGCATTCCTAGAAAAAAGACACACATTTTCTAGAGTAATCAGAAACATGAGAATTTATCATGAACATAAGACAATGCTTACAAGGTCATGTGCCAATTAAAAAATATATTAATACTACAATTCCTTTGGGGGACAGGGTCAAATCCTTTCTCTGAAAGGGATAGATTCCTTATTTTTTTCTTCTGCACTGAGAGAGTCTCTGCTTTCCACACTTTTTAAAAATATTTACATAAATTTCGTATTTCAAAATATACCTGGGTGCTTGTGATTCAACAACTTAATTATTCCAAAAATCACTATTTCAAAAACTACCCTAATTTTACATAGAGTTTATTCATTCTTTTTCTTTTAATTTTTTTAACGTTTATTTCTGAGAGAGAGAGAGAGAGAGATCCGGGAGGGTCAGAGACAGAGGGAGACACCGAATCTGAAGCAGGCTCCAGGCTCTGAGCTGTCAGCACAGAGCCTGATGCGGGGCTTGAACCCACGAACTATGATATCACGGCCTGAGCTGAAGTCGGACACTTAACCAACGGAGCCACCCAGGTGCCCCTAGTTTGTTTATTTCTTTACTGGCCAACGGAAGAGACTCCCACAGTGAAGAACACAATGGGAAGTGCATCAGACTGACAGGCGGATACTCATCCATCCATCGACTCCTTTGTTAAACACCTGAGCACTGCTTTAAGTGGCAGCCCATAGATATTTAAACCCTCGAAGAAACATACTATATTTCATTAAATCTGGGATGCTACCAATCATAAGACTAACTCTTAACTAATAAAAAAATGCTTTCAATCACATGATGACATAATGCCTTGAAGGAATCACATCAGCCTCTCATTGTTCTGATACTTTTATAAAATAAATCATTCAGAAAAATTTGGCAATTCTTCCTGCCTTCCACACATTGCCTGACATTTTAAATGACAACTTTTTTTCACACATCTCCATACAAAACATAGTTTCATTTACTTAGGGGTGTCATCCTTTCCTGGCTGCCATAAAGCACTTAGTTGTTATTTTTAAAGAAAAGTAAATGAAACTGTGGTGATTTCTCTAAAGGCAAATGTTTACTTCACAACTACCAAACTTAACATCTCTCTACTTTGCTTCTGTCCTTTTCTGTGTGTTCAATAACTTTTTTGTTTCAAGGCCAAATCATAATAAAATCTTTTCGAAGATATTCTAAATGGCAATTAAATCCACCCTATGTAGCAATAACAACAGGTACATAACACTACTGAAACGATGACACATTGAAATGATGACACTAAATATAGCTGTGACTAAGTCTGGACAAGCACAGACAAGCTGACCAGATGGCCACTTGACAGCCAGCAATTGGAAGATGCCATCAAGTGTCAGATACAGTCAGAGATGTTAAAATGTGAGGAAAAAAAAAAAAAAAAGTGTCTTAGAACAGAGCAGTAATAGCAGCCAACACTCACATATCACTGTAAGGAAAGGACCATTCATTCTATGTCTTTATGTAGGTTACATCATGAAAACCTGTAGAGTAGGTTGATTAAGTCCCACTAGGTGAGGAAACTAAGGCATGGGGAGGGGGGCGGGCATGGGTAACTCGCCCAATAGCACAAAGCGAGCACGCGGCAAGACTAGCGCTTAATTCGCACAGCCTGGGCCTAGAGGCTCTGCTTCTAACCACCAAGCCAGGGGGGCTCTCAAGCTAACAATCAATAACCAGCTTTGTGACCTGAGGCAAATCACTAGAGACTCCTTTCTATTTCAAAAAGGAGGGAACTGGAACGGATGATTATGGAGTTCTTTCCTGGGATGAAAATATTAAAATTCTATAATCTTCTACAATAAAATTTTATTTCCAGGCTGGTTTCTCCTTATGCCAGTACAACTCAGACCTACCTTCACTGCCATTGGTGATTAGTGAAGGGAGTGTAACTTTTACTACTAGTCTAAAATAAGACATGCTTAGGAAGGTATTTAAGAAACAGACACACATGTACTTGTGCCATTACTTCTTTTTTTCAGGGTGATGGCAAAAGGTTGGCTGTAGAAATAAATGAACCGATGTGTGGGTTGTACTCTGTTGTGGACTGTACTTATGATAGAAATGTAGTCATTTAAAAGTTTAATCCAAAATTAACATATGACTTCAATGTGTCAGTTTCAACAGATACTCCCAACGCAGAGCTCCTTGTTCTTTTAAAAATTCTGTTCATTTATGAGGGGAAAAAACAATAAATAACAGATATGAACACTGCAACATTTTCCCTCTTTGGCCAATTTAAGGGTGGTATTAAATGTGCGTGACACACTTAACAATTCTGCCCCAAGGAGGGCGGGAGGCCACACCCTTCAGATCTTCTATAGGCCAAGCCAGCTGCTCTCCCTCCCAGGTACTTTCCTTCAGCCCCACAAACTCTGATCACCAGGCAGCCCAGTGATGCTTAAATAATTCCTAATATTTCACTTTGAAATTGTCCTCAGGAGGAGAGTTAGTAAAGGAAAGAGACCAAACTGCAGAGTCTTTAACGCTTTCATTATTCATTCTTAAACACACATCGTATCAATTTTGGCCTGCTCTTCTCTTTCACATATACACACACATGCACACACATAAAATTATGTGCCCCAACAATAACGAGAGGAAACATTAAAAAGATTTCTGGGGAAAAAGTGAGAAAAAGAAAAAAAAAAAAAAAAGAATGTAACTCAAGTACTAGCACAAGTGGGCTTAGAGAAACAAAGCAAAGCAAGAAAGAAGCCCCCAAACGGAAGGCTCTTGTGAGTGTACGCCATGTTCCTTTGACATACCTTTCCGTGCTGCCCGGCTCTCTCATAACAAATGACAACATCTTCCCACATCTCTAGCTTCTCAAATATCTGAAGGGCTGAACTTGTGCATCCCAACTCAAAGAGAAAACTTGCAAGTTGGCGCTGTAAGAATCAAGTTAAAATAATGAACATTTCTTTATGTAAAGAGACTCCCATTTGACTTGCACGTGTATCCAATCTGCCATTTTAAGGGTCTACTTACTGTAATAAACGCACCATTTCTACAATTTGACCTCTACTAATTAGAAATTTACAATGATTTAATACTTGCCTCTACTGTAGCAAGGGGGTAAGAAATTAAAAAACAGTACAGAAACTTTCAAAATACTCAATATATCAATTTTTCCCAAGAACTCAGAATAATTTAGAAAGCAAAATCAGTATTTCCTTCTCACCTAGAGATTTTGTTACAATTTGATTTGTAAAGCTGAGATCCAAGAAATCAAGGTTTAAAAACTCTAGTTTAGAATGGCTGGTATCAAAAAGATAAGTGTTGGCAGGGACGTGGAGAAAAGGGAACCCTCATGTACTGTTGGTGGGAATGTAAACTGGTGCAGCCACCATGGAAAACAGTATGGTGGTGCCTCAAAAAATTAAAAATAGAACTACCCTATGATCCAGCAATTCTATTTCTGGGCATTTATCCAAAGAAAATGAAAATATTAACTTGAAAGAATATCTCCACCCCCATGTTCATTATAGCATTATTTACAATAACTGAGACATAGAAGCAGCCCCAGTGTTCATCAAGGGATGAATGGGTAAAAGAAATTGTAGCGTACATGTAAGTGCGCACGCACACACACACACACGCGCATGCACACACACACACACACACACACACACAGAGGAATATTATTCAGCCATAAAAAAGAATGCTATCTTGCCATCTGTGACACCATGGATGGACCTGGTGGGCATTATGCTAAGTAAAATAAATCAGAGAAAAATAAATAGAGCATGATCTCATTTTCTTTTTAATTTTTTTTAACGTTTATTTATTATTGAGAGACACAGAGCATGAGCAAGGGAGGGGTACAGAGAGGGGGAGACACAGAATCCGAAGCAGGCTCCAGGCTCCGAGCTATCAGCACAGAGTCCGATGCGGGGCTCGAACTCACAAACTGTGAGATCGTGACCTGAGCCGAAGTTGGTCACCTAACCAACTGAGCAACCCAGGCGCCCCAACATGATCTCATTTATAAGAAGAATCTTAAAAAAAAAAAAAAATTCACAGAAACAGAACAGACTGGTGGCTGTCAGAAGTGGTGGGTGAGGGTGGGGGAAATGGATGAAGGTGGTCAAAAAATACAAACTTCCAGTTAGAAGTTAGTTCTGAGGAGGTAATGTACAGCATGCTGCTACAGTTAACAACACTGTAGTGTATGTTTGAAAGCTGCTAAGAAAAGAGCTCTTAAAAAGTTCTCATCACAAGAAAAAAAATGTGTAACTATGTGAGGGGATGGATGTTAACTAAACTCAGTGTGGTGACCATTTCACAATATATAGACATATCATTATGTTGTATACCTAAAACTAATGCAACGTTTTATGTCAATTATATCTCAAACTGGAAAAAAATGAAATTGAACTCAAACAAATAATAAAAACTAAGCAGTCGATATAAATGACATAAATCTATGCACTAGCATTTGTGTACTTCATTCATGAAAGCATCTCTGGGTCTTTTTCATTCAGGTCTACTTAGATTTATTTTAAGCACATTCTAAAAACCTTACTTTATTTCCCAGCCCTTGGCAGATGAAAAGGGGGCAAGTTGTGGCAAGGTCAGTGAAGGTTAAACATATCAAAAGATAAACATATTGTGGTTTATAAATAGTTCATCCTCCAAGAACAGGAAAAATATTAGAAAGGTTTAAAAAGTGCCTGGTTGGCTCAGTCAGTAGAGCATGCAACTCTTGATTTCAGGGTCGTTAGTTCAAGCCCCACGTTGGGCATAGAGCTTACTTAAAAAAAAAAAAAAAAAAAAAAAGTAGGTGAGGTTCTTGAATACTATATGGTTTCATATTAGTGAGAACTGTGTTCTTTTCTCTTCAATACAACTTTAGTATTCTTTCAAAATTCAATACGTATTTAAGAGTTAAGAAGCCAAAGGATATGGAAAATCTGGGTTGACAAAATTAGAAAGAAAAATGAAATATACCTGAAACTTATAAGCTAATATATTAACAAAATAAATAAAGGGAATGTTCTAATTCCTCCTTATGCCATGAATTTTGGAGAATTTGACTATTTAATATATTTGGACATTTTATAAAGTTGAACATAATATGTGGGTGCTGGAATAAATCTTTGTGCTCATGCAATAAGCAGTTTAATCTTCTCATTATAATGGATGAGGAAAGTTATGGCATCTAAATTGTTATGGCTAGCTAGTGACAGAATAAAGACAGTTTCTTTTTACAATAAACTATGCTATTATTTTTTGATCTTTACTCCCTATAATTATAGAAAGAAAAAAATTATTTAATCTGTTAATGAAAAAGGATGTTTATCTAAAGATAAAGTAAAGATCCTAAAATCCACAGCTTCCTAAGCAGATAAAATAAACATTTCATCTAAATTCTATTTGAACAGTATTTAATTTTCCTAATGCTTCTGTTAGGAAACAGATTGAAAGCTATATCCTCAACATACATGTTTTGTCATAATAATGGCTCAGAATCTGAAATATTTATCCACCACAAACCACACAGTACAAAGCACTTAACAAATTTCACAGATCAGGGTCAAAAACATGCCAAAAAGTTCCAGCTGTTAACACCTTCTTGCAAAGAAGGTATTCCTTTTAGGATAATATAACAAAGCTCTTTATTTTCCCATTATATATTGAGACGCCTTCAATAGACAAAGTGAATTCCAATGTGTAATAAATTCCCTAGTTTACCCTGTGCTTGTATGACATACTCAGGCACCTGCTGGCTCAGTCATTAAGTATCTGACTTTGGCTCGGGTCATGATCTCACAGTTCGTGAGTTCGAGACCCTCATCAGGAGAACTTGAAACCCACTTCGAGTGAACACAAGCTCCACTTCGGGTAAAAACACAAACCCTAGGTGAGCCCTGCTTCTCTCTCCCCCTCTCTCCCCTTCTCTCCTCCTCTCTCTCTCTCTCTCTCTCTCTCTCTCTCACTCTTGCTCTCTCTACCCCTCGCTCACTTGCACCCTCTCTCTCTCAAAAAAAAAAAAAAAAGACATACTCCAAAAAATCTAATGGGGATTCAGAGTCATTGAATGGTGGGTTGGCATTTATAATTCTAAATCACCACCTGTGTGCATAATCCATGACAGAGAGGACAGGAAGCTAGCTAAAATGACAATACTTCCTAAATCATCTAGAAATTTTGCCTTGGCCCCATTTGACTCTACTGAAGTTCTCAGTGCCATAGCTTCCTCATCTATAAAATAAGAATATTTCACAAAATTGTTCCAATAAAATATTATAATGTGTGCAAAATGTAGAACAAAATGCATGCTGATATCATACTAAATATGCAGTAAAAGCTGGTTTTAATTACACCTTTCCAATAAGGAAAGGAGGGAAACCAGAATAAAACTGGGAAATGAGAGATCTACTTTCTGAATAGCTGTGTGATCCACATTGGAAAATAATAGTCAATTGGACGGGGCCTCAGTTTGGGCGTCTTTGTAATATTAAGAAACTGGACCAGGTACCTAGGTTGCCTTCAGTGATAAAAATTTTACAAAATAGGGGAACCACACCATAGCCAGGAGAACCATGAGGCAAAGTCCTGAATCTCAATCCCAATCTGGAGCTTCAGGAGCTATGCTAGGTATTTTCATATCTCAGAACAAGGAAAGTAGTCAAGGGTATCTCACAATATAGAGCAAGAAACAAATGCTTTAAGTTGCTTTGGTAAACAACTTGGTTAAAAGGTTCATTATCTGGTAAAAGGTCCTAAAGGGCTTTTATTTTATTATAATTTTTAATGTTTATTTATTTTTGAGAGAGACAGAAAGTGCATATGAGCAGGGAGAGGGGGAAAGAGGATCTGAAGTGGGCTCTGTGCTGACGGCAGACAGTTCAACACAGGGCTCGAACTCACAAACCACGAGATCATGACCTGAGCCGAAGTCAGACACTTAACCAACTGAGCACCCAGGCACCCTCAAAAAGGCTTTTAAATATAAAAAGTTACTTTGAAAATGAAAGCTTCTGTGGTTCTTCCACTACTTAATTTCAAGAATTCTATTTAATCTAGCTCTAAATTCTTTTAAAAATGTTTTAAAAGTTTAAGGGGCGCCTGGGTGGCTCAGTTGGTTAAGTGGCCAACTTTGGCTCAGGTCATGATCTCGTGGTCCATGAGTTCGAGCCCCGCGTCGGGCTCTGTGCTGACAGCTCAGAGCCTGGAGCCTGTTTCAGATTCTGTGTCTCCCTCTCTCTGACCCTCCCCTGTTCATGCTCTGTCTCTCCCTGTCTCAAAAATAAATAAAACGTTAAAAAAAAAAAATTTAAGTTTAATATCACTTTAACCAAAAGAGCAATGTGAAGTAATCGGCAATCCCCAGCTAGATGCTTTTATTCTTTTCACTGAAATATTTGCAAACTCAAACATAAACTGAAAATCATTCTTTGCTAATGCATTTATCTTTCAAGTGCAAAGTATTTTCCATACCCAATGACAAACAGCAACAAAAATACCTGAATGGCCCAATGAGGGGGTACTTGACAGCAATAGAAAATCTTCAGACGTTCCAATACAGATGTAGTCTTATCTTCAAACTGGTCTGCAAGAGCCTTAAGAAAATGTATCATAATCAGAATCTATATGTGTAATAATGTTTTAATACAAATGAGATTCTCATTGTAAAAGTCATACAAATGGACATATAAACAACAAAGAACATGAGTCACTTTGATAAGGTGATGAAATATGTAAATTTTTTCTTGAATTTCTTCAAATGTTTAAAAAACTTTAAAATTAGGGGCGCCTGGGTGGCTCAGTCAGTTAAGCGTCCGACCTCACCTCAGGTCATGATCTCACCGCTCGTTGAGTTCGAGACCCACGTTGGGCTCTGTGCTCACAGCTCAGAGCCTGGAGCTGTGTCCAGTTCTGTGTCTCCCTCCCTCTCTCTGCCCCTCCCCCACTCACACTCTGTCTCTTTCTCTCAAAAATAAAGTTAAAAAAAATTTTTTTTAAATAAAAAACTTTAAAATTAACCAACTTTTACCTAAACATGTACATTAAAAAGTTTAAAACTAAGATTTCCTATAATGATTCTTTCAGAGAACTAGTATTAATTCATCAGGTTTTTTACCTTTTCTATGAAAAAGTGTTGTTTTTTTTTTTAAGTTTATTTATTTGAGAGAGACAGAGATAGTGCGAGCAGGGGAGGGGCAGAGTGAGAGGGAGAGAGAGAATCCCAAGCAGGCTCTACACTGTCAGCACAGAGCCGGATGTAAGGCTCAAACTCATGAAATTGAGATCATGATCTGGGTCGAAATCAAGAGTCGGGACACTTAACAGACTGAGCCCCCCAAGCACCACAGACAAAGCGTTCTTTAGTGTATCTATTTCACAACCATGATTCACTTTGACAATGGCATTTGCTAATATAAATCAGAGAAAAATTGGGGTGCCTGGGTGGCTCAGTCGGTTGGGCGTCTGACCGGCTCAGGTCATGATCTCGCAGTCTGTGAGTTCGAGCTCCGCGTGGGGCTCTGTGCTGACAGCTCAGAGCCTGGAGCCTGCTTCAGATTCTGTGTCTCCCTCTCTCTCTGCCCCTCCCCTGCTCATGCTCTGTCTCTCTCTCTCTCTCTGTCAAAAATAAATAAACATTAAAAAAAATTTAAATCAGAGAAAAATTATATGAAGAACTTCATTCTGGACTATTTTCTAAGGAATAAAGTGAAAGCAAAAGGTGGGTCTATTTGGTCACAGTGAGTTTTCTTACTCTTCAGCAACAGATCTATAAGGCAAGACATTCACTCAGGCAAGACCATCCTTAAGGTATAGTGGACAGCTGCAAGCTCCATTATATTGAAGAGTCCCTCTGCTGTACCGAAATACCACTGAACTTCCAGAAGCTACATCAAGAAGCAGACCATTAAGACCAAGATGGCTGACTCTGCGAAAAGGTACCAGGGCCAACTGCAAAGTCACAGGCTGGTACCATCCAGTGGTCAAATGATCAGTCTTCGAAAGAGTTCACATATTCAGCATCAAAGTGAATGCAGCCATCCTCTGGAGTTCCTAAGCAAATACATGCATAATGGACCCATTACCACAATCATCTTCACCTGCCTCTTAATATGTCATTCAATTTATTGTAAGTATACATATTTTTCTGACATATACTTAGATCTTCTCTCAACTATGAATTATCATGACCTATTCTACATACTGCAGTACTCTAATTTGGTTTTGTTTGTTTGTTTGTTTTGCCAGTTGACTAGTTTTCACAGGCCTATCCTATGAGGATTAGGTGGTAACCCATGGGTCAATGTTAATTTTCTGATTTCAACATACATATTGTGGTCAATGTAGGAGAACGTCTTAGTATTTGAGGATAATGAAGTACCATGTTGGCAACTTACTTTCAAATTCTTCAGGATACAAAAAAAATAGTTGTACTATACTTGCAACTTGTCTGTAATTTGAAACTATTTCAAATTTTTATGAAATTAATTTTTACAATTGAAAATCTCAAAAAAAGTATGAGATCTCAAGTCTAAACTTCCTCAAAAGAAAGAAAATGAGAATCTAACATACCCCAGAGTACAAACCCAAGACAAGGAGATCAGTTTCTAAGCAGGAAAACTCTTAAATTGGGGGTTCTCTGTATTTTACTAGGAGGGAGATACATATGTTAGCCTAAGAATGTCCTGTAGAATGAGAAAATACTCATTACATCATTTCTTTGACAATCCAAGATGTTATTCAATCAAGTCCATCAGAACAAACTGAGACATAACCAGACTCTTAAACCATCTTGGTCAAAATATTTTTAAAGCTTTCTGGCCTTACTTCAGAGAAACTTAATAGCAAAAAGGTTGCATGCTTCTGCCCAAAGCTGTTTAGTCGTAAGAGGAAGAGAAGAAAAACTTCTAGCTGAATACATATGGTTACAATACATAAATAAAAGTTTCACTGAATTAATTCATCAAAAGGGGGCAAATTTTCCTTTTATAAATTCTTTTTCTTTCTTTATAAAGAAAAAAATAACTAATGCTTATTATAATAATAAAAGCCAAAATCAACACATAACACCTACTTTTATACAGTTCTAACTACATGCAAAACACTTTATTTTCAAAAAAACCCTCATGTTGCTTGCCTTAGGTACTGCATCTAGCTAAAATATATCAAAATGCTCAGTAAAAACCTCCTGATTAATGATCAGATTTATTACGTATTTCAGATACTCTCAGATACCTTTAAATGATCTCAGAGTATTTAAGCATCTCTGATATTCTCAGATACTCTCCAAAATCACAGGAGACAGATCAGAAAACCAACACTTATTTGAGCTGGATCCCATGAATAAGCCCCTGTAGAAGTACAGTCATGCTTAAAAAGAGCTTGATTAGGCCATAAGTATGATACTGATTAAAAACAGAATTCTAACCTACTTTCACTCCTGTACAGAATACACTTCTGCCTACTTTAAGCATGATGGCCTCCTAAATAAGATTCACCCACCCATAAAACTAAGAACATTAAATTAATATACAAATGAAAGGGATGATGGTATACTGTTATTTGCCTATTTCCTCTACTGAATTGAAAGAACTCTTTTTTATTTGCTAATTCACTATACATACAGGGACATATTTACAGTACATCTCTAGATTTTTCAGAGCAAGATTTTTTTAGCAACTCATTCTGAAATAATTCCACTCTATTCAAACAACTGGAATCATTTATAGGCATGGTAAATAATTCTATTATATACAAATAAACTCAAGTGTTTTACAGGAAAAACAGTGCTGGAAGGTGTAAGTGACCTGGATTCTATTCTAGGTTTATCTCCAACAAGCAAGTCGTTAAACCATAATGGTACTCATCTATGAAATGATGTCTGCACTTCCAACATTCAGTGGGTACAGGGCTTTATCAAAAGAGTATTTTGATCCATTTGAGGAGGTTTGCACCATCAACTGAACACAAGATTTGTTAGTGGTAAATCAAACATCCAGATAGTTTGGAAGACAACGTAGGACATTCAGTACTAGGAGAAAAGGAGTGAATGGAATTGGGGCCTCAATCACTACTGTGTATATCTATGTGCATGAACACGGACACAAACAATGCATTCTGTGCAAAACTGGAACTTTGCAAGCTTACACGTACTCCCAGAAATGTAGGTAAGTAGTCTCTACAGCAGTGTCTTACCTTTGCACCGTTTTCTCTTTCCGGTTTCTAAATTTCATGAATTTCACACCTGAAAGCCATGGGCTCTTGATTATAAGTTAAAACTGACATGAGGAGGTGGTCTTTAAGGAAAGATGATAATGCCAAAAATGGAGAGAGAGTAAGACAAGCATATATATCCTAAACCCACCATTAAGAATTGAATCATTGAGAAATGAAAGCAAGACAGAGCATAGTCCAGGATGGTGACAGAAGAGAGTGAGGAATAGTCTAGGGCTTGGTCCACAGGTGGGGAAAGAGCCAACTCACAGAAAATCCAGGCATGACTGCTGGGACACACCAACAATAATTTTGTGATGTATACACATTATGATATGAGACTGTTATCAAATGTTAAGGCTCCCTTTAAATGTCATTTTCTCCTCAAACACCACCTCAAAGCATTTATACTTTGAGCATCCTTTGAGAAAATGTACTTGGGCATATGGATTCCCTAACCTCATGCAAAAACCACTCTCAAACCTTCCAGGAACCTTAGTACCACAGATCAGAAGATATTTCTATGTAACAGGGAATAAAAGAATAAAACCACAGAAAGCAACGATGTGCCTTGTCTTTTCAGTGTTCTGTTTTCAGTAGAAAAAGAACTTCCACAAAAAAAAAAAAAAAATAGGGAAGATGAAGCCTACATTTTAAAATTAGCACATGGAGAATGATTTAGTATAGAAGGACAATTCTGTACAAAGTCTGGTATGATTTAGACTTTATTTATGTGCTCATATCTAAAAGTATGGCACACATATCTTCAAAAGAACAGAGCTAGTCCCTAAGGACTTACCCTCTCACTGAAGGCTATTCATTCTTGCTAGCATGATATCAAAGTGTTTATCATCTTTCTGAAGAGCCAAGTAGAAATTAGCTGATAATCTAAAAGGTATGATTGATCATATGCCAAATCACCTTGCTTTGTTGTACAATCTCTGTGCATATGTGTGTGTAAAAAGGAGGGTTGGATTTATTATTAAAAGATGTACTTAATCAAATATATCCAACAGTTGGGCTGAATAGCTTCCTCTGACAGGAGTCTGCAGTCATTCAGCTATGATTTACAAATAGAGTAGTCAAGCTGACTACTGCCTCAAACCCTCAAGTCCAAGAGAACTTCCAATAGGATCAAGGGGAATGAGAATTAAAACCTATTACAAATACTCTGTATTAACACCATTAAACCTATTGTTAGTCCAATTTTACCTCGTGTATAGGAAATTGTAACTCAGAGAGATAAAAATGAGTTGCCCAAAGTCATAAAGTCATAAAACAAATAAGACTGCTTGATTCCAAAGACCAAGTTGATAGCTTCATTAAAACCTCACCTTATAACTAAGTGGGCAATTACCAGGGCTGTGAAAACAAAAAGCACCTTCTCACTGGAAAAATATTCAGAACTCCATAATTGGTTTTTTTCCCTACCTGAATCCCATAACATGGGAGTCAGGGCGTGGCCTGGTCAAGAACTTCAATTATTGCTTCTTGTTCCAGACACAGAAAAGACTTCAGTGTGTGGGATGATAGAAACTGGGTCTACTAATGGGGACTGGGAGAACGTGGATGCCTTTATTTATGATTCCAGAGCAAATAGATGAACATAAAAGGTAGTCCTCAAGGAAGCACTCCCCTTAGTCATACCTTAGGTCAATAGTCTTAAACTATTTGGTTTCAGGACAACTCTAAACTCTTATAAATTGTTAGGGACTTCAAAGAGCTTTTGTTTGTATGGGCTATAATCTATCAACAGTTATCGTATTAAAAATTAAAACTGAGAAAAATTTAAATACTTATTAATCCATTTTAAAATAAAGTAATAGGAGCGTCTGGGTGGCTCAGTTGGTTAAGCGTCCAACTTCAGCTCAGGTCATGATCTCATGATTTGTGAGTTCAAGGCCCGCACTGAACTCTCTGCTGTCAGCACAGAACCCGCTTTGGATCCTCTGTCTCTCTTTCTCTCTGTCCCGCCCCGGCTCGGGCTCTCTTTCTCTCTCAAAAATAAATAAGCATTACAAATTTTTTTAACAAAAAATAAAATAATAGATGCATTATATTAACATAAATAACATGTCTTTAGGAAAAACAACTTTAAGTCTTGAAAAGATTGGCAATGTCTTACATTTTTGGACATCTCTTTAATGTCTTGCTTAATATATGACATCTAAAAATCTCAAACCTGCTTCTCTAGTCAATTTATTGCAATAAGATATTTTCATTGAAGTTTAGGAAGAAAATTTGGCCTCATACAGCTATGTGGTTGGAAAAGGGAAGAGTGATATTAACACCTTTTTCAGTTAATTGTAGAGATTATTCTTTGATATTACACCAAAATTCAACATGTAGTAGCTTCTCAGCATTACCTACAATGTGGAATTTGAAATCTTATCAATGAACTTTTGTTACAGCAAAATACACTGGTAAAAAAACAAACATACAAAAACACTCACTGATCTAACTTAAAGCTTGAATGGATCTTTTACAGAGGCTTGATTTTTTTACCATCTGTATTAGTCATTTGGAAAATGTACACATCTTCCACATGTGATGTATTTCACATAATATTAAAATATATATATACCTTAGTATCACCAACAATCTCCTCAGAGAACTCTGATCCCAATACCTGAAACACTGGGAAACTGTCAAGTTCACAGGGACAGATCCAAGTTTCCCAAAACTCTCATCTTTTTTTTTTTTTTTTTTTTTTAATTTTTTTTTTCAACGTTTTTATTTATTTTTGGGACAGAGAGAGACAGAGCATGAACGGGGGAGGGGCAGAGAGAGAGGGAGACACAGAATCGGAAACAGGCTCCAGGCTCTGAGCCATCAGCCCAGAGCCTGACGCGGGGCTCAAATTCACAGACCGCGAGATCGTGACCTGGCTGAAGTCGGACGCTTAACCGACTGCGCCACCCAGGCGCCCCAAAACTCTCATCTTTAAAAGCTCAAGATTTTATCACTAGTAACAAATTACTGTCAATTTCTCTCCTTGAAGTGATGAGCTCACTTCATTGCTTTTTTGAGAAAATTTCTGCCAAATAATTAAGTTTGAACACCCCAACGGTATCAGTAGTTCTTTCAAGTAAAAATCATGTTCCATGGGCAAAACAGCTAGTTCAGCTTTTTCCTGAGACAACCACGGTACGTTAGCATGGAGTGTGTTTCCTTGTACACCCCATTTTATCACAGAGAATATTCCAAAAGACACCGTCAAGGGTAAAGACTTAATAACATTGGGAGCTCGGGCGGCTCAGCTGGTTGAGCGTCTGACTCTTGATTTTGGCTCAGGTCATGATCTCACAGTCGTGGGATCGAGCCCTGAGTCGGGATCTGTGCTGATCGCAGAGCCTGTTTGGGATATTCTCATGCCCTGTCTGTCTGTCTCTCTCTCCCTCCCTCCCTCTCTCAAAATAAACAAACTTTAATAAATAAATAAATAAGATAATATTTATTGCTTTATCAAAGGCATTCATAAATAAAACTTTTTTTTTTTTTTTGAAACCGAATGCATGGCAGTGCATAGGATGACTACCAACACAGGTTTGCTGCCTCCCACCTTGATTCAGGTGAAGGAGCCGGCAGTCTGCCACCCCCACTGCATCTTCTGACCCAATGTACGAACAGAGTGCAAAGGCAAATAACACCCCAGTATTATTATTACAGAGATGATTTTAACCTGTAAATATACTGAAATGGTCTGGGGACCCCCAGGGTTCCACAAATCACCCTTTGAGAACTGCTGCCTTAGAATTAGCAGATACACTATCTCTAATGCCTTCCCCACACCCACCCACCTCGAACTTTCTCCTCAAACTTCTCCTTGCTTAGTGTTTAAGGAAATACTTAGAAATTCTTTTTTAACCTCTTGTCTTGAAAAATTAGGAATGAGGGGTGCCTGTGCTGTCAGTTCAGAGCCAGGAGCCTGCTTCAGATTCTGAGTCTCCCTCTCTCTCTGTCCCTCCCACTCTCATGCTCTCTCTCTCTCTCTCCAAAATAAATATTTAAAAATTTAGTAAGAATAAAAATTAGGAAATGAAAACACAAGTTGGCTTGTTTATAATCTGCAAGGATTATAAAACCGCAAAAGAATACCAAATATTTATTATTAAAACCTAAGTGAAAGTTTTAAACTCCTAGCATCATCTTTTCTAAAAAAAAAGTTAAAGAGTTAAGTTTAATAAATACACCCTACCTTCCTTGGTGGGTGTCCAATGCCAAGCTCCTGTTCTTCAGAGCTCAATGTCAATTGGCCCCAGATTCTGTGACACTTAATAACACTCACCTCTAAGGTTCCTCCTGGCACTCAGTCTCCCATTAAATCACAACTCTGGCCTCCAGACATGGGTAAATGACCTTTTAGCCTCTGTTCTCTAAGTCCTGGGGCAGGCACGAGACAGAAAAACATCTGGAGCTACTAAAGATTAACAGCCTACCTCTGCCTAAGGCAGTCTTTCTCAAAAGCACCCATAATCACCACCCCAACGCTGACCCCGAAGCTCTGAGGGCTAGGCTGAAGAGCTATACTTTCACAAGCACCTCAGAAGTGCTCCCGTGTTCAGGCAAGTTTTGGTAACGCTGCACAAGGCTGTTAGGATGCAACACAGGGTTTTCTCCCAGGGAAAACTGATGTGTCCATTTGGTCAACACAATCCGACTCTGTCCACAGAACTTCAGCGTGTCCCTACCTGGAATCCAACCAGAGTTATCGTTTAGGGCCACCTTGGAAGTGTGCTTCAGTGCGTGTGCTTTCTTCTATCCTTTCAGGAAGTTCCTTTGCTGCTTCCTATCGTTCACTTTTCTGTAACTTTCTAGGCTTTTCAAAAACATTTTTTACTGCTAATAATAAAGATCATTTTAGGGGCGCCTGGGTGGCTCAGTCAGTTAAGAGTCCGATTTCTGCTCACATCATGATCTCAGGGTTTGTGAGTTCGAGCCACGCATCAGGCTCTCTGCTTGTCAGTGTAGAGTCTGCTTCGAATTCTCTGTGTCCCTCTCTCTGGGTCCCTCCCCAACTTGTGCCCTCAATCTTTCAAAAATAAATAAACATGGCCTCATACAGCTATATGGTTGGAAAAGGGAAGAGTAATGTTAACACCTTTTTTAGTTAATTGTAGATATTATTCTTACACTGTATGTGAACTTGGATTTAAATTAAAAATTAAATAAATGAATATTAAAAAATAAAGTTCATCTTATGCTGTCTATTACTCGTCCCACTTTTATTTCACTTGTCTCTGAACTAATCATTGCCTATTCTGTACCAAACTGTTATTATGAAATCCATATCCTGGTTTCAGCCTAGCCATGTCCCTCAGGACAGCCTCTTTACTTGGCCTTGGCAGAAGCCAATTTCACTCGCCCCTGTGCATGTCCTCTTCCCTCATAGCACCTCATCCTGAGAGTGGCAGTGTTCCATTTCCTTCCCCTCTCACCTCAACTGTTGGCCTGAAGAGGCAGAGTTCTGCAGCCCAAGCCTCTCTCACAAAAGCCTCTATTCACTTCCTCCTGCCTGTGCTCACTCAATTCCTTTCCTCTAGACGATGCCAAGTCTTATTATACTGATATCTTTTTTTAAGCCAGTTCTCGTAGCTTCCTCAGAACACTACAGCATGTCGGATTCCCTTGGAAAGCAAGAACTTCAAAATCCAAGGGAGACCAGACCTGGTTTGAATTCTAGCCCAGCTATAAGACCTTGGGTAAGTCACTTAAAATTTTTGTCCTTCGTCCCTCATTAATAAAAATGTAGATAATGCCGATAAGCTAGACTTATTTAGCACCCGGCATATTAAGTGTTCAGTGAAGAGTGGTAACTAGACACAATTCTAAATAAATGCGGTTAACTATAATCATTCCAACAAATAAAAGCACAGCTACAATCACACAAGCAAATCCTAGTATGCTTTTCAGCAACTTTCAAATGCCGCAAATGATTACTCATGCAGGTGAAGAACAGAGTCAGAATGGACATGTTTTCATCTCCCAGTTTTTTAAAAACTCAATGGCATGACTCAGCATATTAAATGTGAAGCACTGTAATTATCCCAAAGTTTTCAGATTTTCCAGGTAGTAATGACTGCTTTTAGTAAGTTATATGAAGGATTGGGCAGCTTTATTTTCTTGTACCTAAACTTTCCCTCCTGTAAAGTGCAGATAATAAGAACAGTCCAGATTTATTGAGGGTTTACTATATGCCTGGCACTATTCCAAGTACTTCACGAAAATTAACTCATTGCATCTCTCAACATCTGTATGAGGCAGGCTCTACTTCCTGCTCTCTCTGTTCTACAGGGGAGTGAAGCACAAGAGATTAGGGGGCTTAACCCTGGCCATCATACTTGACCTCTCTTCCTCTTGGATTGGGAGGTCTGCGGACAATGAAAGCTGGTGCCTTTCTGACAACAGACATTCTGATACTGAAGCAGGCAGAGAAAAGCAGAGATGGGAAAACACAGGTGAGAAAAGACAGAAAGAGAAAGAGCTGATGATCTGGTTGAGCCCCTAAATCTCAGCTACCGCTGACACTGGAATACCCCAAGATTTCCCAGTTCTAACAGCCAATACGTTTCCTTCTTTACGGCCAGTTTGAATGCGGTTTCTGTCCCTTACAACGAAAAGATTCCTTATTGAAACCTGTTCTTAAATTTTACCGAAGCAGAAGTGTAAAGGGTCTTGAAAAGCTCTAAACTTCAATCTATCCTTACAAGCACCTTGTATTTAGAAGAGGATATTTAAAATAAGTATAAATATCAAATGTAATTTCTCAAATTTTGAAGCTATACCCACTAATTAGGCAAGCCCAGCATAACCACATTCAGTTTGAATTACTACACTATGTGCCCATCCCCCATCCCCTTCTTCCGGGGCTCCACAATGGCAGTGGTATGTATACTCCCCGCTCACACAAATGGTCACACATCAAGGTCAATACCAAGCCTGTCAAGTACAATGAATGTGGATGTGCTTTTATGAAGATACATGAAAATATCAGAGCACAGTCATATCCTGAGACACTAAAACATGAGAGAGCATTCTTTAATGCAGAACAAATGACCAGTTTGTAATATAAAGAAAAAGTGTTGGTTTTTTGGTACGTTGAGAAATACAGAGTGAACCTACTCCCAGTTAACTAAGTAAATTCATGGACTCTAGTTCCCTTATCACTTCTAATGGTCTCAAAAGGTAGTAATTTATACTTGAAAGTCATCATTTTTTAGGAAACCCTGTAAGAAAAAACTGACATCTCTTTATCTCTTTTCCCACCCGCTAAAACATTACAACCAACAAAACTGGAAATTACTATCCTCTGAGAACACTAAGCTAACCTCTGTGATCACGGTGATTGTTCTGTTACTGTTAGCTCTGGCACTGGGCTGAAGATCTGGACTGGAATGATATGAAAAAGGACTGGTCTGTACAGCTCATGGATGACTCAAGTGCCAGATGAAAATTTAATCTTTAATTTAGCCAATTCTCAAAGAGCCCTGCTAATAAGTAGCTAATTCAAACATGAAGCAAACATCCACTGAATGCCTATTCTGAGAATACAAAAATAAATAAAATAAAGAACTTGATCCTTCAAGAAGCTCACGTTCTAGATGTGAAGACAGAAAGGTTTCCAATAAAGTATAATATAATTCAGTAAATGCTCAAATATAGCTACAGAAACACAACCCAGGAAGAAATCATACACAAATGGTCAGTTAATTTTTCAACAAAAGGACCAACCAGTGAAGAGAAAAACTAAGGACGATTACAACAATCTTGGTGAGAAATGATAAAGATCCTAAGGTGGTATAATTCTCTCATAAGGTGAGGGATAAAACAACTTCAGGGGCGCCTGGGTGGCTCAGCTGATTAAACGTCTGACTCTTGATTTCAATTCAGGCCATGATCTCCCAGTTCGTGGGTTTGAGCCCCTTGTCAGGCTCTGTACTGACAAGTAGGGAGCCTGCTTGGGATTTTCTGTCTTCCTCTCTCTCTGCCCCTCCCTGGCTTTTTCTCTCTAAATAAGTAAACATTTAAAAAAAAAAAACAATTTCAGAAATCCTCTTCTCACAAAACTCAGAATGAAGCTAAGACAGGTCAGAAGCCGGAGTTTGCTCGGGGACACCCTCCCTCACAGTCATTATCTGGCTGAGGAATGGGAGGTCACAGGAGGACATTAACTATCCCTCGCCGCTCACCCCTGTGAGAATGCCAAGGGGAGTTTCCGGCACTGGACGCCACAGGATGGCATCCTCTACAGCTGGACATCTTGCTGAGAAACTAGGGGGTCCTGGGGAGCTCCTACCCGGAGAACATCCCTCCAGCTTAGTATAACTAACATATTACATACTACAGCTGCGTCTCCTACCTTCTTTCTTGTGGTCATAGCCCCATCTCTTTGAGAGAACCACACACTTACACAATGATTATAAGCTGAGATGATTCACATAAGCTACGTCTCTGCCCCCAACTACTGCCTTCCCCCCCAATGTTCTTTAGGACGACGTGCAAAGGGCAGTTCTGATGTGATGCCTTGACCCAAGGTCTGCCTGTGGTCTAAGGACAGAAAGGGAGGCTCTGTGTTAACACATTTGTTGCAGAGCTAATTTTACATATTATCAACCACACACACATATTTGGAAATGTTGGATCTTTTTTCTGACCCTGCTATCCCATCCTTTAAATACTTTAACTTGTTCTTGATGAATAGGCGCTTCTCCTAAGCATGCTAAGCCTTTTGTATCTGCTGAGGCCTCCCTGAGCTCAGTGACCTAACAACACCTCACAAATTGTTTAGTTCACTGCTCTGTGCAGAGCTCAACTGTAGGGCCTTCACTCTGGTGAGGGTGACCCACTGTTCTAAGCTATCTGTGACTTTTGTGACTCACAACCACTGGCTGATGCTTCAGACAATAACTGAGAAAAGCTCCTCCTCATGAAGGTCTCTATCTCTTGTTACCGGCTCTTCACTTAGGATCTGGGCACTGCTACCAGCTCCCCTGGACGCCATCTCTGGCCCCTAGGCTGAAGCACACTGTTTGCATGCACCATCTAGGGGGTATTGTCCAGACCTTACAGGTCTTGTCAGAAGGAAAGGAATAAGGAAATAAAGCAAGAGGATATATGGGGCCTGTTTGAAAAAAGAAGCATCTCTGTTACAATTACCTCAGATCCAGAGTTCAGGGCCCCAGGGGAAGGTGCAGAAGGAAGATTCTTGGCAACCCTAAAGAAGCCTGCCAGTTAGACACACCCTGGCCAGGTGTGCAGTCTGTAGTCAGCCCTTCCATTCTAGGGAAAGGCCTCTCAAAGAGATCCACATAACCGCAGAGGAAGTTCACAATGACCACTAGTATCAACATTGGAGATTATCAGGCATTTAAGGAAAAGCAATACCAAGAAAAAAAGGGCCAAAAGGCACCTAGGTGGCTTCAGTTCAGGCCATGATCTTGCCGTTCATGAGTTCAAGTCCCACATCGGGCTAACTGTTGTGAGCACAGAGCCTGCTTTGGATCCTCTGTTCCCCTCTGTCTCCCCTGCTTGCATTCTCTCTCTCTCTCTCTCTCTCTCTCTCTCTCTCAAAACAACAACAACAACACAGAAAAGAAAAGAAAAGAAAAGAAAAGAAAAGAAAAGAAAAGAAAAGAAAGAAAAGAGAAAAAAACAGCCAAGATGAACATATAAAATAATTTGTTACTGAGGAGACAGAATTCATGGAAAATTCTAATGAACAATGTGCAAAGAAATTAAATGAGACACTGCATCAATGAAACACGAAAAGGCTATTAGAAAAAAACTGGAAAAATACAGAATTCCCAAAAACTAAAATAATTGTCAAATATTATTTTTAATGAAATAAAGGTTATTAAGAATACAGCACTGACAAAAAAAAAGGCATAGAATTGTGATTCAAATCACTATATCGTACACCTGAAACTAACTGTAAATTGAAAGAAAGAAAGAAAGAAAGAAAGAAAGAAAGAAAGAAAGAAAGAAAGAAAGAAAGAAAGAGAAAGAAAGGGAATTGTCAAAATAAAAAGTTACAAGGATAGGCTGAATATATTAATGATCAAAACTAGTGATACAGAAAAAAGGGTAAAAGAAATCTCCCATGACATCAACCAAAAGTACAAAGAGATAGAAAGCATGAAGAGAAGAGTCATACAAGATAAATTCAAGAGATCTCACATAAGTCTACAGAACTGAACCAGAGAAAAAAGCTTTTTAAAAAAGGGAGAAAAAGTATAATTAAAGAAATAATAGAGGGGTGCCTGGGTGGCTCAGTCAGTTAAGCATCTGACATTGGCTCTGGTCATGATCTCGCAGTTTGTGAGTTTGAGCCCTGGCATCGGGCTCTGTGCTGACAGCTCGGAGCCTGAAGCCTGCTTCATATTCTGTGTCTCCCTGTCTCTTTCTCTGCCCCTGTCCCACTCATGCTCTGTCTCTCTCTCAAAAATAAACGTTAAAAAAATTTTTTTTTAATTAAAAAAAAAAGAATAAAAGAAAATACTCCCAAACTATAGAGATGTGATTGTTCACACTTAAAGAACCTGGTAAGTACTCCAACAAGAGAAATAATAATAGTTATATCATTTGTTAAGTAATTCCTGCATGAGAGACATTGATCTAAATATTAATTAATATAATCCTGGGGCGCCTGGGTGGCGCAGTCGGTTGAGCGTCCGACTTCAGCCAGGTCACGATCTCAGAGTCCGTGAGTTCGAGCCCCGCGTCGGGCTCTGGGCTGATGGCTCAGAGCCTGGAGCCTGCTTCCGATTCTGTGTCTCCCTCTCTCTCTGCCCCTCCCCCGTTCATGCTCTGTCTCTCTCTGTCCCAAAAATAAATAAACGTTGAAAAAAAAAAAAAAATTAAAAAAAAAAAATATAATCCTAATAAGTACGTTTATGCCATAATATACATGAAGAAACTGAGTCACAGAGAAATTAGGTAGCTTGTGTAAGGCAAAAGCAGCTATGACGTGGTAGAGCTAGCATCTGAAAGCAGGTAGTATGATGCTAGAACCCATACTCACATTGAGACATATCGAGAATTCCAAGTATGGAGAGCAAATTCTAAAAGTGTTCAAAATGAGAAGAAAAATATCACTTAAAATGGAACAAAGTCAAACTGCCATATTTATCAGCAAACTAGGATGTCAGAAGATATTAAAGAAATGACCTCATTTAAAGTCCTAGAAAAAGATGATTTTGAAACTAGAATTCTATACCCAACCCAACTAAGAAATTCTGATGGAAAAATACATTCACTGCCAAGTGAATTTTACCACCCACTTCCTTCATATGAAAAGTTACACAAAAGGTAATAAAAAAGACAATAAGGAAAACAAGGAAGGTACCAACTGAAATAAAAAGAAACAGTAGCAGCTGACTACAACCTAGAATAAGTTAAAAAAAAAAAAAAAAAAGGCAAAAAAGGAGGCTGTCATGCCAGCCTTTGTCAACTAGCAAAAGTTTAGAGACAAAGCATTCAACTTCTTCTCCATAGGTATAATCACAGGTTGATTGTATAATTAACATATATAATCATAATTGTAATGTAAAAGTGATTTAAAATTTTAAAAATCAACATATAGACGAAACACAGATGACATCAATTACAGAGTAAAATGCAGAGTAATAATCCCTAATAATTGCCCAAAAAAAGCATAAAAATGGAAGAGGGGATGAGAGGTGTACTGATTTCATCCATAATTCACAATGTGGAGGCAAGAGATTCCATCTAAAGTTGATAAACCTAGAAATAGAATATAAGCATTTAAAGAAGTATAATACAAGTGTAATATTTAAAGTTATGATGGAAACCACTAGCATAAACAACAAAAAAAAAGAAACTGCTAAAAAATAGGCTAGGAATTGGAGGAAAATATGTATCTTTCATTTGTGATCCTTCAGAGTAGATTAAAATGTTTTTACCATGTGCAGTACCAAAGCTCCTAATAGGCAGTTTTAAAACCAAAATATTAATTAAAGGGCACCTTGAAAAATAAAGGATAGGTTCAGTAAATTACAGCACCTCCCTTTAGCAGAGTAACATACAACTACCGGGATGAATGAACTAGATCCACAGGTGCCAACATGCAAAGTTGATCAGGCTGTTATACCTTATACCTTAAGTATAAGGTAATAAAGACTGCATGATCCCACTGATGTTTAAGAATACTTATGCTAAAGAACCCAGAAATGGACCCACAAATGTATGGCCAACTAATCTTTGACAAAGCAGGAAAGAATATCCAATGGAATCAAGACAGTCTCTTCAGCAAATGGTGCTGGGAAAACTGGACAGCGACATGCAGAAGAATGAACCTGGACCACTTTCTTACACCATACACAAAGACAAACTCAAAATGGATGAAAGACCTCAAGGTAAGACAGGCAGCCATCAAAATCCTCGAGGAGTAAGCAGGCAAAAACCTCTTTGATCTTGGCCGCAGCAACTTCTTACTCAACACGTCTCCGGACGCAAGGGAAACAAAAGCAAAAATGAACTACTGGGACTTCACCAAAATAAAAAGCTTCTGCACAGCAAAGGAAACAATCAGCAAAACTAAAAGGCAACCGACAGAATGGAAGAAGATATTTGCAAGTGACATATCGGATAAAGGGTTAGTATTCAAAATCTATAAAGAACTTATCAAACTCAACACCCAAAACACAAATAATCCAGTGAAGAAATGGGCAAAAGACATGAATAGACACTTCTCCAAAGAAGACATCCAGATGGCCAACTGACACATGAAAAAACGCTCCACACATCACTCATCATCAGGGAAATACAAATCAAAACCACAATGAGATACCACCTTACACCTGTCAGGATGGCTAACATTAACAACTCAGGCAACAACAGATGTTGGTGAGGATGCGGAGAAAGAGGATCTCTTTTGCATTGTTGGTGGCAATGCAAGCTGGTGCAGTCACTCTGGAAAACGGTATGGAGGTTCTTCAGAAAACTAAAAATAGAACTACCCTACGACCCAGCAATTGCACTACTAGGCATTTATCCACGGGATACAGGTGTGCTGTTTCAAAGGGACACATGCACTCCAATGTTTATAGCAGCACTATCGACAATAGCTAAAGTATGGAAAGAGCCCAAATGTCCATCGATGGATAAATGGATAAAGAAGATGTGGTATATATGTACAATGGAGTATTACTCGGCAATCAAAAAGAAGGAAATCTTGCCATTTGCAACTACGTGGATGGAACTGGAGGCTATTATGCTAAGTGAAATTAGTCAGTCAGAGAAAGACAAAAATCATATGACTTCACTCATATGAGGACTTTAAGAGACAAAACAGATGAACATAAGGGAAGGGAAACAAAAATAGTATGAAAACAGGGAGGGGGACAAAACAGAAGAGACTCATAAATATGGAGAACAAATGGAGGGTTGCTAGAGGGGTTGTGGGGGGGGTGCTAAATGGGTAAGGGGCATTAAGGAATCTACTCCTGAAATCATTGTTGCACTATATGCTAACTAATTTGGATGTAAATTTTAAAAAGTAAAAAATAAAATTAAAAAAAAAGAATACTTATGCTAATGCAGAGAAAGTAATCTAGGTTACAAATTGTTGAGATTGGAAGGCAAGCAAGGGAGGGAAACACTTTTTACTTTCTGTTTCTGTATTGCTTACACTTTGTATAATTAGCAGGTATTATTTCTATAATTAAAAGCAATTAAAAAACAGTGACATAGTTTAAAAAAGCAAAACATACTTTGCCACTACTACCCATGGACTTGGTCCAGGTGTTACATATAATGCCAGAGGTGAGGTTTTCCATCAATATAAAAACTAATCTAAATGATTTCTTTATGAAAGTATTCAAAAACAAGTATGAGGCTCACTGTATAAATCCTGACGTTATAGGACTATAACCAGTTTTTCCCCAATTAAGGCTTTTGTTATGATTACTAGAAATTAAACAGTCATGTAAAGAAGGGACTATGAGCTTTTAACAGAGAAGTGTTTTAGCCTACACAGGAGCAATAACCTCCATCATAGTACCAATCGTCCTGTTCTGGGCCCTTCTCCCTCCAGAATCAAACATGATACATAAACTTTATTCCAGCAAAGCATGGATGCAACTACAGTATTAAGAAGAAGTGATCCTGAAAAACTAAAACTTATTTAAAAATTGTTAAATTTCAATTAACTGCCACAGTAGAGAGAGTCAAACACAGTACAGACTCCAGGGACAGAAAACGGCTATACGATTTCCAATTCAATGCAACATCGTCCCAGAAATTCAAAGGTGAAGGAAAAGATCCCCATTGGGCAAGCATCTTCAGATGAACAGGGGCAGACCATCCCCATTTAAATTAACAGGGTTAAGAGATAACTGAGCAATTAAAATTAATTAGCAAGATTATTTTAATAATGAACATAAAACAATCAAAAGCAGGGTATAAGTAAATACTAGAGAATGTAATCTCACTTTAATTCACTCCTTCTGAATCATGACCACTAAAAAGTGTTCCCATAAATATCATTTTCTTCATGATTACCACCATGATCAGAGCCCCAAACATGCAATCGTCAAAAGAACTCCAGCCTAGAATAATTTTCATGAGATAGGGCGTTTTCAATGGATTGTCCTCAAAAATTTGGAGTGTCTTCTTCCTCCGTGGATCCTATAACATTGGTTTGTTTACCTTTTGGTGTGATGCAAGAGTCTCTACATTTGGTATGTCTGAGAAATCCCTCCCAAATCTGCCATCTTCAGGATTTGCCATCACATCAATGGAGCCGTTCATCACCGTGTAAGTTACAGGCGAGACTCTCATTAACTAGCCAGGCCGACTGGGGTGAGTCACCTGACCTCATCCCACCTGCACTTCCTCAACTTGTAACATGACAAGACTAGCCTTTTCCCTTAACAGCTCCTTTGGCTTATTTTTCTTCCAGCTTTAACAGCTTATCATTTTATCATTTTATAACAGCTGAGGAAGGAAACAGATTTTTAGAGAAACTAAAACAGAATTTTTTCTAAACATTGTTTTATATATACAAGTACTTTTAAAATCATTTTCCTCTTATTCTTCAGGGATGCAGCAACTTCAGCAAACACAGTAATATCAAACTCTGAATCATCAGAGAATTGGCAAAAGTTCAGATTATGAGGTAAATAGCTCAACAAGTGACAGAAAATTACACAAATTCTGCATTCATCTTGTCACATGATCTGGCTAGTTTCCAAATTTTCTGGGTTGGGACATGAAATAATTTTCTCTGACGTACCACCCTGTAAAGGCAGAAATAACAATTCCCTAATCCTGTTCTTTAGGCAGAGAAGTATACAACTCTCCAGAATGCAGAAGCTGGATGGCAAGATGGAGAGATGCCACATATATGAAGCCAGGAGAGGGCAAAGCGTGACAGCGTGGTGATGTGGCTTCTTCTTTAAATCTATCTTCCCCAAACACATCCTTTGTTAATCAATATCCAAAAACATAATGTGCACAATTCAAAGACTAATGCAGGTTCCGAATTAAAAAGATGTGTTCTGGGGCGCCTGGGTGGCGCAGTCGGTTAAGTGTCCGACTTCAGCCAGGTCACGATCTCGCGGTCCGTGAGTTCCAGCCCCGCGTCGGGCTCTGGGCTGATGGCTCAGAGCCTGGAGCCTGTTTCCGATTCTGTGTCTCCCTCTCTCTCTGCCCCTCCCCCGTTCATGCTCTGTCTCTCTCTGTCCCAAAAATAAATAAACGTTGAAAAAAAAAAATTAAAAAAAAAAAAATGTGTTCTACACTTACAGACAAATTTACCTCTATGCTTTTTTAGTTTAATTGCCGCTCCAAAAGAGAACTGAATAGGGGCGCCTGGGTGGCTCAGTTGGTTAAGCATCCAACTTCGGCTCAGGTCATGATCTCACGGTTTGTGGGTATGAGCCCCACGTCGGGGTCTGTGGTAACAGCTCGGAGCCTGGAGCCTGCTTTGGATTGTGGGTCTCCCTCTCTCTCTGGCCCTCCCCTGCTCATGCTCTGTCTCTCAAAAATAAATAAACATTGGGGCGCCGGGTGGCTCAGTAGGTTAAGCGTCCGACTTCGGCTCAGGTCATGATCTCGCAGTCCGTGAGTTCAAGCCCCGCGTCAGGCTCTGTGCTGACAGCTCAGAGCCTGGAGCCTGTTTCTGATTCTGTGTCTCCCTCTCTCTCTGCCCCTCCCCCGTTCATGCTCTGTCTCTCTCTGTCTCAAAAATAAACAAACATTTTTTAAAAATTAAAATAAATAAATAAATAAATAAATAAATAAATAAATAAATAAACAAACAAACATAAAAAGTGGGGGAGAATGAATGATGACTTGGTCATTTTACATGCCAAAATTAATGTAATAAATGAATGCAAGCCAATCATTTCTAAGTCAATATGTCCTCCATTAATAAATAAATGTAACCTAGTATTATTTGTATTATGAAGGCCAAACTTGGGCAAGAAAAAAAGAACTATTTAAACTGTTTCCCAAAATAAAGAAAAGTATTATGTGTAGTCCCCTTGAACAAAAAAACTATACATGTATTTTAATAAAATATACATACTTGATCATTTTAACACTAATTACTTCAACATTTTGCTGTTTTAGTGTAAAATGAGCTCGTAATAAATAAAATTCAGTACAATAGGGGCAATTCAGCATGAACTCTTTAAGGTGCTCCTCATGAAACCACATCTTCACCTTCCTTCTTTGCTTTATATTGGGCCTGGTTTCAGGGAGTGGGGTCTGCACATGGCCCCCAGCTGTCAGCTGTCTTAGAGTCCCTCCACAGCCATGGAGAGCACCCAGCCCGAGGTCTCCTCACTTCCCAGGGCAGCCTATATCCAGTGGCAGGGAAGGGAAGGTAGGGGGTGAGGGAGATGCTGGGCATGGGAAATAGCCTGGGCTGTGTCGGGCCTGCACCTCAGTGTGACTTCTTCCTCGGCCCAATCCCACTTCCTCCAAATTCTCTTCAGGTCGCAATGAACCCTGATCCCTGTCTCACTGTTTTGGAGAAAACAACCGGTGACAATACTATAAAGGGACCTGAAGTAAGATGATACTCAGTGAATGAAAAGAAGTAAAATGATTACAAGGGTATGTGATGCTGCAAAGCACACACGAGGCCCTCAACAAATCCAAACAGTGTGCAGGAAGAAAAGTAACAGGACATGGTAACTGCATAGTATCTTGCAGAGAAGGGGAGGGCACTGAAAAGAGGTAGTGGAAAATAATTCCAAAACACATAATCTGGCCCTTAGAATGTAAGCTCCTGAAAGTGAAAGATTAGGTATCAATTATCTTGGTACACCCAGGGTGCAATACAGTCCCTGGTACATACTAAGAATTCAATAAATGTTTGCTACCCAGGAAGTTAGCAGCACTGATATTTATAGTAACTTGGTAACCCTCTTACTTGGTTTGCCAAACGATACTGGCACAGAGCAGTTCTGGAATGGGACATGGTATTTTGTTTTCATGGATTTTTTGTTTTTTGTTTTCATGGATTTTTTGAACAAAGACTTCACTTAATCCAGATAAACATCTGGTTTTTCCTGGCAACTGAAAGATTTTTAACACAGGTGAGCTATTTTTAAACGACATACATTTTAAAAGCTCTTAAAGACTGTTTTTAAAGTGTTCATATTGTTTAGTTTCCTGATTTCTCTTTGAAAAATAATCTTATTCTAAACATTTTTTTCCTTAAGAGTTTCAATTTAAGCAGACAGATGAAAAAAGTTTTATGAATTTTACTATCTATCATTTTAATTTCAATTTCAAGTTAAATGATTTATCTTAGAACAAGTAGTAAGGAAATCATCTCTTAAATCTGTATGTCTAGGGGCACCTGGGTGGCTCAACCGGTTAAGCAGCCAACTTCGGCTCAGGCCATGATCTCCCAATTCATGAGTTGAAGCCCCAAGTTGGGCTCTGTGCTGACAGCTCAGAGTCTGGATCCTGCTTCAGATTCTGTGTCTCCCTCTCTCTCTGCCCCTCTCTCCCTCACGCTCTGTGTGTGTGTGTGTGTGTGTCTGTCTGTCTGTCTGTCTCTCTCTCTCAAAAAAACAAACATTGAAAAAGAAATTTTTAATCTGTATTTCTACCTATACTGAATCTTCTCCCAGTAAGCAGGCCTCTTTAAGTAACCCCCAATCAAGGTCTCTGCTTCTATTTTCACCAACAAATGCTGCAGTACTCTTAAGACTCTGTTCAAAACTGTGACCTTTGGGGAGCCAGGGTGGCTCAGTTGGGCAAACGTTGACTTTGGCACAGGTCATGATCTCACAGCTTGTAAGTATGAGCATTCAAGCCCTGCGTCGGGCTCTGTGCTGATCGCTCAGAGCTGGAGCCTGCTTCGGATTCTATGTCTCCCTCTCTCTCTGCCCCTCCCTTGCTCATGCTCTGTCTCTCTCTCTCTCAAAAATAAAGTAAAATACAAAAAAATAAATTAAATCGTATTAAAAAAAAAGAAACTGTGACTTTTGTCATGTTACCCATAGTTTCTCCCACTCAGAGGAGAAGATACACATTCTTCTGCCTTCTGGAAGACTTGACACTAGCACTGGAACAATGAGCCTTTCCAACATTATCTCCTGCTGCTCTCCAGCGTGACCCAGACTGAAGCACCCTGTCCTCTACACACACGAAATGCATTCTCCCTAAGTCATCTCGCCCTCCTCCTCACCCCAGCCTTGTAGACTCTGGCAAGTAATGCTTAAGATTATTTAAACCTGAACATACTTTATACAGTATTTAGATCTCACTATATTCTTCCTTCCTGCGTTCTCAGTTAAAAATCTAACTCAAGGGGCACCTGGGTGGCTCAGTCGGTTAAGCATCCGACTTCGGCTCAGGTCATGATCTCGCGGTCCATGGGTTCGAGCCCCGCATCAGGCTGTGTGCTGACAGCTCAGAGCCTGGAGCCTGTTTCAGATTCTGTGTCTCCCTCTCTCTGACCCTCCCCTGTTCATGCTCTGTCTCTCTCTGTCTCAAAAATAAGTAAACGTTAAAAAAAAAAAAAATCTAACTCAAGCCTCACTAAAATAACAAACATCTGGACGTAGGACATGCACTGACCCCACCTTCCTCATTTAGATTCTGGGCAGGAGCTGGACATACAACTGGAAACCAAACAAGTGGCAGTGTTAACCTGGTACTTGCAAGCATACACATTCTTTTTTTTTTTTTTTTTAAGATTTTATTTTTAAGGAATCTCTATACCCAACCCCAAGATCAAGAGTCGCATGCTCTACTGAATGAGCCAGCCAGGTGCCCCCAGGCATATACATTCTTAAACCAAGATAACTTCTAAATGGAATATAAGTGTGTCTGATTTTCTTTTAAGATAAACTTTTTCTTTTGGAATAATTTCAGATTTACAAAAAAATCTGAAAAGATACTAGAGACAGTTCCTGTACACTCTTCCCCCATTTTCTCCTGATGTTAACAAATTACCTAAATATATTTTTCAAAACTAAGAAATTAACATTAGTCCATTATTACTCAACTACAGACTTTACTCGTATTTCACCATTTTCCCGTTAATGTTCATTAATGTCCTTTTTTCTGTTCTAAGATCCAATGTGGGATACCATACAGAACTGCCTTAGTGTCTCTGATCTGTGATGGTTTCTCAGTCCATGTTGTCCATGACCCGGACACTTTTGAGAGTACTAGCCAGGTACTTCATAGGATGCCTCTCAGTTGGGATTTTCCTGAAGCTGTCTTGTAATTAAACTGACGTTACCGGTTTGGAGGAAGAATCCCACAGACAGGAAGTGCTCTTCTCACCATATCCTATGACCAGAGTGTATGTGACATCAAAAGACTTCTCTCTGGTGATGCTAACCGTGACCACCTGATTAAGGTGGGGCGTTGCCAGGTTTCTCCGCTGTAAAGCTATTAGTGTTCTGTTTCCCACTCTAGTTTTGAAAGTGACTAAGTCCAGCTCACACTCTAGGAGAGACAGAGATTAAACTCCACCTCCTAATGGGGCGGGGGGGTTGTATCTACATAAATTATTTCAAATTATTCTATAAGGAAGATTTGTCCTTTCTTCCATTTATTCAATCAATCCTTCACTTATAGCAGTATAGACTCATGTATTTATTTTAACACTTTGATTATAATCAAATACTTTGTTATTTTGTTGCTCAAACTGTTCTAGCTTTGGCTATTGGGTTCTCTTTCAGACCAGCTCCTGTGTCCTTCTGACGTGCCCGAACCCTCTTTTTTTAACACTACCTTACTTTCGGGGCACTGCAGTGGCTCAGTTGATTAAGTGTCCGACTCTTGTTTTGGCTCAGGTCATGATCTTACAGTTAGTGAGTTTGAGCCCCACATTAGGCTCTGCGCTGATAGTGTGGAATCTGCTTGGGATTTTCTGTCTCTCCCTCTCTCAAAAATAAATAAACTTAAAAAAAAACACTACCTTACTTTCTTGCACTACACAAGATATTCTTGTATTTTCCCTACCTCAGCAGCCCCAATCCTACAATCAGCTATCTAGTCAAGGAGCATTGGTCCCTGTTATTGAAGAAGGGTGTTTAGAAACCAAGATGTGGACACAACTTGTGTTCATTTGCTGCTGAGGTGCCAGTGCCCTGGACTCTCAGTAGACAGAGCTAAGAAAGATACAGAACCTACAGAATAATCTTTCTACCTCCAGGAACATCAATAAAGTCCTCTCAGCTTAGGTCCTACGGCCTAAACTACTGTAAAAAGCAATTTTTGGGGCGCCTGGGTGGCGCAGTCGGTTAAGCGTCCGACTTCAGCCAGGTCACGATCTCGCGGTCCGTGAGTTCGAGCCCCGCGTCGGGCTCTGGGCTGATGGCTCAGAGCCTGGAGCCTGTTTCCGATTCTGTGTCTCCCTCTCTCTCTGCCCCTCCCCCGTTCATGCTGTGTCTCTCTCTGTCCCAAAAATAAATAAACATTGAAAAAAAAAAATTTAAAAAAAAAAAAGCAATTTTTAAAATATACTTACTTAAGCAAGACATAGTTTTCTTCCTCATTTGTAAGTCCAATAATTAGTAATCCAGAGCTGGTAAAATAGCTCTGCTAATCTCAACACGTGGCATCTCTGATTTAAAGTACCAGCCCCAGTTCTCTGACCTCCTCGCCAAGAGGAAAGGACAAAATGCCAGGGGAATACACAAATTCCCCTGTCTTTTCTCAACATGATCAAGAAGTGGTACCTATCACTTCCACCCACACATTGTATTATTCAGAAATGAGTCACATGGTCCCTCCTACCTGCAAAAGAGGATGGGAAGTCATGTGTCTGGATAAAATTCAGGTTCTATTACTAAAAAAAGAGAAGAATGGATAATTGGGTACAACTAGCATTCTTAAACACAGAGGATCCACTTCTGCTTTTACTACAGCAACAAATAAGATGCTCTATACTTAAGCTTATCTTATTCACATGAGCTGAAATTCTATCAAAATAAAAAAGAGTAAATAACGACAGCATAAGATTACACCCGGTTGAATAAAATAGAAATCCATGAAATCAGTGGAGGAATAAATACAAAGAAGAGAAAGCTCTTGCCTATTCTGGAATACCAACTAAGATATTATTTACTAATTATGGAATTAGAAAATTACCACTTGGCAATCATCATGATAACTTCCTTTCTCAGGCAATATCAACACATGCTAAAACAAGTGGGTGAAAATTGGATGACAAACATGATGATCTCAAAGTAACTCCCCCCAAATGCTTATTACTTACAAGGTAAAGAGTAACTTTACACTGGGGAGAAGTTCCACAAACATGACCTTACTCAAATGATCAAAGAGCATCACAAGTGACAACTCACATAATGTGGCACCTGAGAGGGATACAGTGAGAAGTACAACAATATTTCCATATTATTACTGTCATAACTGTGTAACCTGAATCAAATCACGAGGAAATGTTGGAGAAACCCAAATTGGGGGAGAATCTCCAAAATAACTTGCTGGTGACCTTCAAAAATATCAAATCCATAAAGGTCAGGAAAGGAATGAAGAACTGTTCCAAAAAAAGTAAACTGAAAGGACGAGGCAGCTCAATGCTGTGCTTGGATCCTTATGTTACAAAGGACATTGTTAGGACTACTGATAAAACTTGACCAGGGTCTCAGACTTCAAGCTATACTACAAAGCTGTAGTATCATCAAGACAGTATGGTACTGGCACAAGAGCAGACACTTAGATCAGTGGAACAGAATAGAGAACCCAGAAATGGACCCACAAACGTATGGCCAACGAATTAATCTTTGACAAAGCAGGAAACACTATGGAATGGAATCAAGACAGTCCCTTCAGTAACTGATGTTGGGAAAACTGGACAGCGACATGCAGAAGAATGAACCTGGGCCACTTTCTTACACCATACACAGAAATAAACTCAAAATGTTTGAAAGACCTCAATGTAAGACAGGAAGCCATCAAAATCCTCGAGGAGTAAGCAGGCAAAAACCTCTTTGATCTTGGCCGCAGCAACTTCTTACTCAACACATCTCCGGAGGCAAGGGAAACAAAAGCAAAAATGAACTACTGGGACTTCACCAAAATAAAAAGCTTCTGCACAGCAAAGGAAACAATCAGCAAAACTAAAAGGCAACCGATAGAATGGGAGAAGATATTTGCAAATGACATATCAGATAAAGGGTTAGTATTCAAAATCTATAAAGAACTTATCAAACTCAACACCCAAAACACAAATAATCCAGTGAAGAAATGGGCAAAAGACATGAACAGACACTTCTCCAAAGAAGACATCCAGATGGCCAACTGACACATGAAAAAATGCTCCACATCACTCATCATCAGGGAAATACAAATCAAAACCACAACGAGATACCACCTCACACCTGTCAGAATGGCTAACATTAACAACTCAGGCAACAACAGATGTTGGTGAGGATGCGGAGAAAGAGGATCTCTTTTGCATTGCCGGTGGCAATGCAAGCTGGTGCAGTCACTCTGGAAAACAGTATGGAAGTTCCTCAAAAAACTAAAAATAGAACTACCCTACGACCCAGCAACTGCACTACTAGGCATTTATCCAAGGGATACAGGTGTGCTGTTTCAAAGGGACACATGCACCCCCATGTTTATAGCAGCACTATCAACAAAAGCCAAAGTATGGAAAGAGCCCAAATGTCCATCGATGGATGAATGGATAAAGAAGATGTGGTATATATATTCAATGGAGTATTACTCGGCAATCAAAAAGAAGGAAATCTTGCCATTTGCAACTACGTGGATGGAACTGGAGGCTATTATGCTAAGTGAAATTAGTCAGTCAGAGAAAGACAAAAATCATATGACTTCACTCATATGAGGACTTTAAGAGACAAAACAGATGAACATAAGGGAAGGGAAACAAAAATAGTATGAAAACAGGGAGGGGGACAAAACAGAAGAGACTCATAAATATGGAGAACAAACGGAGGGTTACTGGAGGGGTTGTGGGAGGGGGGTGGGCTAAATGGGTAAGGGGCATTAAGAAATCTACTCCTGAAATCATTGTTGCACTATATGCTAACTAATTTGGATGTAAATTTTAAAAAATAAAAAAATTTTTTTAAAAAATTTGACCAGGGTCTCATCATGTAGGAGTTCCTCATATCGTTCTTACAATTATTAAAAAAAAAAAAAAAGTATTTGTACTTTTTAAATGTTTATTTATTTTTCACAGAGAGAAAGAAGAAGGAAGGGGCAAAGAGAGAAGGGGACAGAGGATTCAAGGCAGGCTCTGTGCTGACAGTGGAGAGCCTGATGCGGGGCTCGAAATCGCAAATGGGGAGATTATGACCTGAGATGAAGCCAGATGCTTAACCAAAACTGAGCTACCTAAACACCCCAAAAAATAAATTTTTTAAAATATCAGTTTCATTGGCTTCATGAAATCCTACATCTTTTGTAACATTTTTAATTTTTCTTGGCAATCAATTTGCATCATGGTTATTAGTTTATTAGAATGAAAAGAGATGCTATTTAGTCACTGGATGAGAATAAACATTAGTATTAAATGGAGATGATGCCTGAATGCAGATTAATTTTGATTATTTTTGCATTAGGATGAATTTTATCTCCTTACACATTCTGTACCTGTGGAACCACATCTTATTAACTCTTATATTGCCTCTTTAAATACTCATCATAAACCTTTGCTGCAAGTCGTATTATTACCCTCTTTTGCAGATGATGAAAATGAAGTTTAGAGGTGAGATGTGATATAATAAGAAGTACATATTTAGTCTTCATCCCTGGATCCTAACATGGAGTTTCTAAAACTCTCATAACTTCCTCTAAAACTCTCATAACTCTCATGCTTCCTTAAAGGAACATCTGTTGTTATTCCTAAGCCCCTCGCACCATTCCTCAGGCCAAGATACCGAGGTGAGTCCTGAAGGATGGGAGCTAGCTGACACAGGAACCAACCAGGCAGTTTTGGGGCTGGAACTCTGAGCCACACTCCCACCCTCAGGGGAGGGGAGCAGGGCTGGGGAATGAGTTATTCACCAATGGCCAATGACTTAATCAATCATGCCTACATTAACAGAAGCTCCATAAAAACCCTAAAACAAATAGATTTAGCGAGTTTCCAGGTTGGTGCACCTACCACATGCTGAGAGGGTGATGCACCCCAAATTCCACAAGGAGAGAAGCTCCTGTGCTCAGGATGCTTCCAGACCTCGCCCTAAGCGCCTCTGCATCTAGCTGTTCATCTGTATCCTTTATAATATCCTTTATAATAAACCACTAATAGTAAGTAAAGCTTCCCTGAGTTCTGTGAGCCATTCTAGCAAATTATCAGACCCCAGGAGGGAGTCAGAACCCACGATTTACAGCCAGTCAGTCAGAAGTACCAGACTTGAGATTGGCATCTACAGTAGAGGACAGTGGTGTAGGTCTGAGCCTTTAACCTAGGGCATATGAACTAATTCCAGGAAGTGTCAGAATTGAATTAAAGTGTAGGACACCCAGTTGATATCCACAGGGAAGTGGAGAAATGCCTGGTGTGGAAGACCCACACATCCGGTGGGAGAAGTGTTGTAAGCAGAGGAACAGTTTTCCTTAGGTTAAATAATATGGTCACAGAGCTACTAAGTGACACAGCTGGGCTTTGGAGCCAAATGAATTCTAGAACCTATACCCTAAATAATGCCAAAATAAACAAAATGAAAGCTATCTCATTCTCTTATATTTATAACACAGATGTATGCTTTTTAATAGCAATAGAGAGTTGGGAGAATAACAAGAATTGTCACATGAATTCTCACCTGCGTCTGCCTCATTGCCCGTTCCACTCGGCGTGTGCTTCCTCTCTCAAGTTTCGTCCGGAGGATCAAGGCTGATGTCTGAATGGCCCAAAACTTTGGTTGTGAAAGCAAAAACTGTCAGAAGAGGAAAAAAAAACAAAAACACAAAAAGAAGGGATAAGCTCAGTGATCGCTCTCTGATTAGTACAAAACTCATTCTTCCAAAAATATCAGAATACAACTGGAGATTTGAAAATCTTCTCTGTAAAAAATAATAATAAAACATGTGCTGTCAAGTATTTTTGTGAAGAGTGTGTTCATTTGAGCAGTCATTACTTAACCTAGTGGATCCAATCTATTGAATAAATCCCTTAAGGAACAAATCAAAATTTTTCCAGATAAAACAGTGGGCAGAGTATATCACAACAGGAATTAATAAGTCTTCTATTTCACGAGTTATTTAAAAAATGTGAGAAAATAAACCACCTAAAAATATCTTTCTCAACTTTGAAATAAATTTTAAAAAATCACCCAAACTCAAGCATAAAAACAAACCATTAGAAATCTTGTAACTTTTCACTTGAAAAATATCCTAATTCACACATGCAAATGCAAATCAAACTTTAAGTACACAGAATGCCTAAGAATTAAGTTGTTCACTTAAAGGCAAAAGATCTTTCTTTCTACACATGTTACAGAAAACAATACTAAAATGTACGAGAATGCTTTCTGGCCTTGATTAGGGTAGTGAGTCTCCGATTTAGTTAAAATGCTTTCCTAGAGGGCGCATCTTAACAAAGACTGGCCTAAAACAAAACCTCAAATATACAAGTACTGGGTCCTAACCCCAGAGAGCTGTGACTGCCAAGCATTCAGAGAATGGAGTAGAAACCACGGAATATGACAACAGATGTACTGGGAAAAAATAAAAGTTCTAGGTGAGTGAAACGGGCAAAATGTATGACAATGAGAATGCAGTAGGCGCTACTTGATGTAACAAACACAATTTTCACTCTGCTCCTGATCTAGAATCCAATACTGTCTCCCCATGATCATTCACAACTGTAACTTTCAGTCAAGATTGCTGCAAAACAAGGGAAAATGCTTATTTGTCTGCCAGCTGACCATATCCTTGATCATTTGCTTGTTTCCAAAAGTCAGTGTAGAAAACACCCTAGTTAATTAAGAATCCAATTAATCATTCAAAACAAAGCTGCAGGTTAGAAGCACCTGAGAAGCTTTTGCCTTGTTTTGTTTTTTAAGTAAATCAGATCTCTGAGAGCAGGATCTGGTAAAAGTGTTTTTTAAAACACTCCCCAGGTCATTCTAAACTGTAGCCAAGTTTAGGAACCACTAAGATACACAACTGTTTATCTTTGGTCAAATTCATTTATAACTCCAAATTCTCATTAGAAGTTAGCAGGAAGACCTTCCATGAGCACCGCGTGAGCTAACTGCCGGCCCCTTTAGGCATTTGAATTTTCAACTCCAAATCAAGACCAACTCCCTTACAATAAAAAGGAAAAGAAAGCACCAAAGGGTTCGACTGCTTGCTCTAAGCCACACATTTATTAGTAGCAAAAGCAGATTCTAATATCTGGCCTCTTGGTCTCCGGAACAACATCTTTATCTTGTTTTTTCAACATGTTCTCCAGACACGATTACCTCCTGGAAATGATGACACTACCCAGGAAAGAGTGGTAGAGCAACATGAGTGGAGGACACAGTAAGGAAGGCTGGGACACTGCTTTGCTAAGGGGGAGTGGGACGAGGAGTGAACAAAACCTCCACGAATAAGGGCGGAGGAGAATCAACAGAATGGAGTCTCACCAAAGTGTGTTCGTTCATGGATTCACATGAGCACCCACTCTGTGCAAGGCCATGTGCACAGGCCCCACAGACAAACTAGCAAGCAAGACAGACAAAGTGGCTGCCCTCACAGAATCTACTTTCTAATGCAACATCTATTAGGTAATCTTATTCTTCTATAACTAACTGTGCAAATTATTTTATCCCCTTGAAATATGCTTTACCAGATTAATCTATACCCTTATCTCAGCCTTCAGTAACTAAAATCTGCAAGAAGAATGGCTTCATCAACATAAATAGGTGTATGTGGCACTATAAAGAGATACACGATGAAGTATAAAAGACATAAAAAACCACTTAAAATGTGTAACATTACTTGATCTCAAGAATTTTCAAAGGAATGAACTCTTCATCAAGTGAATCTGCAAAGTGATTCTACAACCCACAATGGGTTGCATCACTGCATTTTTTTCTCTTCATCTTATTAAAGGGACTGTCTCTGTAACCCCGTGACAGGATGGAAGAGTGCTGAGGGAAAGGGCTCTGGAGAAGAGCACGAACATTCTCCAGGCCAGCCAGAGCTTGCTCAGAATCCCAGCTTCACCATGTGAGGTAACCAGATGGGTGACCTTGGGAAGTTACTTGACCTCTTCTCTAAAACAGCAGTGGCGACTCCCATGTCTCACGGGTTGTGAGGATTAAATATGAATAGGTAAAGCTTAGCAAGCCTCTGAGTATCCACAGAAGTAGCCCCCTCCAGGATTTCTCCTCCTGTAATACCTTCTCTCACCCCTAACAGAAAGTCACCATTCAGAGTGAACACAGGTTGATGACACTAACCTCTGATAGGGTTCAGGACATGGTTTCGCCAAAACATGGCACCTGGGCATATTGAATATTTTAAGCCCAAGGAGTCTGAGAAACAGCAGAAGCAGGAAGATCACTCTGACCTTCCCCCTGCCCCTCTGCCCTGAAACAGGTCATAAAACCCTCAAGGTGAGAGATATCCTACCTACACCCAGAAGAAAGGAGCATCCTTTACACTCACACACTCTTTGACCTTGCACACTCCTCCTCCATGATGCCCACTCTTCATCAGACCGAGCGTAAAATACTCAGATTGAACTTTTTCAGGTCTTCTTTTCCTTATGAAGCCCCCCATGTCACAAAAAAAAACCTATACTACATAAATCTGTGTGCTTTTCTCCAGTTAATCCGTCAGGTTAATTTGCAGACCCAGCCCTAAAAAGGTGGAAGGAAACCTGTCCTCCCCTACAGCTCCCAACCGCACTGACCACTTTGTCAATGGTGTGTCAGGACATAGATCAGCTCAGGCCACGGGCTTGTCAGAGTTAAAGCCCAGCTTTAAGGTTTGCACACCAAGTAGGGGAGATACTTTCCTGAGAGAAACAAAATCAGACTGTTTTCTGTGCTGGCATGAGAACAAGAGTTTGCCTGAGACTTTTATGCAAAGGTCAAGCAAAACATTCTCACTAAACACCGAGATTAAAATGCAATCTGACAAACGGACATTTGAAAAGCTTTAAAGAGGGAACTGGCTGGATAATGGTATCACTGAAGAATGCATATATCATATATCTGTTTGGCCAGGAGATATAAAGACTTGGTTGGGAAAGTCTTTCTAAAAGGAGGTTACTGCAGATAGGCTGTGTTTAATATATTTTATAGAACACTGCTGCCCACAAGGTAAGTCGATCGTAATTAGGTAAAGAAAAAGAAAATTAAATGGGGGATATACACTATAATGCTCTGCCGACTTTGGAAGAAAATGTTATTTTTAAGACATTTCTGATCTAATAGTATAGCAAGCAAACCCAGTGGAGAGAGCACCCACCTAACCATCCAAGCAGCAGGCTGGCCGGTGAGGACTCAAGCTAGTCTGTGCAGATGGACAGGCAGGGCTGACCCAGGGTTTCCACCACATCCCGGACAGGAATTAATCTTAATTCCACCCAATTTAGGACCTGAGAATGACCACTGCCTCGTATTGGATCTGTCTCACCCTTTGGGGGTCAGCTCAAACGTCACCTCCTGGGAAAGCCTTTCTCAACCATCTTCCTGCATATCTCTGTCTGCATCCCATGATTCTCTGCTGCTGCATCCAGGTTGGCTCCTTCAGGGCAGAGGCCCCAGCTATTCCATCCACTAGTGCCTTACCTACAGCCTGGCACACTGCAAGTACTCAAAGAAAGAGATAAAGGGGAAGAAAAAGGAAATTTTTTTCTCTGTCATCATTTACACAGAGGCAAAACATTATGTACAAAGGTGCTTCTTCTGAAACAGAAATGTAAATGAACAGTGACTGGAGCTTATGAAAATCACCTGTTACATTTCTTTTTCTGAACAGAATTGGGAAAATACTCTCCCCCAATGACACAACATAGTAAATAATAATTGGGTACTATGAAATAATATTTTTATCACTATAATCCAGGTATACTGTGGCTTACATAGGTTTTGTGAAGCAGCTCAGAAACCTGAACTTTACTTTAAAGTATTTTTTTCTTTATAATGATATGCTCCAAATGCCAAATAAAAAAAGTTTACATGGGCGCCTGGGTGGCTCAGTCAGCTAAGCATCCGACTTCAGCTCAGGTCATGATCTCGCAGTTTTGTATGTTCGAGCCCCACATCAGACTCTGTGTTGACAGCTCTGAGCCTGGAGCCTGCTTCCAATTCTGTGTCTCCCTCTCTCTCTGCCCCTCCCCTGCTCATGCATGCTCTCGTGCTCTCTCTCTCTCTTTCAAAAAATAAACATTTAAAAAAATTGTTTTAATAGAAAATAAGTCATTGCTAAATTGTGGTATGCAACATATTTTTAAAGAAGAGGCATGGCAAAGTGGAAAAATATACTGAAAAAAGGAACTGGATCCTAGACCAGACTCTCCAACAATTAGCTGCATAACTCTTGGGAAAGGTACTATTTTTAGACCTCATTTTCCTCATGCATACAATGATGGGATTTGATTTAATGGTCTCTAAGGTTACTTTTAGCTATGAAGTTTTAATAAAATTCCATTTCTTTTATAGCAAATAAGGTGCCAAATAATTCATTACGATACTTTGTAAATATCTAGAAATTAAGCTGTTTCCTAAACTAGCTTGGGTTGCTCTACCTTCCCAGACATTCTCTAAATGCCCTTAAATAAATGGATTAACTTCTTGACCTAAGATGTATCTTAGCTATAAAGAGAGGGGGGGAAATAAAGGACTAAAAGATGATCAAAGCTTATTTCACCTCCAAAATTCTGTCATAAGGAAGGGAAAACAATGACATGAATTCCCAAGCTCATCTTTGTCGAATTATGATTAAGTTTTTAAATTAACATTAATTTGGTTGTAATTATTATAGACTTCATATTCACTACTCCACAAATAGGTTATTAAAAGCTAATGAAAGTTCTTTACTATCCAACTTAAAAGTACTTGAGAACAGCTAAACTTCTCAGATGCCAAAAATTAGTAAAATAAAGGAAGATGTTGACAAATACCAAATAGTGACTCATCAGATCATGAACAGTGGGGTGTCTTATATAAAAGAGGTTTTAAATAAGGACAGTTTCAGCATTGATAGGAAGCAATGAGTGACTGAATATACAGTACCTAAATATAGGCTGATAAAATTTTTTACTAGCCTAGGATTCTAGCTACCAATCATTTATGTGAGCAAAAACCAAAATACATTAGAGATTAACAGATTATGAAGTTTTAATGACTGTTCCATGTTCATGGCAGACACTTCACTATATCTTTGTATGGGTAAGAAAATCTGGGCATTAAAAAAAAATCCTCAAAACACTAAATATAGGATTCCACATGATCCAGAAATTTTATTTCTGGATATATGCCCAAAAGAATTGAAAGGAGGGACTTGAATAGATATTTGCATACCAATGTTCAAGGCAGTGTTATTCGCAATAGCTAAAAGGGAGAAATAACTCACATATTCACTGACAGAAAAATGAATAAAACAAATTTGGGAGATACATACAAAGATTTATATATAAATTTCCTTATGTATAAAGAAATATTATTCAGCCGTAAAATGGAAGGAGGTTCTGATAGACACTACGACATGGGTGAACCCTGACGACCTTATGCTAAGTGAAATAAGCCTGACACAAAAGGACAAATATTTTATGACTGTGTGAGGTACCTAGAATAGTGAAATGCATAGAGACAGAAAACAGAATGGCAACTGCCATTCTAGGGTGAGGAAAGTATGAGAAGCTAGTGTTTAATGGGACAGAGTTTCAGTTTGGGGTGATAAAAAAATTCTGGAGGTGGAAAGTGCTGATAACTGCAGAGCAGTGTAAATGTCCCTAATATCACTGAGCAGTAGACTTAAAAATTATTAAAAGAGTAAATATTAGGTTAAGAAAAATTTATGACAATATAAAAAGGATATATTTTACAAAATCATTACTTACAAGGTCCTTAAAAAGAACAGTCTTACATTCAAGTTCAGTGTTGCTAAAGACTTAAAAAGAAAACCTAAGATAAAAAAATAAGCTCAAACTACTATTTCACTGTTTCTTTTTCTAAAGTCACTAATGATATTTGGATGAAACATCTTATATGCGTATTCAACATCTCCCAAATTTCAGAATTTGTCTCACAAAAAAGCTGGGCTATTTTAGTGCATGAAAATATGTCTCTGTATAATTAAGTTATAGTAAACACTCTATTTTTAATCTTCTGTTTCTATTTCCTCCAAAAAATACATTTTTTGAGGATCTCAAATACTATGCATTGCTAATTCTTACAATCTCTATTTTGCTTCTAATATTTCACTTATTTCTCGGAAATGTTCTGTAAATTTCTAAATATTTGTATCTAAAGTTGGCTCTAAATAAAAGAAATTACTACAAGGCTGATAACAGGAGAGTCAGCTTCTTGTTCTGAGGGAAATACAGTTACAACTCAACTGTAAAAGCCTGGACAACAGTGTTTTCTTTGTTTTGTTTTGTTTTTAGGAATTTACTTTAATCACCCTATGCCCATCATGACAAGTGCCCTCCTTAATCCCCATCACCTATTTCACTCCCACCACCCCCATCCACTCCCACCTCCCCTCTGGTAACCATCAGTTTGTTCTCTAAAGTTAAGACTGTTTCTTGGTATGCCTCTCTCTCTTTTTTCCCCTTTGCTCATTTGTTTCTTAAATTCCATATATGAGCGAAATCATACGGTATTTGTCTTTGACTGACTTACTTCAGTTAGCATTATATTCTCTAGCTCCATCCATGTCATGGCAAATGACAAGATTTCATTCTTTTTTATGGCTGAATAATGTCCATCTATATCTATATCTATATCTATATCTATATATATCACTTCTTTATCTGTTCATCTATTGATGGACGCGGGATGCTTCCATGGTGTAACTACTATAAATAATGCTGCTATAAACATAGGGTTTATGTATCCCTTTAAATTAGTGTTTTCATATTCTTAGGGTAAATACCCAGTAGTGCAACTGCTAGATTGTAGGGTAGTTCTATTTTTAACTTTTTGAAGAAACTCCATACTGCTTTCCAGAGTGGCTGCACCAGTTTGCACTCCCACCAACAGTGCACGAGCGTTCCTTTTACTCCACATCCTTGTCAACACCTGGTGTTTCTTGCATTTTTTATTTTAGCCATTCTGACAGGTGTGAGGTCATAGCTCTTTGTAGTTTTGATTTGCACTTCTCTGATGACAAATGATGTTGAGCATCTCTTCATGTGTCTGTTGGCCATCTCTATGTCTCTTTTAGAGAATTGTCTGTTCATGTCTTCCACCCATTTTTAATTGGACTATTTGTTTTTGGGGTGCTGAGTTTTAGAAGTTCTTTATGTATTTTGGATAGTAACCCTTTATCAGATAGGTAATTTTCAAATATCTTCTTCCATTCTGTAGGCTGCCTGTTTTGTTGTTTCCTTTGCTGCACAGAAGCTTTTTGTTTTGTAGTTCCAATAGTTTATTTTTCCTTTTATTTCCCTTGCCAAAGGAGACATATCTAGAAAGATGTTGTTACGGCTGACGTCAGAGAAATTATTGCCTGTGCTCTCTTCTAGGATTTTTATGCTTTCAGGTCTCATGTTTAGGTCGTTAATCCATTTTGAGTTTATTTTTGTGTATGGTGTAAGAAAGTGGTCCAGTTTCATTCTTTTGCATGTTGCTGTCCAGTTTTCCCAACACCATTTGTTAAAGAGACTTTTTCCCTTTGGATATTCTTTCTTGCTTTGCTGAAGATTAATTGACCCTAAAGATGTGGGTTCATTTCTGGGTTTTCTATTCTGTTCCATTAATCTATTGTCCACTTTCGAACCAGCACAATACTGTTTTGATTACTATAGCTTTGTAATAGTCCAGAATTGTGATGCCTCCAGCTTTGCTTTGCTTTTTCAACATTGCTTTGGCTATCTGGGGTCTTTTGTGGTTCCATTTTAGGATTGTTGTTCTGATTCTGTGAAAATGCTGTTGGTATTTTGATAGGGATTGCATTAGATGTATAGATTGCTTTGGGTAGTATAGTCATTTAAAATATTTGTTTTTCCGGGGCAACTGAGTGGCTCAGTCGGTTAAGCGTCCAACTACAGCTCGGGTCATGATCTCACGGTTCATGAGTTCGAGCCCCACGTTGGGCTCTGTGCTGACAGCTCAGAGCCTAGAGCCTGCTTTAGATTCTGTGTCTCCCCCTCTCTCTGCCCCTTCCATGCTCATGCCCTGTCTCCCTCTGTCTCTCAATAATAAATAAATGTCAAAAAAATTTTTTCAATATTTTTTTTTCCACTCCATGAGCATGGAATGTCTTTCCATTTCTGTGTCCTCTTCAATTTCTTTTATCAGTGTTCTACAGTTTTCAGAGTACAGGTCTTTCATCTCTTTGGTTAGGTTTATTCCTAGGTATCTTATTATTTTTGGTAAAATTGTAAATGGGATTGTTTTCTTAATTTCTCTTTCTGCTGCTTCATTATTGGTGTACAGAACTGCCAGATATCTGTAGATTGATTTTGTGTCTGTGACTTTACTGAATTCGTTAGTATCATGTCACAGGCACACAGTGAAAGTTTTACCTCTTCCTTACTGATCTGGAAGCCCTGACAACGGTTCTTCAGTAGGATTTTATTCATCCTGCAGGAGAGCAAGCTGCCGTCTTTCTGAAGGCAAGGAGCACACCAACACCCTTAAAATTTCCCTTAAAATGGAAATCACTCAAAACCCAAATTAACCTGTGATCATTTCCCCTAAGCTTTCTGGTAGTGCTCAACCTGCTGATGCACAGCTCAGCCACTCGCCCTTAAAAAGGCACAGATATTATTATCCTAAAGTCTGAAATGCTTCATCCCGCCTAGCTATGTGTACTGGCAAACAGCTGATGTGCCCAGCAGCAGGCTTCCCCTTGCACAGATACTCAATTCATTAGAATTCTTCCCAAGTAATACAAACCCATCTATGTCCCTCTATGTTTAAACCATGTCCTTGTAGACTTCAGGGTATCTGGCAGCTCCATCCTGATATTTGGTGAAATATTTAAACAGCATTAAGTTGAAAATAACTGCTTATACATTACTGTTAGAACAGCATACTGTTCTATCTCTGTTGTACCAGAGAAATCCTTACAACCAAAAATGTTACATTTATTTGTCTTTGTTAAGATAAACAAAAACGGGCGCCTGGGTGGCTCAGTCGGTTAAGCGTCTGACATTGGCTCAGGTCATGATCTCACAGTTTGTGAGTTCGAGCCTCGCGTTGGGCTCTGTGCTCACAGCTCAGAGCCTGGAGCCTGCTTCAGATTCTGTCTCCCTCTCTCTCTGCTCCTCCCCTGCTCACGCTCTGTCTGTCTCTCTCTCTCAAAAATAAACATTAAACACATGTAAAAAAAAAAAACGTATAGAATCTAGATACATGGCAAAAATGTGTTGTGAGAATAAGCTTTGATTGATGCTTCTGAGTTTTTTTGCAAGAAACTCACTTTTTTCATATAGTCATGAGTAGGTCATCCTGCATCTTAATGCTTTTCTAGCATTGATAGGTTTAAAGAAATAAATCAGGTTATTCCCAAGCAAAGCACTAATGTAAATGATAAGTTTGGAAGTTCATAGTTTATCTTCACATAGATTACATGGAAGAGAGATTCAAACACTTAATACATCCACACAAGAAAGTGGAATGAAATTATTCACAGTCAGAAAGAAATTATTTTTTTATTTTTTAGTTTATTTATTTTGAGAGAGACAGAGAGATTGTGAGTGCGGAAGGAGCAGAGAAAGAGGGAGAATCTCAAGCGGCTCCACACCTCAGTATAGAGCCTGTGTGGGGCTCGAACTCATGAAATCATAAGATCATGACCTGAACCAAAATCAAGAGCCGGACACAATCAACTGAGCCACCTAGGCGCCCCAGAAGGAAATTGTTTTTATAAAAGAGATTCTAGTTTGCTTAAAATGTGCTGAGAAAGGGTGCTTTGTTAACATTCATTTTCTTAAAAAATACTCTTCTTTCAGAATATTCAAAGAATGACCATTGCGACTCATCTGACCATGAATGTCAATGCCCTATGGGACTCTTTCCATGTATTTTTCAGTTTGATGTGGTGAAGAAATGGCTAATAATCCACTTTTCCCATTAATTAAAGCACTGCTTTTAGGGGTGCCTCGGTGTCTCAGTCGGTTAAGCATTTGGCTCTTGATTTCAGCTCAGGTCATGATCTCATGGTTTGTGAGATCAAGCCATGTCGGGCTCCATGTTTGCCGCATGGAGCCTGCTTGGGATTCTGTGTCTCTCTCTTTGCCTCTCTCTCTCTCTCTCTCTCTCAAAAATAAACTTTAAAAAAAAGTTAAAAACAAATATTGTTTATACAATTTATATAAGTGCACAGTGAATTTTCACAGACTGAACAGACATATGTAACCGGCGCTCAGATCAAGAGACATTACCAGATTTCGACTGTCCCCCTTGTGCTCTGTTCTGGTCACTCTCCTGCCCCTCTGGCAGGGTAACCACTGTCCTGACTTGTAACCCCAGAAGTCAGTGTGCATGCTTTTCTACTTTATACAAATATAATCACAGAGTATTCCTTTGGATCTGGTTTCTTCTGCTCCACATTATTGTGAAAGATTCATCCACAGAGTTGTAGAATATTCATGTTATTGCCACATAATATTCCATTACATGAATAGTTTATTTAACCATCATATCACTAATGGGCATCTATGCAGTTTCCACTTTGGGGCTGATACAAGCATGCTATGGACATTCTAGATGAACTACCAGCATGTGTGGTTCACACACTCTGAGACATGTTCTTCAGGAGAACATGCACCAGTATTTCTGCAGACTATATACTTAAGAGTAGAATGGCTATGTCATGGAGCATGAAGACATTTAGCTTTCCCAGTTCCTGCCAATCTTCTAAAAGGTTATTCCCCTCCACACTCTTACTAGAAATATTAGAGAGCTCTTGTTGCTTCACATCCTTGCAACACTCAACACAGTCTATTCGGAGTTTGAGCCATTCAGGTGGGTATGTAGTAGTATTTCATTATGGTTTTAATTTGCACTTCTCTGATGACTCATAAAGTTCGGCACCTTTTAACTATGTTAATGACCATTTAATGCTTCTTCATTAAGTCCTATTGAAGTCCTTTGTTTTTTCTATTGGGTTGTCAGAATTTTTCTTAATAATTTGTTAACTATTTATATTTCCCGAACACAAGTACTCTTTTTGTTGGAAGAGGATATTATTTATATTCTTGACAAACATTCATGTAACACATACAACATGCTGGCAAGGCACCAGTCTAAGGGCTTTACAAATATTAATGGTATCTTTTGATAAAGAGAAATGCTTAATATTAACATAGTCCAATTTATCGTTTTTGTTTTATGGTTACAGCTTCATTGTACTGTTTGTCCTAAGGTCACAAAGATGTTCCCCTGTGTTTTTTTCCTCTAAAAGTTTAACATTTTTGCTTCTCACTTTTATAAATTCAGTCTGGAATTGATTTTTGTATATACAGTATGACATAGGGGTTAAGACAGCTTTCTTAGATATGGATATAAATCATCTAATACCATTTATTGAAAAGCCTACTCGTTTCCATTGTACTGCAATGCCAACTTCGTCATAAATCAGATGAACCGTGTCTGTATGGATCTGTTTCTGGATTCTCTATTTGTTCTACTGGTTGTTTCGTATTTTCTTATGTCAAAATGTCTTAATTCAATGCTTCTCAAACTTCGAAGTGCGTAAGAATAACGTAAAGAAATTGTTAAAACACAGACTCTCTGACCTCAACCCCAGAGATTCTGATTCAATAAGGGGTTGAGATGGAGTCAGAGAAACTGCATTTCTAACAAGCTCCCAGGTGATGCCGATGCTGCCAGTCCAAGGACCGCCATATGGTAAGCAATGATCTGGACAATACAGTTTTATAACAGGGCTTGGTATCTGGCAATGTAAGTACACCAGCTCAGTTCTCCATGTCTGCCTTAGTGAGTCTTAGCCCTTTACATTTCCACATGAATTTTAAAGTCAGCATGAATTCCACAAAACCAAAAAACAACAGCAACAACTACTAAAACCACAAAAAATCAAAACTCAGGGATTGTGTTAGGGATCACATTCATTATATAGGTCCACTCGAAAAGACTTGAAATTTTCAAATGCTGAGTGCTCCATGACAGCAGATGCCCCACTGGGTTAAGCCTTCACTGATTTCTCTTAATAATGTTTTACAGATTTTAGTACAGAGGTCCCGTAAATCTTCTGATAGATTTATTTCTTGAAGCTTCCTGTCTATGACATTATTGCAGGTGCTATCTTTTTTCCTCTTTTTAAGGTTTTTTAAAATTGTGGTAAAATGCGTAGAACATAAAACTTAGCACCTTAACCATTTTTATGTGTACAGTAAAGTACATTTACATGGTGGTTCAGCTGATGTCCAGGACTCTTTTCATCTCGCAACGGAAACCCTGTACCAATAAACATCCCCAACTCTCTGCCCCTGGAAACCACCACTCTCCTTTCTGTTTCTGTGAATCTGACTATTTAAAGTACTTCAGGTAAGTGGAATCATACAATTGTATACGCTGTCTTTTTTAAGTCCATTTATTTTTACTTGGAGTCTACGAATTCAAGTAATTTGATGAAATATTACCCCACGGAAGTATGACATATGCTGGTTAAAAATACAGTATAAAACAAACAAAAAAGAACCTTAAGAAATTTGGTATGTTCAACTAGCAGACCTTTGAGAATCAGGACACTGCTGAAGAATGTTGTGTCATTTGCAACCAGACATTTGTACATGAAATGGAATACTCGCTACTTGTGCACTTCAGGGCAAGGGTCAGAAACCACCGAAATGTGAGTGATAACACTTGCATGGCTGTTTTAAGAAAAGTTCTCTCGTTTCTCAACTCTCATTGACCAAAATCTATGAAAGGCGATTCACTGATCCAGTAAGCTTTTGTAAGTGTATAATTTTCATGTACTCTTTACAATATTACTTATTAGTAACATGACTTACTAATACTTATATCATAAATTTGTAATACATACTCTAAATATTTACTATGACTATGAAAGTTGAAATCAACTCTAGTAATATCTTCTGCTTACAGTTACAGTGTTTTATAAAAGCGAGAGAATCAATCCACTTCAGCAAGTGCTGAAAAGCAGGTATTTTGAGAGCAAAAGGAAGGCTGTTCTGCATGCCTCAGCAGGCGCTTATCACTTTAAGATACACCACCTGGGCTGGTGCTCAGACTCACATTAAAAAAGGACCTGTAATAACCCAACACCTAACGAAACTCAGCTAACAGTGTGAAATGAAAAAGCCAATGAATACCACCCTAAATCACACTAAAAAAGTAAATCTTATTATGATACGCTATGTATACAGGCATCATTTTACATAGCTAACAATCCCACTACGTGAAACACTGCCATCATTCCCAGAAAAGTAGCAAAGAAAATTTTGTAACACCCTCAAAGAAACTCTGGAGTGTTGTTTCTATTAAAAACAAATTTCCTTTTCATTCTTATCACTGCATGTTTCCAATAATCTTCTTCCAGAGGTCACTGGGGTCCTTTACATGACAGCCAGCTGGTCTGCTCCTTTAAATGTGAAGGAAGGAGCTTTTAGATAGCTGCTTTTCTGCACATAAATCAAAGCCTACTCAGCGTTCTCTTTGTGGGTCCATAATTGTCTGGCTACACTCAGGCCAAATCAGATGGTGCCTACCCAGGTCAGGCTGACCTTACAAAAGCAAGGAACAAAGAAATACTATAAAAAGCAGAAGTATTCCCCCTTTCATAATGAACTATTCAAAACCGCATCCATTGTTAAATTCAGTATCAAATGACAGTAAGTTTAGAATTCTAAATTTAGTCTATAAATTATCCCCAGAAGGAGAACTACAGTCCAAATTCCCAGGCCTTACTCCAGAGGCCATTTAAAATCTGTCGCAAATCTGTTTTCCCCCAGGTCTCACTACTGCCCTAACCAAATCTTCCAACCCAGCTAACTGAACCCAGTACAATTCACCCTTCCCATCTCCTTGCCTTTGCTCTTGCTATCACTCCATCTAGACCCCAGCTGTCTTTCAAGGCCTGACTCAAATCTTCCCTTAGTGAACAAAGCCTTCTTTGCTCTGTCCTAAATACTTTCTTTTTTTGAGCAGTTAGGGGATTTGTTTATCTGTGCTATCAATTTGTAGTTTAAACTGCCTGGTATTGTCAATTATGTTTTCATAAGTTTATCTGACCTGAGCTAGATTAAAAATTCCTTGGGGCGCCTGGGTGGCTCAGTTAGTTGAGCATCTGACTTCGACTCAGGTCATGATCTCACATCGTGGGTTTGAGCCCCGCATCAGGCTCTGTGCTGACAGCTCACAGCCTGGAGCCTGCTTCAGCTATGTCTCCCTCTCTCTCTGCTCCTACCCTGCTCACACTTGCGCGCACTCTCTCTCTCAAAAATAAATAAAACATTAAAAATTAAAAAAAAAAATCCAGGAAGACAAGTCTTATGTTTATACCTTGATTTCTTCCATAATATCTAGGAGCATACTTGGCAAATCCTGAGATTCCAAACCTCCTGTTACTACAATGCTCTCAAAGCTCTGTTCACTGCTCTGCAAATTTTCATACAGAAAGCAGACACCAGAGTGAGATCAAGCTGTTGGTCATGTGGCTGCCTCAAAAAATAAAGACCTTCTACATTCTGGAGATGCCAGTTCATCAGCTCTACCAGATTCACCTTTCACACTGTCATGAGAAACAGACCTATTTAAAACACACAAACTATTTTAAAGCTGAATTTTTCATCCTTAAGCACCATGTTAATTCATCACATCAGAAAGCCTAAGAACTTTCTTTAGCTTCAGTGATGGCCAAACGCGTAAGCACAAAGACATGAGTTTGAACAAGACTCCTTAATATCAAATATATTACCAACTTAGCTATAAGTCCTATATATCTCTCCTTCTCCGGGGACTGTGAACCCTACTAAGGGTCTTTTCTTTCTTAACTCTTTTTCTTCCATCTTCTATTAATGTTCCCCATCATCACTGATTCTGTTTCACACTAGCCTAATGAATGACACAGTAACATTCACTTTATAAGTAAAATGTACGCAGTGAAATCAGAACTGTTTATTCTTGAAAATAGTTTATCAGGGGCGCCTGGGTGGCTCAGTCGGTTGAGGTCTGACTTCAGCTCTGGTCATGATCTCATGGTTTGTGGGTTTGAGCCCTATGCCAAGCTCTCTGCTCTCAGCGCAGAGCCTGCTTCAGATCCTCTGTCCCCATCTCGGCTCATGCTCGCTCTCTCTCTCTCTCTCTCTCTCTCAAAAAAATAAACATTAAAAAAAAGTACCATTTAAATGATCTTCCCATTGCTCAAAATAATTTTTAGGTATCATGTTTTTATTATTTGATACACACAGAAGATTATAAGTAGCTAAAGTTTAAGTTATAAAGTATAATAATATAAACACTTGTGAATCTGGGACTTTTTTTCAACTTTTCATTACATTTATAAAACCCACCCACATTGTTGCTTAGCTATAATTAATTTATTTTCACTTCCCTGTTGTATAATATTTCACAACTGTCATATAAAATATTACAATTTGGGGGCGCTTGGCTGGCTCAGTCTGTAGAGCATGCAACTCTTGATCTCAGAGTTGTGAATTGAAGCCCCACATAGAGCTCACTTATAAATAAATAAATAAATAAATAAATAAATAAATAAATAAATAAGAAATAAGAATTAGAATAAAATACCACAATTTATTTATCCTTTCTCCTATCAGCAAACATTTAGCTTGTTGCCAGTTTGTCTGCCATGATGACAAACATTACCATTATTAAACATCCGTACATGTATCTACTGATGGAGATGGAAGCACTTCTTAGGTATACTTCTAAGTCTGCAACTTCTGAAACACCTGTTACACACACCTTCCTGGTGTTTTACCACCTCTCTATGATGCGGATAAGCATGGGTTGCATTTTTTTTTTTTTCAACGTTTATTTATTTTTGGGACAGAGAGAGACAGAGCATGAACGGGGGAGGGGCAGAGAGAGAGGGAGACACAGAATCGGAAACAGGCTCCAGGCTCTGAGCCATCAGCCCAGAGCCCGACGCGAGGCTCGAACTCACGGACCGGGAGATCGTGACCTGGCTGAAGTCAGACGCTTAACCGACTGCGCCACCCAGGCGCCCCAAGGGTTGCATTTTTTAAATTCTGGTTTTCAGTTCCAAATTACTTGTAAAAGTTGTATTTTCCCTCTCCAATCATAAAAATCTAAGAATAGAAGTTGTTCGACTACCTTTGTGATTAGTACATGCTTTACTTCTTTCAACATCCCCATAGCCAGTCTATATTATGAATCAGAAAACAATTTTTCCTTTAGCCTGCTTCATGTCTTTGTTGACTCTCAGTCATGGTGGCTTGCTTTCTCTTCTCTGTTCACCTTTAACTGTGAGCTCATTGCTCAGTTTTAATTTGGGACTGTTGATGTTTTCCTCCAAAGAAACTGGTTTCTGCTGCCACGCAAGCCACACCATGAATTTAGGATTCCTTCAGACTTGTTTGAGGGTCTTGGCTTAGTAGAAAGTTCTGAAAGCACTATTAGGTCAGATAATTCCATTCCTCACAACTGCCACTGATCTCTGATCATGGGAGCCTCTGATCTATGGCCCATGAGTCCCCCTTTTAATCTATATCTTTAGGTTTACTTCTTAATGCCTCCCTATTTCCTTCACTATTAAAGACAAGGTGGGGTAAGCCACAAGGTTGAAACCCAGTAAGAGACAGAGGCAGGTTTAAAGAAGTTTAACGGTGATTTGAACATGTCCCAGAGAGCTGGCTTATTATCTTCAACTCCAAATAGAAATGGTTAACTAGCCATGAGGCAGTGATGGGCTTACTCATTTTCTGTACAGTTTTGTGCCAGAGGTTTTTTCCTTTAAGTTTTCATTTTCAGATTTGTTTTCTTCAGAGAAGTTTCAAGGATAAGACATACAACGAATTCCTGTATACTCTTCAACTCTTTGATTGCCACACAATAGTTTAATCTCCAGACCTGATATAGATTCTACTCGAATGGCATTTACAGACTTTAAAGAATTAAATTCTACTAATTAGCTATTTTTATATCCATTAACAGAGAAGTTGCTTGAAATCATGTATTAATACCTCATCATATTTTAGAAGATGCCAATTCCTATGCTATTTTTATACACAAGTTTCCGGCCCAATGAACTGTTTGTTTTGTTTGTTTGTTGTTTCTGCTGACTCTTGATCATGAGGGGAGAAAAATTCAACTCAACAAATCAGTGACCTGTGTTAGGTGCTAAGGGTCAAAAGTACCACAAGTGGAGCTCTAAACAGTATATTCCTCCACCTGAATTTGGAGTTTCTTTTTTAATGTTTATTTATTTATTTTTGAGAAAGCAGGTCAGTACGTTCAGGGGGGAGGGGCAGAGGGTGAGGGAGAGAGAGAATCCCAAGCAAGCTCTGCATTGTCAGTGCAGAGCCCAATGCGTGACTCCATCCCACAAACTGTGAGATCATGACCTGAGCCGAAATCAAGAGTTGGACACTTAACTGACTGAGCCCCCCAAGAGCAACCTAGAGTTTCTTTTGAACAGTAGTTTCCAAAAATATTTGAGGGAAATTCCCTGATTTTGCCTTATATAAAAAAAAGTAAAATTGATACTAAATGTGAACACTGAGCAACCTCCCTTTGGGAATTTGTTCTCCTACATTCTTTCCACTTAACACATCAGGTAGGCTGAGTATTTCGTGTTGTAGTTCTGAAATTGACGACCTATCTACACTGAAGTCAAAATCTATCTTAATAAACTCATCAATCTTAAATATTATAGTTCTAAATAACACCTACACATTTTCCCTTATTGAAATATATGACAGGCACAACAAAATAAACCCATTATTTGGCATAGACTTTGCTGTTTTCACAAATGTATACACCAATGCAACAACCATGAAAATCAAGATATACAAATTTCCATCAGCTCAAAAAGCTCCCTGGCAATCAATCTGTGACCTATTCTCTGTCATTATTATTTAGTTTTATCTACTCTAGAATTCCAACTAAATGGAATCAGGCTTTTTAACTCAAAATCATGTTTTTCAGATTCACTCACACTGTTGCATGTATCAGTATTCCATTTCTTTTCATTGCTCCGTATCAATTCTTTAGCTGGATGTACTCTAGTTTATCACTCACTTGTTGATGGACATTTGGGTTTTTCCAGCTTTACGCTATTATGAATTAAACAGCTATGAACATTTGTAGATAAGTCTTTGTGGGACATTTATTTTCATTTCTCATAAGTAAATACCTAGAGGTAGCACTGATGATTAACTCTATGAGAAAATGCCAAACTGTGTTCCACACTGGTTGTACCATTTTACATTACATTGTATCTACAATGGATAAGACTTCCAACTACCCCACACAGTATTAAGTCTTTTAAGTGGTGTAAAGTGGTGTCTCGTGGTTTTAAAATGCATTTTCCCAATGACTACTGGTATTAAGCATCATTCATATTCTTGTTGGTCATGTATCTTTGGTGGAAGATCTGGTTCAAACCTTCTCCATTTTTCATTGCTTTATCCTATTATTGAGTTGGAAGAGATCTTTATTCTGAAAACAAGTCTTTATGAGATATATGTACTGTGAATATTTGCTCAGTCTGAATCTTGTCTTTTCATTTTCTTAATGATGTCCTTCAAAGAGCAGATTTTAATTTTAATGAAGTTCAATATAACTTTCTATCCAATTCTATTATGGTTCATGCACTTAGCATCCTAGCTGAAAATTGCTCATTACCCCAATGTTACAATTTTACTTTAAGGAATTGAAGGAAATAGAGGTCAATGACTGACTTTTATATATATTTTTCCTTTGTGGTTTCTTTATTGATCCATAGACTAACTATTTGTTGCTTAATTATTTGGTTTCCAAATACTTGGGAGTTTTTCTAGATATCTAACAGTTATTTAGAGAATATATTCCATATGATGTGCATTTTTTTATTGAGATTTTTTTATTGGCCCAGTATATGGTCTTGTTGAAGATACCATGTGCACTTAAAAAAAAAAAAAAAAAAAGGTATTCTGAGTGCACTGTTCTATAAATATCAATTAGGTCCAGTTGGTTCATAGTATTGTCCAAATTAACTATGTATTTATGCACTGTTTTTGTCAAGCTGTTCTATTAATTGCTGAGAGAGGAATGTCAAAATAAGTATGATTGTGGTATTGTCTATTTCTCACTTTAATTTTGTCAACTTTTGCTTCAGACGTTGTGTAGCTGTTATTAGGCATATATACATTTATGATTATTATGTCTTCTTGGAAAATTCTCCCTTTATTATTATGAAATAGCTCTCTCTGTCTCTGGAAGTATTCTTTATAACAAAGCCCTTTTATTCTATATTAATTTAGCAAATCTAAATTGTATATTTTTATACTTAATGTTTGCATAGGATAATATTTTCTATCCATTTTTTTCAACCTGAGCCTTTATATTTAAAATACAACACTTGGGGCGCCTGGGTGGTGCAGTCGGTTAAGCGTCCGACTTCAGCCAGGTCACGATCTCGCGGTCCGTGAGTTCGAGCCCCGCGTCGGGCTCTGGGCTGATGGCTCAGAGCCTGGAGCCTGTTTCCGATTCTGTGTCTCCCTCTCTCTCTGCCCCTCCCCCGTTCATGCTCTGTCTCTCTCTGTCCCAAAAATAAATAAACGTTGAAAAAAAAAATTTTAAATACAACTCTTAGAAAGACCATATAGTTATATCTTGTTGGTTGTTGCTTTTTTTTTTTTTTTTTTTTCATTCTCACAACCTTGGACTTTTATTTGGAGTATTTATCCATTAACATTTAATATAATTATAGATATGGTTGAATGTATTTGTTATCCTATTGTACTGCCATTCTTGCTTCTTTTTGGGTTATTCAAAAATACTTCAGATTGCCATTTTAACTTATCATTGGATTTTTAGCTAGATGCTTTTGCAGTTTTTTATAATTTTTTTTTAAATTTTTTCTTTAATGTTTATTTTATTTTTGAGACAGAGGGAGACAGAACATGGATGGGGGAGGGTCAGAGAGAGGGAGACACAGAATCTGAAGCAGGCTCCAGGCTCTAAGCTGTCAGCATAGAGCCCAACGCGGGGCTCGAACTCACAGACCATGAGATCATGACCTGAGCCGAAGTCAGAAGCTCAACCGACTGAGCCACCCAGGCACCCCCAGTTTTTTATAATTTTTAAAAAAATTTTAAGTAGGCTCCACACGCAACATGGGGCTTAAACTCATGACCCTGAGATCCAGAGTCGCATCTTGATCCAGCTCTACCAACTGGGCCAGCCAAGCCCCCCAGATGCTTTTGCATTTTTAAGTGGTTGCTCTAGAATAGCAGTATCTTTACTTGTCCACAATGTATTTAGAATTAATAGTGTAATCCTTCACATAAAATGTAGAAAACTTATAATCATCTAGGTCTGTTTATCCACCTTTGCATGCTTTCTACATAGTTCAGAAAATACCAACAGAGAATTTCATAATTTGTTTTAAATAGAAATATATATATATATATATATATATATATATATATATATATTAAAGGTATTGTAAGGACAATGATGCTCTTTTATATTTATCTAGTTGTTTTATCATTTCAGATGTTCTTTAATTCTCACTGCATATTGAAGCTTCTGAATGAATTTTTTTTCACTTCATCCTAAAGAATTTCCTTTAGTATTTTTTTATAGTACAGGCCTGCTGACAACGAATTCTTAGGTTTCTTTTATCTAAAAAAGTCTTCAGGGGCACCTGGGTGGCTCAGTCGGTTAAGTGTCCAACTTCAGCTCAGGTCATGATCTCATGGCTCATGAGTTTGAGCCCCGCTTCAGGCTCTGTGCTGGCAGCTCGGAGCCTGGAGCCTGCTTTGGATTCTGTGTCTCCTTCTTTCTCTGCCCTTCTCCCGCTGATGCTCTCTCTCTCAAAAATAAACAAACATTTAAGAAATTGAAAAAAATAAAAAATAAAAAGTAAAAAGGTCTTCATTTGGCCATAATTCTTTAAAGATATTTTTACTGGGGCGCCTGGGTGGCGCAGTCGGTTAAGCGTCCGACTTCAGCCAGGTCACGATCTCGCGGTCCGTGAGTTCGAGCCCCGCGTCGGGCTCTGGGCTGATGGCTCAGAGCCTGGAGCCTGTTTCCGATTCTGTGTCTCCCTCTCTCTCTGCCCCTCCCCCGTTCATGCTCTGTCTCTCTCTGTCCCAAAAATAAATAAATAAACGTTGAAAAAAAAATTTTTTTTTAAAAAAATAAATAAAGATATTTTTACTAAATACAGAATTCTGGGTTGAGCACTTTAAAAATGTTGCTCCATGGTCTTCTGCCCTCTATAGTTCCTGAGAAGAAGTTAGAGATCTTTGCAATCTTTGTTTTCCCTTACTTATTGTGTCATTTTTCTCTATTTCTTATCAAGACATTCTCTTTATGTTCCATCTTAGCAGACTGACTATGACAATACATAGGCTTTATTTACTTTGTTTTATCCTGCTTAGGTCTCACTGTGCTTCTCGAATTCATAAATATACGATGTTCATACATTTAGGAAAGTTTTAGCCAGTATTTCTTCAAATTTTTTCTGCCCTATTTTCTGTCTTCTTCTGGCTCCAATTACATGTATATTGAACCTTCCGATACTGTCCCACATATCCAAGAAGCCTTATTCATTATTTTCATCTTTTTTGTCTCTGGGTTCTTCACACAGGATAGCTTCTATTGATTTATCTTCAAGTTCTCTAAACCTTTCTTGTATCATCTCCATTCAATTGTAAATCTCATCCACATAATTTTTATTTTACATAAATACATAAATTTTATTTTACATAAATTCAATTTTAAGATTACCCTGTGGTTCTTTATACTTTCTATTTTTCTCTACAAATTCCTCTTTGTGACTATTACAAACGTTTTTCCTTTATGTTACTGAGTGTAATTAAAGGATCTTTCTCACTTGATTTCTTTCGAGAGAGAGAGAGAGAGAGAGAGAAGTGTGCTGAAGTTGAGGAGAGGGTAGCGGGGGGAGGGGAGGAGAGAGAGAGAGAGAGAGAGAGAGAGAGAGAGAATGCTAAGCAGGCTTCCTGCTGAACATGGAGCCCAACATGGGGCTCGATCCCACAACACTGGGATGACAACCTGAACCGAAATCAAGAGTCAGATGCTCAACTGACTGAGACACCCAGGTGCTGGAAAGGATCTTTCTTTAATCCTTGTCTGCTAATTCCAACATCTAGGTCATATTGGAGTTAGTCTCCATCAACTATCTTGTCTCTTATGAATTGCTTATGGTCTCTTTATTCTTCATTTGCTGAACAATTTTGGATGATATCCTAAATATTGTGAATGTTACACTGTTGAGAGTGATTTTTCTTGTGTTGTTCCAAAGTGTTGGCTTTTTATATTTTAACACATAACACATAAAACTTTTGGGGGTGGCTAGGTGGCTCAGTCGGTTAAGCATCCGGCTTCGGCTCAGGTCATGATCTCTCGGTTTGTGAGTTCGAGCCCCGCATCGGGCTCTGTGCTGACAGCTCAGAGCCTGGAGCCTGCTTCAGATTCTGTGTCTCCCTGTCTCTTGGCCCCTCCCCTGCTCATGCTCTGTCTCCCTCTGTCTCTCAATAATAAACGTTAAAAAAAATTTTTTTTTTAACACATAAAAGTCTTGTGTTTAGCACATAACTTTTGACTAAGCCTATAGACATAGTCTCTTGTGTGGCTGCTCAGAATCTCCTCTGAGTTCCTCTGTCCTTAGCTAAGCTGCTTAGAGTATTCCCTACACATGTGTAGCTCAAGAATAAGCCAGACTTAGACAACATTTATATCAAGAATGTAAGAATCTTCATTGTGACTCTCTCCTTTATGAAATGTTCCCCCTCACAGTCCAGCAGCCATGGTAGCCCCAATCTCTGTCCTTAGAAAGACTGCTGGATTGCTATCAGAGTTTTAGCTGCCTTGCACTTAGGACACTGAGATTTAGCCATAAGATAGAAACAAGAAAAACACACAATGTCATTCCCTTCTTCCAAGCAAAACAGTCATCTCCAGAATCTTCCTGCCTTCAGTCATTCCCAAGTTCATCAGATAGCTGTTTTTTTTATTTCTTGCATTTTGTCCAGTTTGTCTTTTTTATCTGAAGGATGGCTCCAAACAGCTTACTTGCCCATCACAGAAGCAGAAGTCCTCCTAATAAATTTTAGAATCAACTTGCTGATTTCTGGAAAGAGAAAAACCCTACTAGGAATTTTTTCTATTAATTTATAACTCAATTTTGAGAAACCTGTCAATGCAAACATATTGAGTCTTCCAATCCATAAATATTGTAATCTTCCATTTATTTAGATCTTCTTTTTCTCAGCATTATGTCATTTTTAGCATACAAGTCATATTTCAGTTAAATTTATCACAAAACACTTTATTTTTGATATTTTATGCTATCATAAGTAGTTTTAAAATGTCTTTCCCAATTATTCACTGCTAGAATTTATTCACTGATTTTTTCTTTTTATTGACCTTGTATTCTGAGACCTTGCCTATTACTTCCAGTAGCTTTCATGTCAATTCTTTAGGGTTTCCTATGAATATAATTGTGTCATCTATGCATAATGATAGTTTTATATCTTCCTTTCCAATTCATACACCTTTTGCATCTTCTTCAGGTCTTATTGCACTGGTTGGGATTTCCAGTTCAATGGAGATCTTGAGGAAAGTTTGTTTTTTGTCAATAATGATTTTAATTAGAGCAGCACCTGGGTGGCTCAGTCAATTGAGTATCCATCTCTTGATTTTGGCTCAGGTCATGATCCCAGGGTTGTGGGATCAATCCCTGCATCAAGCTCTACACTGAGCGTGGAGCCTCCTTGAGATTCTCTCTCCTTCTCTCTCTCTCTCTCTCTCTCTCTCTCTATCTCTCTCTCTCTCCCCCCCCGCCCCTCTCTTCCACTCACATGCTCTCTCTCTAAAATAGAAAATAATAATATTAATAATGAGATTCTTCATTGATGCCCTTTACCAGGTTGAAATTCCCTTCAATTTCTAGTTTACTAAAAGCTTTTATAATATAATATAATATAATATAATATAATATAATATATGCACATACACTTTATAATATAAAGTATGTATTGTGTAATATAAAATAAAGTGTGTTGAATTTTTTTCAAATGCTTTTCTGCTATCAAGATAATCATTTGGCTTCTCTCTTTTACTCTACTAGTAAGATGACTTGCATTGATTTCTTCATATTAAACCAATTTTGCACTCTTGAGATAAACACAATTTGGTCATGACTTATCCTTTTTTGCACTGCTGCTTCATATATTTTGTCCAGTTTTGTAGCTGCTTACAGTAAAAGTTCAAGGTCAGTACCAGTTATTCCAATGTGGCTAGAAGTAAACCCACAAATAAGTATTAACCTTAAGCCATGGCTAACGGTGATGAAATAAGTCTAGCAGTTACCAGAGTAGATAGATGGTGGTTAGAAAAGTGCCTTAATCTCCTATTGAAATCCTAGCAGTCCTTCTGTCTATTCCTGAAATAGGACATATACAAGTAACTCAGTTCAACTCCAGTCAAAAAACATTTATGAATCCTCTGTTTAATAACAGTTAACCTACAAACTGATACAAAAAAATAAAGCAGGCCTATCTCTTACTTCTTTAACAGCATTTATAACCCAGAGAGCACCACAATATTCATTATCAATAAATGCCTATTAAAATGTACAAGTAACATTTTGAGAGACAAGTATTCAAACCAGAAAAAAAAAAAATCCTGAGCTATAACTTCTTAATACAGAATGTGCAATCTTGTAATGCTAACACAAACTGTCAGGGGTGTCACGGCTATCTCGGAAAGGTGTGTTGCCTATCTTAAAAAATTGAGAAATGCACATGCCCTAAAAGAAAAACAGGCAATCACGTGAAAGTGTTTGCAAACCGTTCTATGTTCACAGATAAGTATTTATTAAATAGCTTTAAAATTTATAGCAGAAAGAGAAAATATATACAATATAATGTGTAAGTTCCAAAAGTCTTTTCTTTTTTTCATTTACAGAGACCTTGGGGCTTCGGCAGACAGTCAGAAGGCAGGCTGCCAGTATCAATTCACACTTAAGCAAAACTTTTGCCAATGAAAACTGAAACACCTGTATGAATTAACTAAATTGTTCCCATTTTCAACAATGAAAGGAAATTAAAAGCATTACTGAATGTCACTGACTTGGCCCATCTGAAAGGAAATAACGTAGATAACAGCTAATTTTAAATTATCAAGCCGATACAACATAAATGGCTCTCTAAACAATATGGGTTATTTTCACTATGAGTCATTCAGTTTTCCTGAAATGTGTGGATCGAATATCTCAGGAACAGCACCACATTATGACAACCTTAAAAAAATAAAATATTTCTTTCAGGATAAGCTTCTGACATTGCTGAATTAAAACATTCTCCTAACATTATCTCACGTGTATTTCTACATGCTGCACCAACAGGAAATCACTAATAAAAATGTCTCCAAAAAAGAGATTTTTCTTTTACCCTTTTACCCTTGTAATTGACATCTTGTGGGAAGGTACTTTTTTTGTTGTTTTAATTTTTTTTTTTACTGTTTATTTTTGAGAGAGAGAGAGAGAGAGAGACAGAACGTGAGTGAGGGAGGGTCAGAGAGAGAGGGAGACACAGAATCCAAAGCAGGCTCCAGGCTCTGAGCTGTCAGCACAGAACCCAACACGGGGCTCGAACTCACACACTGCGAGATGATGACCTGAGCCGAAGTGGGACGCTTAACCTACTGAGCCACCCAGGGGCCCCTATTCAATAAATATTTAACAAATCTCCAGTAACTATGGTCCCCATCCCTTCAAGTGCTTACAATCCACTGGTAGGAATATTAAGACTTAAACTACTCTTGACCTTCTGTTAACAAAAAGACACTTCTTAGTCTCAATAGTTTACACCCCTAGTTCCAGGCCACCACGCTGCTGCCAGAGAAGGGAAATGGATGCCCAGCAAGAAAGAGTATGCTGTTTCCTCCCTCCTCCCTCTCTCCCACATCTACAGCCAATTTCAAGCAGGTCTTATCCACTTAGGAATTCTTATTCCTGGAAAACAAATGCTCTCCTAAAACCAGTGATCAGATGATCCAGCTCATTCCCGAAAGCTATGGGTGCACCAGCTCTACCTACTCAAAGGTACTGTCAGGACATTCTCCAATTTGATCCTCAAAACAAGTTTTCAGTGCTGAGGACGAGGCACATCCCCTACTTCCCTCATCACACAGAAGAAGATGAAACAAGTGGTTATCCTTCCCATCAAGTACCATCATGCAGCACTACCTAAAATCATCAAGGTAATAGACACAAATAAATCCTGTCCAGGGTTCGAGTCTATTTCATTCATTCTCTTCTTCTGCATCCATTTACTGAGCAACAATTACAAGTGAAGCTTGGAAGCACTGCACTGGACCTTGTAGAAGACCCAGAGAAGAACAAAGCCCAGTCCCTGAAATGGAGAGTTTATAGTCCTGTGGGAGGGAAAATATACATGAATATACATGAATACATGAAGAATTATAAGCCTAAATATGATCTGTGTTAAATAAAGGCACAGAGGGGTGCCTGGGTGACTGGGTCAGTTAAGTATCTGACTTTTGATTTTGGCTCAGATCATGATCCCATGGTTCGTGGGTTTGAGCCCTGAGTTGGGCTCTGCCCTGACAGTGAGGAGCCTGCTTGGGATTCTCTTTCTCCCTCTCTCTCTCTGCCCTTCCCCTGCTCTCATTCTCTCTCTCAAAAGAAATAAACGAAGGAAGGAAGGAAGGAAGGAAGGAAGGAAGGAAGGAAGGAAGGAAGGAAGGAAGGAAGGAAAGAAGGAAGGAAGGAAGGAAGGGCACCTGGGTGGCTCAGTCAGTTAAGTGCCTGACTCCTGGTTTCGGTTCACATCATGATCTCACAGTTCATGGGTTCAAGCCCCACATCGGGCTCTGTGCTGACAGTGCACACCCTGCTTGGGATTCTCTCTCTCTCCTTCTCTCTCTGTCCCTCTCCCATTCTCTCTTTCTCAAAATAATTAAACTTAAAAAAAAAAAAGAAAAGAAAAGAAAGAAAAAAGCACAGACAGAAGTTCAAGAGTTCAGAAGTGAGGTAGCACCTCAAAGTGTTCCCTTTTCCTCCAATATTCTTTTGGAGTAATATAGAATAATACAGATAAAGGATGTTTATATACAGGATATATCAGTATACAAGATATAAATTTCAATGAAATTCTTCATTGAAACCAGGGGCCACTTCCAACTCATTATCTGCCTCAGTATCTTGCACAAGGAAGGGATGTCAGGAAGTACTGATAAATACAAGGATGAGTTGACAAGGGCTCATCTGGATTTTTCCAGTATATTCTGTATGCTTCCTTTGGGATAAACAAAAGAAGGGGGTGGTGCAGATCACAAAGCATCCTTGGGGCTCCTAAAAGCCCTCCTTACAGGTAAGTTCCTCACCCTACTTCTTAAGAAATAAGGATTCACTTGGAATTTAAAAACTCATCTCCTTAGAAGAGTCAGGCCTGGCACTTTGCATCACTGTAATCAAACAGCTTTTCTCCAAAGAGATCAGTCCTCAGGTCAGCTGTCTTGGAAGAGTTAGAGGAGGAAAGAGAGCAAACACATTACGTACTGTGAAGCCCCTGGGGGAAAAGTATAAAATTCGAATTTATGACCTCATTGCAAGTTAGGAGAGATGAGTTACCTACCCCAGAGGTTACCAGAGTTAATTACGTCAGAAGTACTTCACAGTAGAGAGGAACAAGAATGGGTGGGGGAGGAGGGCGGGAAGAATGAGAAAAGAAACAGGAAAAAAAAAAAGGAAAGTTTTTTAAAAAGGAAGAAATTTATCTGCACCAAAGGAAAACGCTGAAGAAAAAAAAAAAAAATAACTGCTTGAATATAAATAGAGTATTTTAGTGGGTTTTTTAGGATAACTATGGGTGACACATATACCTTAATCTGCTAAGACCAGTCCCCCAAAATATGTTATTACTGATCCCCTCCCCATAAAAGGCCAGCAGGAACACTTCCTAGCACATGTTACATCCTGTTTACCCCAGTCATCAGAAGAAACCCAAGCGTCCCAGTCATCATGTATCATCTAGACACTTGTCCCCACCAGCTCTGTACTTCCCTACAGTAGTGCAAACTGACCACCATTCCAGACCCTCCACACCTTTCCCTGGGCCTCACTGCACGTGGACCTGTGGTCAGCGTCACCTTCCCACTGAGATCCTCCCCACCACCTTTTCTGAAACAGCCATCCCCATGCCATTCATGTTCCCTTACCCCGCTCTATAGGTCTCCAGAGAACATCTGTTAAATATATTATTTCTCTCTTTGTATATTATATATTTCCCCCACAAGAATGTAAATAGATGTAAACTCCAAGAGGGAAAGACTTTGTTGACACTGTATCCCCAGTGGCCAGCACAATGCCTGACATAGATTCAGTATTCAACAGAGATTAGCTAAATAAATAGGAAACACAGAATCATTTTTAAATAAGTCTTTTAAAAAAGTGTTTAACACTTTACTTGTCAAATTCCTTATAGCATATGTGGTGAATAAACAGGGACATTTCCACATAGTTACCTACACATAGATACACTATCATCATAAACACCAAAGACTTCTCAGAATGCTTAAGTGAGAAAAGAAAGCAGGCCCCCAGAGGCCTCAAAGGATGTACATCCCATCAGTTCCAAGACCTTATGCAGGAAACAGTAACTTGCAAAATGTACATGACAATACAAAGTAAGCTAGCTTTCTACCAGATAAAAGTACTTCATTTTTGCCTTATCTGAAAAATAACAAAGAAAAAAACATCAGAATTCTCACTTGATTCTAACTAGGATAATAAAAATGCCTTTGAAAAAATTATCTTAAGTAATTTGTGCTCATCAAAGACATGCGTTATCTTTTTATCCATAAAGCTAAGAAGACACCAAGTGACCCTTTGGTCTACGACTTTTCTGTTCTTGAAAATCCTTCTTTGATCTCAAAACCTCAAACATCTCTATTACTGGATCTTTTCTTTTCACTGACATTCTTCTCTGACTGTGGTCTTTATCTATCAGCTTTATTTTCTTATACCCCATTCCCTCCTTAATTCCCCGTAATGAGAGAGACTACATGATATTCCACAGGACCCGTCCAGGAGATAAGCAATGCACTAATTATCAGTGCCCACGGCCTCTCACTGCTCTACGGTGTGGAAGGCTGACCAGCACCTCGTGCCCTGGACACTGCCTCCCTCCTTGTCCTCTATAACCTACACCCTCCTGGCTCTGCTCCTCACTGTCTGATGTCCTCTTGCTCATCCCATCCATGCAGGCATCACCCTCAGTTTTAGACAAAAGAGTTGCATACTATAGTAGCTTTGCGGTGAGGATTCAAACTCTTGTTCTGTCACTTCATTTATTCATTCAACATTTATTGAGCACCTATTAGGCGCTGGGATCAAACAATGAACAAGACATATTTGGTCACTGCCCTCAAATCCAAGCAAGTACAAAGGAAAATGCTTGTGTTTAAATCAACAGCAAGATAGATGTGGTTTGGAAACTAAAATGATGAGGTTTTATCCCCTTAACTTCCTTAAGTGGCAGTGTTTCAACAGGAGCAATCTGAGGCAAGAATACATCAGAAGCCCTAAAACATACAAGGGAAAAATTAAACGGAAAGGACGACATTACTCACTGATGTAAATGCCAGCAGCTCCTCTTCAGTTAACTTATGCACTGGGTTATTCTTTTGGAAATTTGTGCTTTAAATTAAAAAAAAAAAAAAAAAAAAGCAAATTAATTTTAAAATGCATGTTGTAACTAATGACACCGAATTTTTAAAAAGGCAACGTAAAGTGTATATATTTCAAAGCACATATTGTAATATTGTATCATGTACAAATATAGATATGAGTGTGCCAAAGATAAGTATGACAGTAAATAATGTAATAAGCAAGTATGTAGTAAAATGCTAACAAATAAAATGTGGCTGGTGTACTAAATGTCAACATAAGTTTTTTTACTGGGGGAAAGCAATCTAATCTGTGCCAGGTCACAAAGAAAATGAAAAGAATTAACGTGGCACCAGCTCCTATTTATCAAACTCAGGCCAAAAAAATTAAAATATTACTGTAACCATTAGGCAAAAATTAGAGAAAGGCTGTCAAAGAGACAGAACAATGGGAATATTTAGATCCTGCTGATCCAAGTACAATTTGACAGGATGATTTTGTTAAACAATTTAGCACTATCTTGTAAAGCAAACTTTCATATATCCTTAACTCAATAATTCCATCCTAGGTATAGAGCCCAGAGAAATTCCTGAATAGGTGTACCGGAACCATACACACAAATATCCGTAGTAAAATTGTGTATGATAGGAAAAAATCTTGAAACAATCCAAACGTCCAAAAGGAGACTGATAAACAGAGAAATATTCACCCAAAGGGATGCTGTAATGCGAAGTAAATTGTAGTTACATATAAAACATGAATGAATCATAAAATCAGAATATTGAGAGAAAAAACAATCACAGAAGACTACATATAGTAAGATACCATTTTCATAAAGCTCAGAAACCAACAACATGAAACAATCGACTTAGAAGTATAAAAACAGGTGGGGTGTCTGGGTGGCTCAGTCGGTTGAGCATCTGACTTCAGCTCAGGTCATGATCTTGCGGTCCGTGAGTTCGAGCCCCACGTCGGGCTCTGTGCTGACAGCTCAGAACCTGGAGCCTGTTTCAGATTCTGTGTCTCCCTCTATCTCTCTGCCCCTCCCCCGCTCATGCTCTGTCTCTCTCTGTCAAAAATAAATAAACGTTAAAAAAATTAAAAAAAAAAAGAAGTATAAAAACATGTGAATAGATATATTTTTTGAAAAGGCAAGAGGGGCGCCTGGGTGGCTCAGTCAGTTAAGCGTCTGACTTCAGCTAAGGTCATGATCTCACAGTTCGTGAGTTTGAGCCTGCATCAGGCTCTGTGCTGACAGCTCAGAACCCAAAGCCTGCTTCAGATTCTATGTCTCCCTCTCTCTCTGCCCCTCTCCCACTCGTGCTCTGTCTCTCTCTGTCTCTCAGAAATGCATAAACATTTACAAAAAAAAATTTTTTTTCTTTTTTTTTTTTTTTTTATTATATGAAATTTATTGTCAAATTGGTTTCCTTACAACACCCAGTGCTCATCCCAAAATTTTTTTTAAGAAAATGACAAATGCAAAATTAAGGAGAGTGGTTACCTTTTTTAAAAATTCAAGTATAATTAATATACAGTGTTATAGAAGTTTCAGGTATACAATATAACAATTCAACAATTCTACATATTTCTCAATGCCCACAAAGATAAATCTACTCTCAGGGTGCCTGGGTAAGCACCCAATTCTTGATTTCAGCTCAGGTCATAATCTCACAGTTGTGGGATCGAGCCCCACACTGGGGCTCCGTGCTGGCCATGGAGCCTGCTTGGGATTCTCCCCATTCCTCTCCACCCCTCCCCTGTTCACGTGCACTCTCTCTCAAAAAAACAAAACCTCTAAAAGAAGATTAGTTTACTCTTAACCCCCTTTATCTATTTCACCTATCTCCCCATCCCACCTCCTCTGTGGCAAGCACCAGCTTGTTCTCTGTATTTAAGAGTCTGGTTTTTCATTTGTCTCTTTTTTCCTAGCCCCACTGCTTCACCAATCAACCATCTATAAGAATTCACCTTCTCTGTGTTTCCTTTCTAAACCAACCCAGCCCACTGCAACGTCCAAGTCACTTTTCCATAGAGGTAATGACCATGGGGATCAGATAGAGATCAGGCGGTATAACAAAATCGCTGTTTACAACCCCCAAGGGAATTCAGTTCATGTAGATGTCCTGGCTCATTTATAAACCGCATCAGGTGCTCCAAGATTCAAAACATAACTAAGTAGTTTCTACCAAACAGGGAAGATTCAAGTTGCCTATGAAATCCACTCAGCACTTTTAGCTCTTCCATCAATATTGTATTTGGAGGAAAAAAACAGTATTTTAGAACAAGCATTTTCTTTGTCTTTTAGTCCCCTCTCAACTGTGAAGCTTAATTCATTGTACCTAAAGCTCAATTGACAGAATGCCTGGGAATATGTATACTTTGCTTGATTTAATTTTCTGATAAGTCGACAATCATGAATTTGCCAAAATGATGTTTTAAGAAACTGCATAGAGGAGAACTCAAAACTTAGGGTCAGTAAAACCTGGATATTCAAGCCTTCACTGCTGCTTTGTAATTCTGAGCAAGTCAGTCAGCCATTTAAACCCACTTTCCCCTCTGAAAAATGGAGAAGAGTAACAAACTCTAGGGTCACTAGAACATTAAGAGGGGGTAATGTGGGAAGTACATGGTGTAATTCCTACATGGTATTGGTGTACTATTTGCTCACAAGTACATGGTGAACTATTTGCTCACAAATAGTTGCTATTTATATTATTTATATACTAAGAATCATCACGAATTGGACAATGTTTCATAGTAAGCATAAATTCTGTCAGTGGAATCAAATAATGTGATAGGACAAGTGCTGTGGGCTTAGAAGCACAGCTGTGTGTGTGTGTGATCCCTTTCACCCTAACTAACAAGAGGAATGGAGGGCGGCATTCAACTTGTGCATAAATGAAATCCTACTGTCAGTGGAAAAGAAGTAAAATGCTATGAGGTGGTCACAAAAGAGTAAGTTCTACTGAGTGAAAAGACTTTTTTTTTTTTTTTTTTTTTTACAAGCCTGCTTGGGATTCTCTCTCTCTCCCTCTCTCTGCCCCTTCCCATGGAGGGCGCTCTCTCCCTCAAAATAAATAAATAAACATAAAAAATTAAAAAAAAAAAGAATTCTATCCTTCAGAATGTAAATATCCTCAAAGGTCAAATTAGTCATTCTCAACTCTCCTAAATACTTTATTAAAAGTTTATTTCTAGCGAAAGCTAATCAAAGATATTTTACTTATGAAGGAAAAGAGAAGGATAAGTACACTAATTTAAAGGAGATTCCCGAAATTCCTAATCTCTAACCCTTTACTTGGTTGCCCAGTGGAGACCACTGGTGGTTTAGTGGTAACTGATTGCCCCACTATTCTCGGTCCTTATAAGCATTATAAGATTCCCTATTCGTCCAGAACAACTGAGTCCTGGAATAGTCTTTCTCAACACAAGAGAAACAATATGCGAAGTGTTCAAAGTACCCAAGTAAGTAACTGACTTACCAGATTCCAAGGACAACAGCAAGCTCTTCAGCACACAGGTCAGTCATCTGAAACTGTTCACAATCTGCTAACTTAATCTCATTTAGAACAGTGTCATCATTGAGTTCAAGATTCTGGTGCAATACAAAAGAAAATATTTAGACCAAAAATTAAATTTGATTCATTCAATACACTGTATGCAACTGATTACTAAGGAGGGATAACTTACCTTTTTGTTTAAAGATTATACAATGTCTACATATGGTCAATAGGCTTTTTCTTGTGAAACACATATTTAGAGATAATTTAGTACGTAGAAAGAGAGGACATGCCATCTAAACCTCAGGAATGCACTGACAATATCAGTAATAGGAAACAACAGCTATCATTCATTGAGCCCAGTAGGCAAAAGCCCCTCCACTGATCCACCAGGATTTAAAACCAGATCTTTCCATACCCTGCTCTAAATTCTAATCTAAAACATCCACTCCCAACTCTGTTTCTCAACAGGATCTAGAATAACCAAAACAATTTGAAAAAGAATAAAATCTGAGGACTTAGGGGGCTTTGATAGAGTACCTGATTTCAAGAATTACTACAAAGCCAAGACAGCGTGGTACTGGCATGAAGATAGACATACACATGAAAGGAATCAAATAGAGTCCATAACTTTAGACCCACATATGGTCAAATGAGTTTTAACAAAGGTGCCTAGGGTGATTCAACACAGGAAAAGTCTTTTCAAAAAAACATGGCGGAACAACTGGATATCCATTTGGAAAGAAATGACCCTTCACTCTTATCCCATACCAACACAAAAATTAAACCCAAATTGATCACAGACCTTAATGCAGAAGCTAATACTGAAAAAACTAGAAGAAATCAGAGGAAAAAAGCTTTGCAGTGCTGGGCTAGGTAAGTAGTCCTTAATTAGAACATACAAAAAAAACCTGAACCATCAGAGAAAAAAACTTACTAAATTGAACTTCATCAAATTAAAAACTTCTGTTTTTTGAAAACATTGTTAAGAAAATGAAAAGCCAAGCTACAGACTCAGAATATATTCAAAAAACAAATATCTGAAAAGAGACTGGTATGCAGAGAGTATGGAGAACTCTTACAACTCAAAAAGAAGATAAACAACCCAATATAAAAGTAGACAATAGATTTCTACAGGTACTTCATAAAGGAAGGTGGCCAATAAGCACACAAAAAGATCCCTGACAACAGTAGTCAAGAGGAAATACTAATTTAAAACAATGAAAATAACAAATGTTGACAAGGATCTAGAGCAATGAGAACTTTCACACAGTATTGGTAGAAATTTAAAATGGTGTTCAACCAAAGAAAATATTTTGCCAACTTCTTATAAAAAAAACAAACAAACATATATTTACTATAGGAGCTATCAATTCCACTCTAAGTGGTTACCATGAGAAATGAAAACATGTCCACACAAAGACATATATAAATAAATGTTCATAAGCCCAATGGTTTGGGCTGTAATCGCCCAAACCAGAAACAACTCAAATGTCTGTCAATAAACAGATAAAAGAAAAACTATACTATATCCATCCAATGGAATTCTTTTTTATTTATTTATTTATTTATTTATTTATTTATTTATTTTTATAATATATGAAATTTATTGTCAAATTGGTTTCCATAAAACACCCAGTGCTCATCCCAAAAGGTGCCCTCCTCAATACCCATCACCCACCCTCTCCTCCCTCCCACCCCCCATCAACCCTCAGTTTGTTCTCAGTTTTTAACAGTCTCTTATGCTTTGGCTCTCTCCCACTCTAACCTCTTTTTTTTTTTTTTCTTTTTTTCTCCCCCTCCCCCATGGGTTCCTGTTAAGTTTCTCAGGATCCACATAAGAGTGAAACCATATGGTATCTGTCTTTCTCTGTATGGCTTATTTCACTTAGCATCACACTCTCCAGTTCCATCCACGTTGCTACAAAAGGCCATATTTCATTTTTTCTCATTGCCACGTAGTATTCCATTGTGTATATAAACCACAATTTCTTTATCCATTCATCAGTTGATGGACATTTAGGCTCTTTCCATAATTTGGCTATTGTTGAGAGTGCTGCTATGAACATTGGGGTACAAGTGCCCCGATGCATCAGTACTCCTGTATCCCTTGGATAAATTCCTAGCAGTGCTATTGCTGGGTCATAGGGTAGGTCTATTTTTAATTTTCTGAGGAACCTCCACACTGCTTTCCAGAGCGGCATCCAATGGAATTCTAATCAGCAATAAAAAGGAACTACTGCCACAGGTAGCCATATAGGTAAATCTCAAAAACATGCTCAACAAAAGAGGCCAGATACAAAAAAGTTCATGTAAAATTCTAGAAAAGGCAAACTATCAGGGTGTCTGGGTGGCTCAGCTGGTTAAGTGTCCGACTCTGGCTCAGGTCATGATCTCATGGTTTGTGGATTCAAGCACTGCATCAGGCTCTGTGCTGACAGCTCAGAGCCTGAAGCCTGCTTCAGATTCTGTCTCCCTGTCTTTCTGTCCCTCCCCAGCTCATGCTCTGTCTCAAAAATAAACATTTAAAAATTTTTTATTAAAAAAAAAAAAAAAAAGAAAAAGCAATCTATCTCTAGTCACAGTAAACAGATCTATGACTGTTTAGGGCCACTGAGGTGGGGGATTAACTGCAAAGGGGCATGATGGAACTTTCTAGGGTAATGAAACATACATTGACTATAATGGCTAGATATATGTATTTGTCAAATGCCATCAAACTGAATGGGTTTAATCTCATCAATTAAAATGGATCAACTTTTGGATAGAAGTTCTATTTCAAAAAAATTGATTTAAAAAATGAATTGTCAAAAAAACGTAAAACCACAATGGGATCTCTCTATACACACACACAACACACTAGAATACCAAAATTCAGAAGACTGACAATACCAAGCATTTGCAACTGGCACTCTCATACACTGATGTTTGGAATATAAAACAGTACAACCATTTTGGAAAAACAGTTTGGCAATTTCTCATCAAGTTAAGAACACACCACACAATCCAACCATTCCAATCCTAGGCATTTACCAAAGAGAATTAAAAACATATGTTCACACAAAGACTTACACACAAATGTTTCAAGCAGCTTTATTCATAAGAGCCAAAAATTAGAAACAGTTCAACTGTCTACCAACAGGTAAATGGATAATCACATTGTCCTCTGATGGACCTAAGTTTGCATCCATGCATTAAGAAGATATGGTACAGGGTACCTGGGTGGCTCAGTGGGTTAAGCATGTGACTCTGGCTCAGGTCATGATCTCATGGTTTGTGAGTTCGAATCCCACGTCAGGCTCTCTGCAGTCAGCACAGGGCCCACTCCAGATCCTCTGTCTCCCTCTCTCTCTGCCCCTCTCCCACTCTCTCAAAAATAAAAAATAAACATTAAAAGAAAAGAAGAAGATATGGTACATAATGGAATATTATTCAGCCATAAAAAAAAAAAAACAAGGAAATCCTGCCAATGGTGACAATTTGGATGGACTTTGAAGGTATTATGCTAACTTAAGTAAGAGAAAGATACATACTGTATGATCTCACTTATACGTAGAATCTAAAAATAAATAAATAAATAAATAAATAAATAAATAAATAAATAAATAAATAAACAAACAAAACTCATAGAGAAAGAGATCAGATCTGTAGTTACCAGGGGCAAAGAGTGGGGGAAGGGGAATTGGAGGAAGACAGTCAAAAGCTACAGACCTCCAGTTACAAAACGAATAAGTACTAAGAATGTGATGTATGACCTGATGTGATGTATGCTGTGTGACAGGAAAGCTGTTAAGACAGTAGATCCTAAGAAGAAATTTTTTTCCCTTTTTTCTGTTTTTTCTTTTCTTTTCAACCATATGAGAAGATAGATGTTAGCTGAACCTACTGTGGTAATCATTTCATTTCACAATTTATGCAAACCCAACCATTATGCTGAACACCTTAAACTTATCCAGTGACACGCCAATTATTTCTCAGTAAAACTGGGGAAAAAAGAGAATTGCTACAACTTAAAAAAACATTATGCTAAGGGAAAGAAACCAGACACAAAAGAGTCATACTGTATGATTCCATTTATTTGAAATTCTAGGAAAAGCAGCTCTAATCTGTGACAGAAAGCAGACCAGTGGGAGGGAAAGTGACTGACTGCAGAGAAGTATAAGCGACTTTTTGGTGTAATGGAAATGACTCTGTATTTTTATTATGGTGGTGGCTCTATGGGGTCTATTTTTCAAAATGCAAAATGTACATTTAAAATAAAATAGGCACACTTTATTTAAGTCTTCCTTTTCTAATTCAATGAAAGCACCTAAAACTAGGAGCTAAACAGACCAGAAAGCTGGACTGTCTATGGCTAAGAGGTCAACTTCTTAACTCGTAACCTTTTCCCTAGTAAGCAGTAAGTCTGCCCAAAACACAGCCCAGAGGAACACCTTTCCTTGTCTAGCCTCAAAATCACCCTAACGGTGGGTCTGTCTCTACCTACAGGGTTTCAAGAAAAGAGTACGGCAACACCAACAACTGCTGATGGGAGGAACACAGACACTTAGGCGACTGCTCAGAATCAGTTGAAAAAGTGGCTCTTCCTCCCGGAATGGGCACCCTTCAAAGGCAGGGCTGGCGGGTGCACAGCACACCCTGGTGGCCATCATTTTCAAGACAGGCCTTTCAGAATTTAAAAAATAGAACTACATACATAATTTTAAATTTTCTAGCAGCCACACTTAAAAAAAGTAAAAAAGTAAAAAAAAAAAAAAAAAAAAAAAAGCATATGATTTAACCTAATACATCAAAAATACTATTCCTGTAATTTGTGTCAAGAGAAAATTATTGGACATCATACATTCTTTTTTTCATACAGTCTATGAAATCTGATGTGTCTTTTACACGTCAGCATATCTCAGTTTGAACCAACCAACTTTCCAGTGATTAATAATCACATGTGGCTGATGGCTACCATATTGGTCTATGTAGCACTACAGTATCCCAAAATTCTCATCTTATTACATCACTATAGGGTTATATTAATCTACTTAATAACACACAATGTTTTGTTTTCTGTTTTTTTCTTAAAATTTTATTTTTAAGTAATCTCCACACCCAACACAAGGCTTAAACTCACAACCTCGAGATCAAGAGTCACATGCTCTACTGACTGAGCCAGACAGGCGCTCCTAATACACAATGTTTTTAACACACCCATACAGTACCTTTATAAATCTAATCTGATCCTTTAACAAAGCGTGATGTGGAAAAAACAAATGAGGAAACTAAGTATTTTGTAACTGTACCAGATTCTCATCCCAGGCTAGACAATAAGGAAGGGACAGGGACCAAGTCTCCTCCACCATCCCAGGACTCCTTCCCATCCACCACAGAAGACCTGAGATATGTCAGAGTTGGCCACACGGCATTATTTGTCAGACACAAACAAGTAATCAGTTTTGATCTTCATTCAAAATTCTCTATGTTCCTATTTAGCTCTTCTAAAATTAAAATGGGTTGGCTGTTGGGGTACCTGGGTGGCTCAGTCGGCTGAACATCCAACTCTTGATTTCGGCTCAGGTCATGATCCCAGAGAGCTGGGATCAAGCTCCACATTTGGCTCTGTACTGACAGCACAGAGCCTGCTTGGGATTCTCTCTCTCATGCTTTCTCTCTGCTCCTCCCCCACTCATTCTCATTCTCTCTCTCTCTCTCTCTCTCTCTCTCTCTCTCTCTCTCTCAAAGAAAAAAAAATGTTTTAATGGGTCGGCTGCCGTACGTACTTACCTAACCATTCTGCAAGTCCCAAATTTAGAGTATTGTTCCGCCCCAGTACCATTTGTACCTCATAACATTCTACCTAACCAAGAAATTAGCACATAATTTATCTCCAATATGTGAGACATACCATACGTAGCATTTAATATATATTTCTTATTAGTGATGCTAATCATGTATGCATTTTTGTTTTTTGTGAATACACAATTGAACAACTAAGAACAGGGAGTGTGTCTTTAATCTGCACATTGGGGATGCTCCTAACTGTTGGTGATCTCCAATGGCTTGAATCTATATAATTCCCCAGTAATAACAGATTAAGACTCTAGAAAGGCCCACAGGGAAATATGCTCCTCACTGACAATAAAATTACTGTTTCCTCAATTCTGAGATACACATTTTCACACTGTAACATTTCCAATCAAGATATATTTTGCAACGACTAAAACTGATGTAATAACGTTCCTTTTTTCCCCAAAGAGTGGTTATCAAAAAGATAGTGTATTTTATAATCTAATAGTGTCCTTCACATAAGGAAATAGGATATGTAATTAAACAAGCAATTCTATCTTCTGTTCTTAAGTATAAAGCTGTTCCTATGTAACCAATACATACATCACATAATTTGTACCTTACTCCTTTAAGTAGTAATTAATGAAAACCATAAGGTTATCTGAATGTATTTTACTTCAAATATTAAAGATTCAGTAAATTCTATATTAAATTGTGCATCATTTTTTTGCATTCCTAATAACAGTCATCATATCCTTATCCTGTTTATCATCACAGGAGACAATTTTTTTTTTTTTTTTTTTTTTTTTTATGTTGAGAGGGACAGAGAGCAGGGGAGGGACAGAGAGAGGGGGAGAGAAAGAGAATATCACTGTCAGCACAGAGCCCGATGTGGGGCTCGAACCCTCGAACCATGAGATCATGACCTGAGCCGAAATCAAGAGTCAGACGCTTAACCAAGTGAGCCAACTATGCGCCCCCAGAAGACAATTTTGAATAAGAGAACTCCACATTAAAAATAAAATAAAATAAAATAAAATAAACAACAATGGATTACTGAATTAAATGCATGGATTGCAGAATTAAATCTCTATTCATTGATGCTATGCTGTGGCTTAAAGATCAGGATTACGGCGGTTAATCTAAGATTTAGAGAAGGATTTGGTTTACATCAAAAGGTTTAAAAAAAAAAAGAAAAAAAGAAAAATAAAGGCTTAAAGGGGAGACTCCAGACATGCAAGGAGGCCAAGGAATGAAGCAGGTAACAGCACAGTGTTCCCGGACCAGCATCAACACAGCAGTACAAGCCCTCCTTCACTATGGCTCAACCTATGTGGGGAAGTATAGGCAGCACCCTATGTAATCTTATCCCTGAGTTTCTACATCTTTTCCTTACCTCCCTCCTTCTCCTCTTAGAATCAATACCTGTTCTTCCCTAGATATCTTGAATGCAAACAAGACAGTGCTTGGAGTAAGCCCAGGAGGTATACAATATGTCATCAAAGGTTTTCCTTAGGATTCCTGACTGCTGCCACTCTCCCTTCCCATCCCTAGCCCCTACTCTTGGCATTATTTTCAGTACAGAATAGAATTTTGGTGTTCAAAGTACCCAAGAAAAATGTGCTTGTAGGCTCTAAAATGAAGAGCAGGGCTTCAAAGACAGTAACATCAAGCAAAGGACTACCAAAAATGTTGGCCTGGGATTTCTGCAATAAAAAAATATAAATGCTAATGATTTCTGTGGAAGGAGATGGAAAGGCATCTAAACAGGTAAAGTGACCAAGAGCCATAAATTTATTTATTTGGGGGGGGTAAATTTCTTTATTATCTGAAAACAAGAGTAGTTACTATTTAAATTTTCCTTTTGTGTTAGGGGTCAGACTGCATGAGACCATCAGCTGTCACTGTCAATCACCATAACACCCCCCCCACCACCTTTTGCTTTTAGCTCTTTTCACTTCCCAGGGATTCCTTGTGTCCCAATCAAGCTTTGTCACAAGCTCTTGGATCTTAACCCAAGGCATTTTGTACCTTCTTAGCTTTGAAAGATTGACCACTAAGTTCTCCAACTTATTATCCTGCTGAGAGCCATAAAATTAAGCTACAAGAAAAGAGAATGCATGGGGTCCCTAGCTGGCTCAGTCAGTAGAGCAGGTGACTCTTGATCTCAGGGGTATAGGTTCGAGCCCCTGTTGCATGTAGAGATTACTTAAAAATAAAATCTTTAAACAAAAAAAAAAAAAAGAGAGAATGCATTAGCCAGGTAAAGAAAAAGATACTAAGGCAGTAACCAGCCCAATAATGACAGAGTAACAAAGGATCAGAACACTGATAAAAAGGTATTCTTATCATCTGTTTATATATTTTAAAGAGGAAGTCTAAGAAATTTCATATCTCTTAATATTTAAAAATATCCACAGAAGGTGAAAGTTAAGACAACAAATATGGTAGCAGCTAGAAAAATAGACTCTACTCAGTTCATCCTTTGAATTCTTTCAAGGGTAATAGAAACTAACTGCATTGCTAATTCCTATTACTGAGGTCTAAGAAAAAAAATAACATTTTATCTCTACTTAAGGGTAAAAAAGGCCTAGCCACAGGTTTGTTTTTTAAAACCCCAGCCACCCTGAAACAGCTCGAAAAGGGACAAAATGAAGCCTCTTCCCAACCCATTCAGTGTTTCTACAAAACTCACCTACTGACACTGTCAGATTTGGATGTTAATTCAATTAACTTTTGATCCGACTCACCCTGGTTAAATGTTCCTGAGGAGTGGGTGCGGGACTGAACTCACAGTATGAAAAGACATCCCCTTTCCTTCTCACATCTAGAATAAGTTGTGCCACGTAATTTTCCTGGAACCGTGTTCTCTTCCCCAAAGCACCTGAAAAAAGCATATTAAATTGTATCTACTGATTTGTCAATTAGATCTACTGTACAATCATGAAAAGTAGTATTTTCAGGGGGGGAGGGGAAAAAAAAGTAGTATTTTCAGAGTGCTTTAAAGTTTGTAAGGTATTTTCTCCATTTCACATTTTAAAAAATCCTGAGGCCCAGTGATGATTTTAAAACTACTTATAAAATTATAAAGCCAGGGGTGGGAGATAAAAATTAATAATACTAAAAATTAAAATAGAATTATAAAGCCAATAAGCTATGTGGCCAGAACTCAAACCCAAGATTTACGCCACTGGATTACACATACCTACTTTTGCATCAAACTACCTCCTTCCTCAAAAAAGTGTCATGGGGGCAACTAGGTGGCTCAGTCAGTTAATCATCCGAGTCTTAATTTTGGCTCAGGTCATGATCTCACAGTTCGTGAGATAGAGAGCCTCACTTCCGGCTCTGGGATGACAGCGCAGAACCTGCTTGGGATTCTCCCTT